>NW_011948437.1:1698095-1853708 GCF_000503995.2 Ceratosolen solmsi marchali
CGGCCGATCCTACATGTCGTAAGAGCGCAAAATAAGGCAGAGACGAGGCTCCTTGGCGATTATTCTGCACTGGCGAAAAATGCCGGCGGCCTATCATCGATTACGGTAGGTGCGTTGCGATAACCGGCGCATTTATTTTATAATCGCTCTCGTCGCCGTTGTTGCCTTGCCGCCACGTCAATCGCGCGCTCCGCCGACGAGATTCATTTAGCTACGAATGTAAATGGCACGCGGAGTTATTATTCGTATATTAACCGACCATAGCGCGACCATCAAAATTCCAAAATTCCTCAATTCCTCAATTCAAAAATCATCGAAATTCCAAAATCACCGAAATTCCGCCTCTCCCCTTATTCCGCACTCTCCGTATCTTTAGCGGATGGCGAAAAAGTAAACCTTCCGCCGCTCCCCGCTATCATACTCTTTCACCCAAGCAATTCGGACGTTTCGCGTTTCTATATATAGAGAGTGTGCAACAGCGATCAGAATGCACGTTCCCAAGAGCTCTAAAGTATGCAGTTTTTGCAGCTCATTCCACGACACTTGTTGCGGAACCCGCGTTTACGTCGCTATTAGATACACGGCGAAGTATCGACTCGACGACAGCGTTCAATTGCTATAATCTGGAAGCGTGGCTTAATGACAATTTATTTACCATTACATTTCCAGTCAAGGAAAGGCGGTTAGCTTTATATTTGACACTGCATCGGATTTGGCTTTTATTATGTTTACCGGTTTGCGATGAATCGTATTTGCCAGTCACTTAAACATTACCGTTCTTATCAGTATTGGTGGGAGCGATGAGGAGGAGAGATGAGGAGAACAGAGGGGTGGAATTGACGAATGGAGGAATGGGGGAAGTGGTAGGGGGTGGAGTGGGGCGGGGGGAGGGAGAGAGAGAGAGAGAGAGATGAGGGGGGGGGACAAGGGAATTAGTGCGATTGGTAAGAAGGTATGGAAAGAGGGAGAGGGAGGAAGTCGCGAATACGACTGCGTAGATGCAAAAAAGTGCCTATCAGTCGAAATGGGTGATGAAAGTGCTAAAGGAACAAAAAGAGCTTACCTTGGACTTGCCAAAGGACATCAAGCAGAGGGGCCATGGCTGCATAAACTGCCTCCTGTTTTGCGAGGACGACATCTTCGCTCCCTTATAAGGTAATTAGTGCGATTGGTAAGAAGGTATGGAAAGAGGGAGAGGGAGGAAGTCGCGAATACGACTGCGTAGATGCAAAAAAGTGCCTATCAGTCGAAATGGGTGATGAAAGTGCTAAAGGAACAAAAAGAGCTTACCTTGGACTTGCCAAAGGACATCAAGCAGAGGGGCCATGGCTGCATAAACTGCCTCCTGTTTTGCGAGGACGACATCTTCGCTCCCTTATCTCGTCGGCTCTCGGTGCCTCGTGGCTTGTAGGGCCAATCGTAACTTTTGGCTTTGTGTACGTACGTGCGTGCGTGCGCGCGTGCCTGTGCGTGAGCTTTCGTATGTGCCTACACGTGGCTGTGTTGTGACAATTGCTTGCTCCTTCTTTCCTACCCTCTCCCTTATCTCCCTACCCTCCCTCCCACCCTGATTCCCACCCTATCACTCTCACTCTCTCTCTCTCTCTCTCTCTCTTACTATCTCTATCTCGAGTCCCCCTCACCTCGTCCCTCACTCTTCTCACCGGCCACTCTCTATCCCACTATCGCTATCTCTTGCTCTCTCTCTCTCTCTCTCTCTCTCTCTCTCTCTCTCTCTCTCTCTCTCTCTCTCTCTCTCTCTCTCTCTCTCTCTCTCTCTCTCTCTCTCTCTCTCTCTCTCTCTCTCTCTCTCTCTCTCTCTCTCTCTGTATATATATATATATATATATATATATATATGTGTGTGTGTGTGTGTGTGTGTGTGTGTGTATCTTTTTTCGGCTTGTAGACTTGTGCGGCTATTTGATTGCTGGCTACTCGCGGGGTGATCGTCTTTATCGGCTCCGCTGCTCTATCGCAACTCCCGCGCACGAGCTGCTGCTGTCTGTCTGGAGTTTTAGCGCCAACTGTCGGCGCCTCCGTGAATGTTCCCCCGCGCAGCACGGCTTTACTCGCGGCCGCAGACCGGCTAAATGAGACGTCGCGCTCTCACTCGAGAGGTGGTAGCGCGCCTTTTTCGAATGCGAGATGTAAACACGGCCACCTTGGTTCGGCCGGGGGTTGATTTTGGGGAAGAAAGCTTGAAGTAGGGCCCGTCAACTGGGATTGCGAGGTGCTCGCGAAGCTGCGATGGCTTGTGCGTCTATTGGATATATAACTGGGATTATCGGATCGCGCGCGGTCAGCTCTTGTCTTTTATACGTATGCGTCGCGGGGCTCGCGTGTACTGGCACCGCCTACTCGCGATGTAAAAACGCCGTGTTCCAAGTGGTAGGGATGAGAGGACTCTCCTCCGAGCGTTCCGTGCGCACACGAAAAAGCCGCCAGGAGAGCCGCGAGTGCCTTACGAGCCTGTGTTGTTTCCGTCCGCTCACATAGGTGTATGTGTGCACGCGTGTGTTTGCGAGCGTGCCTGCGTGCGTTCGTGCGTGCGTTCGTGCGTGTGTTTGTGTGAAACAGAGAGAGAGAGAGAGAGAGAGAGAGTGTGTGTGTGTGTGTGTGTGTGTGTGTGTGTGTGTGTGTGTGTGTGATAATGAGAGTGCGAGGGCATGAGGGGGAAGGGGCACCAGTCCCTGGTGGCATTTCTTTTGAGTGTGTTGACGATAAGCCGGTGCTTTGTAGAGGTGGTCGACCGAGATTTCGTCGAGATGACGAATGACTCGGTTAAACATCTTCCTTGAGCATCCGATTCTTCAAATGCGCTTGTTTAACAATGTGCTTCAACTTTTTGCATCAACTCCTTGAATTAATTCCAAATGGCCGAGTAGACTCGATTAGAATACCTCCTCGTGAGCATTAAGAACTTAACATTAACGCACATTGCCAAGAGATGTTACGAGTAATTAATGTTAAATCGTGTATTAGCGGTACGGGTGTAGGCAGACTGTCATGTACCAATCGTTCCTAATAATTCTATTCTTATTCGAATTCACTTCTCACTGAACTTGTCTCAATTAATACATCATTTTTTCCATCGATCGACAATTTTACGAATAAAATATCGATCTTCCGAAAATAGATGTAGATATTTTCCGTGCTTAAAGCTAGATTTTCAATACGCAATTGAACTTAATTTAATCAATAATAATCATTCTCATTTGATGAAATAATATAGTTAAATATCTTAAGTTAAGATTTTTCCTCTTACCAATATAGTTAAAGATTGGCGTCAAAGTGTCGATACATCAAATAATCATTTGATCATTCACATAATTCTAGTCGTTTCCAGAATAACTCGTTCGATATTTGTTGGGTATCGTTCCTTCGATGTATCGCCTCGTTTATTAGTGACGACGATATTCGCTCGAAACAAATAGCAATCTAATTAATTTTGGTCTTTTACAAATCATATATAGAGTCTCTACCTTTTTAAATGTATATACCCCATATTTTCCGCGTAGTAGTATTTTAGTTTACAAGTATTTTACAAAAATATTCTATATTATATTTGCACAAGAAACTTTTCATATATATATATATATATTAATTGACTGGTAATTTGCTTTTGTCAGACTATACTATCTAGTAATAGCCATCCATAGTTTTAATAACCATCGTGTTTAAAAAAAAAAAAAAAAAAAAAAAACCAATTTACTTTCAATTTATGTTCCTTTCTTTTCATTTTTCCCATTAAATTATTATACATTTAATACAAAAAGATAGTATCGTTATATTTGGATCCCATATTTATGAAATAAAATAATACACTCACGTATGACATCTTAAGGTATGCATCAAAGAGAATATTTTGTATAAAGAAAAAAATAATAATAATCCGTGAAAAATGAAAAGCATCTTAAATAATTTTCTTATTTATTGTTACGAATAAACGTCATGTCACTGACTTTATAATTAGGCGATATCCAAAGTAAAAAAAAAAAAAAAGCACTGAAACTCTTTGCTACTCGATCAAGCTGGCTTATTTTTCAAGACTTAAGCACAATCGTCTATTATCATCGTTACATTATCTCGCAACACTACAGTCGAATCTCTCCTCGAATCTCTTCCGTAAAATTCATGGAAAAATATGAATTTTTGCAGAGAAGAAATATTCCACTCGCTGGCCTCTCAGCATTTGTCAATTCAACTTAAATTAATGATGAAATCCACGGGGAACGAGGTACACAAAATGAGATAAACTCATGGGGTACTATAAATAACGAATTACGCTCCTGGTAAATCAATAGAGAGGACGGGGGCTTCGACTTGAAGTCGGAGACTCAAGCTCGAAGCCTATGCGCTACTACTTGTGCATTTTTCTTCCATCGAGGACCGATACTCTCGTGCGCACGTGTGCTTATCGCGGCTCGCTGATAACATCCGCGTGCCACACGAATGTCTAAATTATCTAATAAAAGGCGACATATGTGTGTGCACGATTGAATGTGCACGCGCGCATCGCGCAACTGGCTAGAAACGGAGGAGCGTAGAGTCGGTGCTCAAAGGGATAAACTTAACTCTCGTTAGTTAGAGCATAAAATCGACTCTGAGCGCGGATGCCAAAAATATTCGAACATTGAAGAACCAACTGTCTTGAGAGAAATGTCGTGCTTGGTTGAAAAATTTTCACTTAAAAATTCGAGCCTTGCGATGACAGATGGACATGTTTACATACATATTTAATAGACAAAAGAGATCATTTAACGCATGGCAATTATTCCCTGAATAATTCTCGAATTATCTTTCAATGGCTTATTATGTAAACAACATAACTCTTCTATATATGCCTCTTATTTATTTCATTAATAGCAGCAAAAAATAATGGTAAAATAAAAATTATTTCACGTTTTACAATGTTGACAAGTGATAGTCGCGGAATAAAATATGATTTTAAAACACAAGTTATTATGTTTTAGCTGAAATCACGTACAACTAGCTGCATTAATTTTCCATATAATTTTCTATTATACAGTAATTTCTCATTTCTCCTATACGGCTTTATTACAAATTCTCTACTGAAAGTAATATTTACACTCTGCGCCATTTCATTTTATTATTTGATGTCATTTTTGCTACATAATCGTAATTATATTTTCAATGCTCGGATTCGTACGTTTGATTACATCTTCTGATCTTATCAATTGAACGAGTTTTCAATCTATGAGTACATAATAATAGGGTTAATGATTTAGTTTATTGAATACACTGCTAACCTACGTCTATACTTTAAAATATGCATTTAGCAAATGAATAAAGTACATATGCATGTTATAATAATCGTATCGTTAAATCTTTACAGTTAAAGACAAATGATTTGCTTCAATTTACATTCATAATATCAATGAATATAACAATAATACGAAAGTATTAATTGGATATAATTGATGTATGTACATGTACGTGCATATGTATGCATATGTACGTAATTATTCACATATGTATATTTATATATAATGACTTATAAATGTTTTGTGCAGCTTCATTATCTTGTCTTCATTATCCATCCTTATTGTATACAATTTTTTAATAATATTAGCTTATACATTGCTAATTATTAAAAATAAATGTCAAAATTAATATATTATATATAGGTATAACTTATCTTGTCATTAATATAAATGGAAATTTTTTTATGTCGTTTATGAAAATTAATCTGTGGCCACTCATCTTAAGCAGTAGATTTTCAATATACAAACTTTACTAAGGTTGAATATTAGAAGCAGAGAGGCTCTTATCCAATTTTATTGTTGACTTAGAAAATATCATGAGAAATAAAAAAATAATAATTTAATCCCTACTATTTCTTTCTTTGTATCATATTAATTCCTCACAGATCAATAATAACTTAATAATATAAAAATAGGACATATTAATGTTCTTTAATATAGTTTTTCATTCGACTTCTATTCACTTTTTAATTATATTCTAGATACTTAAAATGATTATTAGAAAAATAAAGAGAATAATAAATAAATAAAAATAAATTATAAACAGCATTAGCATTATTCAATAGTGTTTGAAATTTTTATTTTCATTGTGTGGTAATAATATAATCACATATAATGAAAAAAAAATTATTACGTCGCATATATAAAGATTGTGTATTAAAATTTTATTATCATTGTCAGTAATTTCTAATTTGATTACCGATTTAATTATCTGCAGATATATATATATATATATATATATATATATATATATATATATATATATATACATGCGAAATCAGATATAAATATATAATTATACATTACTCAAAAAAGTGTAATAATTACTAATATTGCTTGTTTATCTTAATTTTATTTTCTTTATTTAATGATTAATAAAGTTTATTTATCAGAAGATAAAGCAACTTGTACAAGAAAATTACAATTACATATATGTGTGTGTATGCATGTGTGTCATATAGAAAAATAAAATTCGTTTTAAATACGATTTTAGCGTTTCTTCGACTGTAATATAAATCTTTAGGCATAATACGCATTATAAAAGTGAAGTAATTCTGAGAAGAACTTTCTAGTTGATAAATTGTCACCTCGATATAGAATTCAATATTTTTCTAATGTTCATAGATATTTATTTGATTAACACTTATATACTTTAAAAAAACCAAATATTAAATAATTTGTCGATTAATTTACATATAAATTTTTCTGAATATAATAAATATGTGTCGTTTATTTTTAATTATTAGTAGTTTCAATAATGGAATTAATAATAAACCTTCGCTTTCATTTGAATATATATAAAATTGATTATATATACCAATTATCTCTAGATTACATTTTCATTTCCATCAAATAATACTGTTAATAAATACATAATAATATCTAATAAATATAGAAATAAATGTATCGAAATCATAGACTTTCACTTACCTAGGAAAATTATCTTATAATTAGATTTTTATTATTTCTATTTATTTTATTTTTAAATTTAAAACTAATTATTGAATATTTTTAATTCGATCAATCAACATTTTAATTCTCTCCCTTTTACATAGACTTTTATTTAAAACGCTTATTAATTATAATTTATCATTCACAACATACGAATGATATATTTTTCATTCATTTTTTCTTGTTAATTTTAAACAGAGAGATTTTTATATTAAACGAAAAATATATATGTATTATTTCATATATTACAGCTAAGTTTCAAGAAAAATAGAATTACTGGTAAAGCAAAGTACGTTGTCTATCAAAGGCCATGATGGACATAAATATCACAATTCAAGTTTAAAATTTCAAGGTACATCGTACAAACGTTTCGTAACTCGATCGTTATAATTTTATCAGCAAAGCTTCGCAATAGCTTTTTCGTATCCTGCTAATCTTTTGCAAATTATAATATAGCAAAAACAGAAAAATGTATAATTACGTGTAAATATCATGAGCAAGCAGAATTATGTATTAACTCGACAAGCACCAATTCCCTGTGATCCTTAATAATCCTGCATTTATCTTATATGTCTATCCTCAGAATTAGTATGTAAGCATAAAGCCTTTTTTAAGTTTGCCTTTCATCTTTTATACATATTAACTTATTTTTATAAACTACTAAATACATCTTGAATTGTGACGTACGTGTGAAAATTTAGTTTTTGGAGGCGTCGATAATAGCAATACAAAACACGAGTTATATTTTTTTGTAGCTTTACAAAGGTTTTAGCTAACTAAGGACTGGAAAAAAAAAATGTCAATAGCCATTAGCCAAAGATTATTATATAATTGTAACCAAAATTACAAAGATTGGGATAATAAATAAATATATTGATTACATTATTATCGAAAATTAAAAAAAACAACTGTGTCATAAAATTATGTATTTATAAATTTTACAAGATTTAGAAATTATATTATCATAATATTTTTTAATTCATTCAGGTCAGTTTATCTACTTATTAAATATAATAAAAATAGCGAAGGTTAAATGTTTCTATTTGTACAGATTTAATTGTTAAATTAATATAAGTAATTATCATTGCGCCAATTATCGAGAGGTTTTTCTATGTGCCCCGTTTTATATTCACTCTTCAAATAAATTTAGTTCAAATTATGGTTGGTGAACATGGAATAGTTAAGAAAATAATTACGCATTTAAATGGAAAAAAATTAAATTAAGTTAAATTCGAAGAAAAAAAAATACCTTAATCGAAATTATATTGAAAACTTTATCAGATAATGAATTTTATGCATTTAAATCAATCTTAATATTTGATTGATTTATAGATATTCTAATAGCTATTTGCATTTGATCATTATTAGTATTTAAAATTTACATTAAGTGCAATATTGTTCAATCATAAATATCAATTATATGATGCATCAGTTCAAATGAAAATACGATGATATTGTTATATTTAAACAACTTTGAGCATACATAATTTAGTATTTTTACTTATTAAAAAATCGTATGCATATAGATCACAATTATTGCTAAATGAAATGAATAAATAATACTTGTAAAAGTCTATTTTAAAGTTTATTTTCAATAACGTAGAATAGGCTACTAATTAATTTCATAACAAATTTGAAGAACATAAATTTCATATAACATAAATGATATATTGCAATTGAACCAAATTAAAACAATTTAAACAAAATGAATGGAACTTTTAATTTTCTAATAATGATAATATTTCCCAGTTTATCCCAACAAATTGCGTGATAGCAGTCCATAAAAATATCTCAAAATAAAAGAGAATATTAAAGAATGTTAAGAACTTTGTGCTTAATGTTCGTCTTTTGATTTATATATGAAAACTTATATTCCCGAGTTATAAATCGTTTTGACTGACATAGTCTTTCATGATTTCCAAATGTATGAAAAACTTTTAACAATTTTGCTAACGTTTGATATTATCTGCGTAACTTGTCCTTCTTCTACTAGATCTTCCGACGATACAATAATACAAAATAATTTTGTATACACAAAATTACATAGTTGTTTTTATAATTTTGTGTTATAATCGATATTCCCATCGAATATTAATGCAACTAAATCGATTAAAATTAAAAATATATTGCCAAAATGTCTGTATTTATAATTCATTGATAATTCGATACTTAAAATGGAATCATCTCCAAAGTTACATAATGAATGTGGATAATTAAGTAATATTTTAAGTATATAATATTACAAATCGCGACATTTTTAATATTTCTTTTGTAATATTTCGTCAAAAATTTAGCCTAAATTATTAAAAGACAAAATAAAAATGTAGCAATTATATTCGTATTATATAATTCTTATATTTCAAGCTATGATGGATGGAAAAATTAACATGATATGTATGAATGTCATGCCACAAGTATCATTAAATACATCGTAATATATAAGTTTATAGGCATAATTGCCTATATGTATTTATAATCAATTTTAATACAATTATTGAAAAATTGTACAATTCTGTCTACAATTGTCAATCCTTTAATATATCGTGCAAATTTATCGTTTATCAACGTTTATCCTTTTTTTTTTAAAGTAGATTAAAAATAAAGACAACGAGGTCTACTCTAATTGCATAATAATAGCGCCTTGAAATCATAACACTATTATTTATAGTTCTTTTTTCTATATACGAGTGATTGAATTATAGCAATATACGTTATATTGTTCCGACAAGCTAATAGAATACAAATCCATAATAAAAACTATCATAATAGAATAAGAATTTGATAGCAACGATAGATAATAAATCGAGTTTTCATTAATAACCCCGTTTACTTGTAGCGCAATTAATTTTCAAATGAACGGCGATATATTTTATGATACTAAAATAAAAAATGGAAACTCTAATTGTTAAATAACGAATAGCTTTTACTAGTAAGTCGTAATAAAAAATTATGCGTAAATAATATATTATCTCAATTATTATAGTCTTTAAGTTACTATCGAATACTTTGACTATAGTAGCGATCCAATAAATACAATAAATCCATAGTCGTTTCTTTTATATAATTAGTTGTATTATAGGAACTGTGATATTACATGATAATTTCATGTTTATATTTATCATCGTGATTAATTGACTATAATTGATGTTTCAAAAAAGTCATAGAAATTTTTTTAGAAAATTTGGACGGTCGTTCATTAAGAGTATAAAAAATATGAACAATGTTAGTATACTCAATCATATTATTAATATGTGTTTCTAAATATCAAAAATATCAAATAAACATCAATAATTAATGATAAAATTAATTTTGCTTAAATAATATAACGAATGCATTATAAACAACCGAATCGTCGAAAAACTTATGTTATGCATCATGAGCTTAGAAATTAATTTTTTGTCAATAAAATCACTTATAGTGTAAAAAAAGAAAAAAATCATTCGTAATGTGTAAACGATGAAAGAAAATTATTCAGAATGTGCTTAACGTCGCGATAAATCGTCCCTGTAAATATATTAAAGAACATCGTTTATTTCAGGAGCTAATGTCCCTATTTTTATACTCTGGACGGTACACGAGTATATTTCATATAGTGAGTCACGATGTCGCTACAACAGTGCGCGATTTCGAATAATTTTCTCGCGCAAATTAATTTGCACTTCTTATGAACGGCCTTGACATTTACGTCTGACATTTACATGGCGCTCCTTGCCACGCGTTGTCAAATCGAGTAATCATCAACCTACATTTACAGCACATAATGATGCGCTTGTATAATTAATTCTTTTTTTTTTTTTTTTTTTTTTTTTTTTTTTTTTTTTTTTTTTTTTTTTTTTTTTTTTTAATAAACCCGGGGTATACAAAAAATTTTTTTTTTTTTTTTTTGGCAAATTTCAGTAGGTGAAATATTTTTCAATTCAGCTTATCGTTTATTTAAAAAAATAAATATTAAATAAAACTTTCTCTTCCGGTAATTTTCATTTTTATTTGCTAAAATTATTGTCACATGCCAATGTGTAATGCTAAAGCAGTGGCTACAGTGAAGAAATTACTATTAAAATTATTATTATTAATAATGCTAATTTATTAACGTGTATCGACTTATCATCATATGCTTTTTTCATTTTTCATACTCATTCTTAGTTACCATAGAGCATCAAAAATAAAAGATCATTTTATACTTTACCATTATAAAATATAGCATAGTAGGAGCCATAATAAATCAAATTTGCCAAATCAATAGGCTAGATTTGTTAAAAAATTCATATTGTATATACAGGAACGTGCATTAGTGCGAAATGAATAGAAATTCGTCATATCGATCATAATATCACGGTCTCAAATTATTTTTATAATTATTATTCTATTTAAAATACTGTGTTAATTTGTTGAAACGATATATCAAATGGAATACATGCAAGTTAATAAAAGAGAAGAATAATGTACATGCAATAATGTTATAAAAAATTATATATTAATCGGTTCGATGGCCGACCTTAAGTACATGTAATATAATTTATTACATTATTAACATTGTCAATAACTTTGATTAATTATAATCTAAAAAATATTAATACGATGAGGATAATTTTTTTTTTTTTATCTAAATTTACAGTTACTGTCATCTTGGCATACGATTAGTATTAACACAAGCCCTGACTCAAATTTGTCCAAAAATTCTCTCGTAATATAATAATTGTTTGTACGCTAATTTATATAATTTTACACTAATGTTAATTCATTAAAATTATTTGATTTAAAGACACATTAAATTTATTAGTCCATAATTGTGAATCTGATAAATTATGTTGGAATATTTAATTGCCCTTCATAATCATCCATAAAATCTTAAATGCATTCAAAATCATTCTTTCTCAATTAATGTTAATTTTTAAATGAATAAGAAAATAATTTTTGTTACATTAAGACTTATTTGCAACATATATCTAAGTAAATATTAACAGTAATAATAATATATTTAAGTTTAATTAACATATATGATATAAGAAATGTATTTAGTTTTCGTAATTAATAATAATTTAATAAAATTAAATATATAAACAATTTATGTTTGCATTCATCAATGGCTTTTATTTGAAATTAAAGTGCCATTTAATCTATAAACAATTCTTTCATGTACATTTACTTCAATAAGAAACAAATCAGTTTTAATTTTTAAAATGTTAATTATTGACCTAAAAATGATTACCTAACAATGAATGAAAATGCTATTAAAATTACTGTGTAATATAGGATTTTAATAACAGAGACATTTTCTTTTAATAATTCGTAACATATTTCAAGAGAAATATAATAAATTTTAGAATTTTATTTCTTTCGCGTTAAAATTTAAGATATCATAATTTTCCTATAACATATTTTTAATCCATATTATTTCTTATTCTTGATAATCATAAGTTTTTATATTTTCAAATTCTGTATAAACATTATTATCTTTATATAGGTAATTCATTCATATATTAATATATATATATATATATATATATATATATTTATTTATTTATAACAATGTAAATATATCTTCTTGTTAATGCTTCAGAGTACCGTTAAATTTACGTTTGTCTTACTATCTTATGAATAGATTATAGTTTACAAAATCCAAAATACATTAGTGAATTAATAAAAATTAATGCTTCGTTGCTTATTGTGCAGTAAAATGAGAATGAACAAAATATTACAAATCCTAAAACAGCTGCAGAACATATATCAATCAACATATGTAAAAATAGTACAGTTGTATTTAAATTATAAAAACACGCTATTTATATAATCCAAATATGTACTCGTTAAAACGATAAAATTAAGTTACGGAACAATAAGTTACAGAATGGACCAAATCGTCGATATCAAAATCATATAAATTGAATTAGAGATCGAAAGATCGAGAATGATCGAGAAAGAGCTCGTCATGGAAATATACATATAAAAATAATGGTCGGCCAAGGGAACGTTTATCACAATTGACAATGGTTATCTCGATGAGGGGTATGTCAATATCTTCGGACAGGGCTAATCGAACGCAGTCGGTCGCGCTTTGACTTTTGACTTTTTACTTTTTACTTTTAAATAGCGGCAATACGTTTCGAGACGCTTTATGCCGGTTAGTCTTCATATTAACAAACGACAATTGCCCGCGTGTATGGAACTTTTTCACCGGCTAGAGGCTTCATCGTGTCATTATAACGGGTGTATACTTTAAAATTCAAATTTCATGAGACATCCGACCGTTTTTCTCATTCTATTAGCAATTTATCCTTCCATTTAATAGTATTTGCTTTTTATTGAGCGACTTGTATTAATATTAAACTGAAAATATTGTATCTCTAGTTATATTTTATTTAAAGCACGTGGAACGATTAATATCACGCACCAATATATAATTACAAAGTTATGATGTCATATGTGATAGCAAAGCAATGTAATAACAATAATAATAATCGGAATAATGTAATTGCAATATTTTGTTAAGCGTGCTATATACTACGAATCTATATATATATATATATATATAATTTTTTTTATTTTTTTTTAAAGATTTATTTATTTATTACATTGATCATTTCCTATAGAAAATTCCAGTTAGAAAGAAAGATTGTTCAAAGCTTTCCGATTCCTTCATATCATTCGGTATATTAAAATTATAATTTATTGCCGTACAACATAAAAAATATGATAATTTACGTTTAGTTCTTTTAATATTTTCACTTTTTAGTACTATTAAAATTAGTCGTTCGCCCAATTTTTGCTAGATAGGGGAGGTAAATCGGAAGACTTACTTTTAATTCTATCATATTATCCGACTTTATAATTTTACTAATTAATTAAACCTTTCCTATTTCCATTAAATACATGACAGTCAAATTGTGATCGATTAATCAAAAACAATAAGTTGAAAATCATACTTAAACCATTTATCTTTAATGGTTGAAGTACAAAATAAAATATAAAAAATTATGGAAAATACATAAACGTATTTTACTACACAATATTATAAAAAAAATTATACGGTATACTTTTCATATGCATTTAAATTATAAAAAAAAAAGTATATATTCAAATGTTTTATCGCTACCACCTTGTAGGTCGGATATATTGTTAACAATAGAGCATAACAAAGCGATTAAGCAGCAAATCGCTACAGATGAAACAGTGGAATATTCCTTGGAGACAACTCTATCGTATCCGATAGTTTGATCGATGTCAAATCGATCAAATTATTGATATTTTACATTGGTCATATACTTTCGTAATATATTTATTATCAATATCCTGTTAATGAAATACCATAAAAATTATTAAATACAATTTATCATTTATCACTTTGGTTAAAATTTCTCAATAATATCGTTTATTTTACAAAGTATATATTTTCTTTAAATAATGTAGTTAAATAATAATTCGTTTGTTTCGTTGTAATTTATTTGGTATATAATATATAGAAAATTATTTTGACAATTGAAATCTAATGTCGATATTGATATGTTTACTTTATTTAATGGAATGATAAATATTTAGGTTTTCACATGAATTTCAATGAAATATAATATTACATGGTATTTTAAGAAATACTAAAATTTTATGTATTTCTATTGCTCCAACTACAAATACAAAAAATAAAAATTAATATTTAATAATTGCCATGATGAAAATATTATATAAAAATGTAAAGAACAACAAAAATTTACAATATAAAACAATAAATACATATAAAGCATTTAAAAACCCTCATAGCAGTATTACAATTTATCATTCTAAATAATTATGCAATTTCAAGGTTCTGTAATTCTATCCTAATTAATTTTTGTTTATTTCAATAACAGGACGTACTAATTTCTAAATTAATGATTATAAAATTAGAATAAACTCTAGTTATGTATAATATATAAATAAAATAGAAATCAATTCTAGTTCAATTAAATAAAAGTTTATAACAAAGCAATAAATGCATGTTTATGAAAAAATAATTCTGAAAATGAATAATAATTATTAATCTAAATTTCTAATAATATGTAAATTTATAACTAAAATAAAACGAACCTTACATATCAACTTAAATTGTAGATAATTTAAAGTCATTTATGAAAAATATTTGGTATGTTAAAAAACATAATGTAATTGTATATCATTCATTAACGAATTACCGAAGTTATGATTATATATATTTCTCCTTATAAAAAAATAAAAATTTATAGAATTTTTGTACACTACGAATTTGAAATATTATCTAGTAACTGAACGTTGCTATTAATTGCCATTTTTTTCGATATGCTATATCTTAAAATATGTAATATTGTACATATTTTTGTATAAAATATTTGATATATTATTATATAAATTCAAACTTGACAGTTTCTACGACAATACTTAATAGTATACTAGTAATAAAAGTTGAAAATATAATTCATGATTTGTTTTAAAGATGTTGCTTTATTGTAGTGTACAATTTGATAATAAAAAACAATTGAATTGTTGATTTATTAAAATAGAAAATTTATTAAAATTTTCGTAATGTATTATTTGATATAAAAAATAATTAGTATACAACGACGACAAATTATGTTTGATAAAAATTAATTCTAATTTTTAATAAAGAATTACTTCATATATATTAAAAAATAATTTTTTCTTTCGTTTCAATATACTAGTAAATTTTCTTTCTGGAGGATATATAAAACCATTACGTAAACCTAAACGTAAAGAAATTTTTTACTCAATTAAATCATGACAAATATAGTCATAAATATAAATATAAATAAATAGATTTTTATTCTCATCCAAATACAATCGAAATAATTATGTATTATTTCTTATATATATATATATATATATATATATATATATATTTATATTTAGATAAGAACTCTTATATAACCATATTTTAATAATTTCAATAAATAATTTATTCATTTATTAAATAACTTGGGATTTGAGATCATACAATTACTTTGTACGAAGCTCATTAATGCTTTCACATTATAAAAAAAGCTATTGATACAATAGTGCATATGAGAATATTTTAATACGGTTAAGTAAAGCAAAAATTATTTTTAACATTATATTAAATGAATTCGTAAAATAATTTTATTACATAACGGCTATCAAGCTAGTATTATACATTTTATATTACAAACTAGTATTATAGAAAGTTTGTTAACTCGTCGATAGAAGTATAAAACTTTATTTTCTATTTTTCTCAATTAATATATAAGTACATAGTGTACCTTTAACTTTTTATCTAATTTAAAGATGTCTTCAAATCATTGCCTCGATCGATTTTAATATTATTAATTTCTGTTTATATAACTTTTTCATAGAATAAGACGTTTAGCATTAATAGTTTTTTCATTCTAGTTACAAACATAGCCATATTAAATTATATTTATAATTCATTACCCTTAATTTATAAAAAAGTTTTATTAAAAAAAGTATTTAAAGCTTTACAGTATATGATAACTTATTTCCATATGCCTCTATTCCGTTTTTTATGTAGTATCTTTAAATTAATTATCATTATTTATTATATTATTGCAATATTTAAATTTATCTGCTAAATTGATAATTGAATGTATGAAATGTTTAAATATGCCCTAAATTTTGAATAAAATGACATTTGCTAATATTAATTTTTAATTTTATATTATTCATTAATTATTAATCCTAAATGGTCATAAAGACGTGATGTATTTGAATATTTATTAAATAACTTTAGGTTGTTTTTAAAGTACCTTCGAATAGTACTTTGAAAACATTATTTTTGTTTGTATCGTTAGCTGTTAATATAGTAAAAATAAGCTTTATCGATATGGAGTATTATAAATTATCAAGAGTATTGAAATGTTTATAATTACTATAACTTTGCAATCTAATAATTAAAATAATAATTAATAAAAACAATTGTACAAATATTGCATAAGATTAATTAAAAGTTTTTTTTTAATTCATTTAATTCAAAGAAGCTTGTAAATTGTAAAAATTAATACTATTACTACTCTGTGTTCAATTAATTTCTCTATTACTTTGTCAATTCTTGGAGTTTTATTATTTTTAATTCATTAATGTCAATAGAAGCTTCTTGAAAACAAGGTTCTTTTGTATTCAATTGTGCTGTAAGCATTCAATCAAAAGATCATTTATTATTTTAATAATTTTGACGCATTACCTAGTTTACATATTTACTACATACTTTCCACTATAAATACTATTTCTTTTAAAATTTGCAAACTGTGCAAGTTTACTACTAATTTCTATATCCAGAATATTCATCGGGTTGAAATTCGGATTTATTAGCTGTTAGTATTTTGCCAATCTATTTTCTCTGTGTCAATATATAAGCAATATTTTTCAGATACCATTTCAAAGTTTATATTCAAGTTCACTGTTTTAGCTTTGCAAAAAAAAAATATGTTCATCATTGTTAACGTTTCGTTTCAAGCTATCCAATAAGATAGCAAAATACATATTTAAAATAATCGGACAATAATATAATCATTTTGTAATCTTTAATATGTGCCAGATTGATCTAATATTACATTCCATCGAGTGATTCTATATAATCAACTAAATGTTTTGTTTTTGTTTTGTTGTCATAGATGCATGTCTCCGCTGTCAAGCTGAAAGCAAAAAAGATTTCTACGAAAAGCAAGACTGCGTGGTTGTCTGGGGCGAATGCAACCACTCCTTTCACTACTGTTGCATGTCCCTATGGGTCAAACAGAACAATCGTTGTCCGCTCTGCCAACAGGAATGGTCCATTCAGCGGATGGGCAAATAGGCTCGTCATTTTGGACTTTTTTTTTCCAATACACAAACGTAGTATTAGAAATGTATGACAAACTATATGAGAAGCAACGCTCTATTATGTTACTTACTGCTACTGCGTTTTTCTCTAAATAATCATTGCTTTCAACTTTTTTCTGATGTATTAATACAAGTTCTTTATTTGCAATTTTCATCGCATTGGTGATAATATTTGTGATAAATATTTTAACATTTTAAAGAGGAGACTTTTAAATAAAAAGTACGATATGATATTTCTAAGATTTTAACATATTTGTTAAATTTTAGATATCTTGAATTATCATTCTATATAAATATTAATGTTTTAATATAATTATATTTTCATAATTGCTTTAAAATTCATGTTGAGGCTAAAACAAATTTATAGCATGTAAACAAAACTTATTTCGTTTATTGTTTTTGTAAAATTTTGCAAATGCCTAATAGAACTATCATTTTTCATATTTTTTATTATCCTATAAAGAATCTTAGAATATGTATACATTAAATTACTTAAATGTGTTATATAAAAAATTTAATTCATTGTCACTCAAAAGTATTGCTAATAATTACGTCGATGAAGAAATTTTTAATAATTTTCATTAAATAATGCATGTTATAATAATTATAAAATAAACTGAAGTGTAATTTAAAAAAATTATCAGAAATTTAGATTGTAAAAATTTGTAATTAGTAGAAAAACTTTATGGTTTGCAAAAAATCTCGAGAGCTATATTAACGAATATCTCAAGTTAAAATTATCGTATCAACTAATTCAAACGAATTTTATTTTACACAATTTTTCATTGAGATAATTTGAGTAGATAAACATATAAATTTTGTAATCTATAATTAAATATTAATGAAAATCAACCACTAATTATACGAAAAATTGTAAAATAGAAATACAGTATTAATCGTACCTTACGTCAATATAAATACTTGTGCGTTATTTGTGTTTTTCTTACATTACAACTTGAATAATAAGAATTTAAATTATTATTATTTAATTAATTATTCTGATCAACTTGTTATTTACAAATATTCTCACTTTTACTTTCTCAGAAAAGTAATTCATTCTAAATTCCATGACACAAATAAGGAGCAAGGTAATTTTCATTCTATTTTTTCAATCACGGTATTCTAAAATAAAAATTATATGCGATAATAAATTAAGCACATAGTGGTAAAATATTATCATCGTGTATTCAAATATTTTTCTGCTCTATTATATCATACATGAATAAATTACGATAGTTAGAGAAACTACAAGGTGGTACCTCCGGCCAAGCAAATGCTAGAATTATAAATAAAACTGAACGATCGCCAACTACGACCGCGAACTGTGATATTCTATAAAATGGTAAAATATAATTAGTGGATATTATGAATTAAAGAGGGAGTATTATTATTACAAAAATAGATGCCAACTTTAGAAAATAGTTTTAAACGAGTAACGATCATCTCAAGTGAAAAATGCATTATATTATTTTGATGAAACACAAACTAAAAGCATACATAACCCAAATATTATATTTAATTCGAGATACATATATTTCCATGCGTTTTGCCAAACATTCTGTAAACTTATTTTTATCAGCAAATAAAAGTTTTACAGTTTGTCAATAATCCACAAAGACGATAAATCTCATCCTTAAAATCTCCTGGGAATCCACCACAAAAAGTTACTTTGAACACTTGACAATCCTGACCGAGGTTAAACACCGGCAACGGCATTCCCACTCCTTCCCTCCTCCCCCTCCTCAATCCTCGTCAAGCCCCACTTCTCTCTCTCTCTCTCTCTCTCTCTCTCTCTCTCAATTGCTAACGTAAAAGCTTTGCATGCACAAGGAAAAGAAAAAAACATAAGCGATCGCTCGGGACTAAATGTACATGGGACGTCATCAGTTAGCGCATACTCGGAGGCTCGGCTCTCCTTTCCGCCAATCCCGTAAGAGAAAGGCATCTGTGCCCCTGACGAGCCTTCCAACTCGCATAAATGTTCGTTCAATTTCTTTTACTTCAAAATTCCGAAGGCGTCTCGTGGGCTGACAATCAGACAGGTTTCTATCAAATGGGCGCATCGCCATGAACTTTTAGGCGGATTTGAATGTCGTATTTGTGTAAAGTTCGATTTATTGGAAATTTGTTCATCGATTATACAAAACAAGTAGTCTACCGATGATGCAATGACGAATGTCATGCTTTTTAACGATGCTGTGTTCATCATTTTGAAGTAATAATATATCCTTGATTTTTATTAATAATTATAGATAAATTAATTAAGATTCAACAAGTGTTGAGTAACATAGACATAAAAGCGATGCATCATGTGCTGAAATTAATTTAAAATCTCTCTATTATCAATAAATTCATAGCTTTAGTTTTAGAAGAAAAAGCGCATATAAATTGGAAAACTCTAAATTGCAATCAATGTTCTATTCATAAGCTGGGCATAAGATGCTTAAACTTTAAACAAATTAATATTTTGAAAATCTATACGTAGTGTCAAATTGCTTTAAAAAAAAAAAAACATCAAATTGCATTAACGTATATGTTCTTCCACGCATTTGACCCACCCCCACCCATTCATAATCGGTCGCTTAATTTAATTTTATTGTTATCGAACTTTCGCGTATTAATTTCTTCAAATAAAAATTACTATATTTCCCATCGCAGTGTATTATAATTTATTAACGTAAACTAGATGGCTATAAACCTTCTAAAGCCGGCAAAAACTTATCTAGAAGCCATTTTGAATGGGGTTTATAATAAATAAGTAAATAAATATATAATTAAAAAAATACGTGTTTCGTTATAATAAAGAAAAACTGATGATTTATTTTTGCGAAAGTATCGGATTATTGTTCGCATGTAATTAAAAATTACTTAAATCGCTGGCTCTTGACAATTGTCTGTTTTATCCAATAATTACCTATCGTATTTAATTAAAAGATGCACGAATAAAAAATAATAATGTGATAGTGGTCCGATATTGAAGATTACAATCTTCTTCTTATTAATAAGCAAATACAAGATTTTAGGAAATGGTAAATATTTTTTTCACAAAAAATTTCTCTGTTGCTGGGACCACTTATGATACCTACGTAATACATTTTATAAAACTATTTTGGCAAATTATTCATCTTTTTGCTGGAACTTTACGTACACTTAAAGAAACACGATTAAACATTAGAACGATTTTCAAGAAAAAAGAAATCTCGAATATTATGAAACAGGTTAATAAAATATTTTCAACTATATTTTAATATATATCTAAATTTTTTATTTAATAAAAATATTTCTTTAAGATATTCATTAATTAAAACCATTCATCAATTGATATTCATCTCTTTAAACACTTAATTAAATTATATATATATTTGTTGAAATGTTTTAGTAAAAAAATTGTAATTATTTCAAAATTAATCACGTTTATTTTAATTTAAAAAAATATATATATTTCACATTCGTTTTCATTCATCGTGAATAATTTTGGATAGCTACAACATCTTATAATTTATTTAATAAATTAATTACAAGTTATAATGAATTATGTTCTGAAAATTAGTTATAACAAAAATATATTGTATAGATAATAACAAAAATTAATAGGCAAAATAAGTCTAGAAGCTTATCCCTTGAGTATCAACATACGTAAATTCAATGAAAACGGACAAAGATTTTCAATTGCATAAAGTGCAAAGAAGATACGTTGCCAGGATTTGTGACGCACATACTCGCAATGAATCTTGATGTTCAGAGGCTCGTCATCTCATCTTCTTCGATTTTTTTTAATAAAAAATTTCGCGTTTAATAAGGTCATTCCGCAGCATCGATATTGCGAATGCGTCTCGTCACAAATTGTTTCGCGCACGCGATACTGGACAATGTTGCTTCCCTTCTGTATTTTTCAACTTTTCGACTCTTAATACGTTGAAAATTTTCTCGAGCGTATCTCTGGGAACATATAGTAAGACTTGGAAATTTCGAAAAAGTCGAAATTCTATAATGCGATTTAAAAAACAAAATTATTAATGTATATTTTAATAAAAGAATAATAGAAAACGATATAATAATATAGTTACAATTTATGGTTTAGTTTAAAAAGAAAAATAGCTTCTAAATTTATGATTTTTCTAATCGTTTGGTACATTAATCGATTAAAAAGTTCAATTATGTCACTATCGCATATAAAATATATGAAAGATAGTATATTCGTACTATAAATTGTCATTATTACTTGTACTATAAATTAATTGTTTCTTTAATTCTTATTCTTTAATATAATAAATTAATTAATATCTTCGTTTGCACTTAAAATTTTTTGTTAAGCCGATAAATTGAATTATCTCCAAATTTCAAACACTTGAAAATAATAAGATTTCCATTGTACATGTTTAAAAAATTTTACAAATAAAAATTTCTGGTGACTAGGTTTTTCAATTGAAATGGCCAATTCGTTTGACGTCCATATTTATTTTTAATCAAATATTGTATAAGTAATACAATGAATAATACATATGTATGAAATTAAATTTGATATTTTTGTGCTTATCTGTTCATGTTAAAAGGCATATGTATTTATTCCATTCTACATTTGAAAGATAATTGAGTAAAAGTTTTAATATTCATTAACATTAATAAATATATTTATAAAATTTCTAATAATTTATATTAGCAAACCGTAAAAAGTATATTATTATCAAAATATTAATAAAGTAACATATGCTTTGCTTCAAATGGCTCTGTATTATAATAACTTCTCATAAATTATGCAAATATAGAAAAGTAAATTTATAATTATATGTAATTGTATATTTCTATAGTTTCTTTATTTCATTTGTTTGTATAAACAATGTAAATTAAAAAAGAAAAAAAAATGGTAACGTTAATATATAATAGACATGTTAACTATTATAAATAATAGAATGTTCAAAGACTTGGGATTAAGGGGAGACGCAACATAAATAATGTAATTAATATATTCTTTGTTCATATCTACTTAACACAAAAAATATATGTACAATATTTACATAAAAATTTAATATGTATTATATGGCTAAGTAAAACTCTTCAAACATTTTGAACGAACTTTCACATTTTTTACGCAGATAAGAAAGATGTCTATTCGCATTAATACGCATGGGTAATGTTTAATTATACAAAGTAAATTCAACAGTAATAATTATTCATGCGATTGTACAATGAACAGATATAATTATTAGATTCGTTAAATATATAAAGTAAACTTAGCAAAATTCTTTTCTACGTCTTTATTGCGTTTTTAAGGTGAAAAGTAACTTAACCCGTCTAGATTCAGCTATTTATAAAACGATCGAAGTAACATGTAATGAAACCAATATTAAGACTTTCCTATCTTATCAAAACGTCAAATTATAACAAATGACGTAATAAATTTGAATTTTCATAGAAAATGCTACATTTCCGTGTAAATATTCTATCAATTAAACATGGATTTAAATCGAAGAGTACGGCGATGGATTTTATTTTAGAAGTATTTCATAAAACTACTGGATATACTTATATAATTAATAAATTAAATTAATGTTTAAAGGACAATAAATAATTTAAACGAAAAGGCTTAAAAGTTACTGACGATACAACTTTTTAATTCTTCCGTGCAAAAACATTTGAAACGTAATTTAAAATTATGAAATTGCTGGTAACATAGAATTAAACGGAGCAATGCTCAATAATATAATTCTTATTGGCCGCTAATGAATCATAAATAATGAAAATAGAAAATGAATAAAAAAAATTCGTAACAAATTGTTTCTTAAGCCCTGAGGCTTTGCCGAGCATGACCATGCTTTTTCTCGTTTCGCGTACAATTTACGTTACGCTGAGAGACGCGTGACATTTGTGGTGCGATTAAAGAGTTCATAATTAACGACGAAGATCAAATCGAGCTGATCAAAGTCGGATTTAAAAAAAAAAAAAAAAATAATAAAAATAATAATAACAATAAAGTATAATGTAGATTCATTATTGATTTTCCTCGTTTAAAATGATTTAAATGATGATAAGGACTTTCAAAAATTGACCGGAGTTTATTTGGAAACCGAAGAAAATTTGGAAAATTAAGTTCCCGCAGCGATTCAATGGACCGCGCAGAGTTAAAACGAGCATCAAAATAAACAAATTCTCGAACCAATACGATTGACCGAAAATTTTTCCATCTATATTCAACTGCGTCATTCTTTGGTCGTAAAAAAGATCGTATGATTTATATGTTAATTCTATATTAAATTCTTAGGAATTTGTATCATCGGGACAGGCCACTAAATTGTTGATATTTCAACGCGAATCGCGTACCTAATGCATTGCAACAATTGGTGTTCGCGTTGAGTGAAAAGCACAGATTCGAGGATAAAGCATTGGCAAGGCATTATACCAGTGAAAGACAATGATTATCAACTTTTGTCGGCTTAATGACTGCTCGACTGCTTGCTTGTAGCCACGATGTCGCCGAGGGCGCCAACTTGACAAATAGGAGGACGACTAAACGGTCTCTTTTACCTGTAGCAGAAATCTCATCGAACAAACGCAGGTACCACGAAAGGGGAGCCCATACTTGCATCAGCCGTCGGGGAGTGTCCGCGTACATGCGTCTCGACACGCGTCTCCTCGAGCGGTATGCCAAGGTCAGAGGCTCGCCGTTCCGATCGGCCAATCGCCGCGCTCTCAGCCTCCCTGAAAGCGCCTGGTAACAGCCGATGACGCGTCATCGACGTCGGCAGCCCCCACCGAGAACCGCCACCTTATTAATGCCCCACTCATTGATTACTACAAGTCGCTTGGGCGCCGCTTCCGGCTCTCCTCTCGCTCGCCTGTGCTTTAACACGGACTTTTTGTGCACTGTCTTGCCATTGTCCCCGTCATCCATTCAAGGAAACGACTAAGTCGCGCTTTCTTCTTTCTCATCGACGCTACGGCATTCGTTACGCTTGATCGCTACGGGGTCTTAAATGCGAATACGAAGAGGATCGGGCACTCATCCAAGCTACAAATTTATTTCCAGCCGCTCGATATACTGATTATCTGATTATCTGATTAAGTAACTCCCCATATGTTCAATGGATTTTTCATCATTTTGCTTAACGGCAACTTGCTTAACGGCATTGCCTTTTCTAAATAAAAGACAATCGGTTATTCTCTACTCTTTCCTCTTTCCATTCTCTTACAAGGCAGAACGTTAAAATGGCGTTTCAATATCAATTACTTAGCGTTACGCGTAGATGTTAAATAATAAGCCACCGTGTGTATGGCTAACGATGTTGCAGACAAAGTCGCAGGTCCAACTTTTCATAATACGATAACTGACTTACGAATAAATAGACCAATCAAGCGATTATTTATCGTACATATGCATTGAGTTTAAGTGCTCGTTGTAATATTCGTACGGCACCATATTATCATGGAACCTAATGAAAATATTTACAAAACGTCGATGGGTACTGGCAATAAATAATGAAGCTTCTTACAGTGTCCCCACGCTTCGGCATACATACAGGAGAAAGCATTATTATTAATAATATGAAATTTGAAATTTTAGTTCAAATATTATTTCAGCCTATTAAACGAGCTGCCCACGTTTTTTTTTTTTTATATATATCGATGTCTTCCTTCCATAATATTGCAATATAAAATAATTTTTCACATTTTAATTATCAAAGGTAATTTAGTTGTTTAATTAAGCGCACTTTGAAGTAAGCATGGAGCTGAGAACATTACAAATTGATAATTGACCTTCAACTTTATTCTAAACGACTGTAAGCTTAAGGATAAAATTCATCGTTTATTCGTCGATTGATTGAAATGCAGCCATTCGCGAATAAAGAAAAGATTAGAAAAAATCATTCGTCGTACAACTATTTACGTATAATAATTATTTCTATCGTAAAGCATCTCCCGCCCGAATGCATTAGTATGCTTAATTAATAAAAACGAATCGTTTCGACTGCGAAGTTTCCGCGTCAATTAGCGAATATCCATAGGCAGTCTTAAAAATTGGCCCTAATCAAGCCTCGATTAACAATGAATCCATTTTAATTTGAAAATAAATTACGTGCCGCACTATATGTACGAGCTCAATCGAGTGGAGAAAAATCGATGAAAGTTAATATCCGTACAATTATGCAACGATCGCGCGCTCATATCGCTTTTCATTTATGCTTCGCGTATGCCTCCGTCGTCATCCAGTAATCGCGTCGCTGCCTCTTGCACATATTCACTATTCGCAACGAAATCGACCTTCGGGCGCATTCTGCCTGTAATCGCGCATTCGAAGCGACAGGATCGGTGCCGATACCCATTGCCCAGACAGCTCGGAATTCACGGGGCGCCAAGACGTGACGACAGCGCCTCGGAGCTCGAACTATCATGGAAAATTTTCAATCTGATCGACCGAGGAAAGAAATTTCTTCCTCGTCCCAGCGCGCTCGATCAATTTGTATTTTGCTCGTTCATTAAATAAGGAATAATTTGCTAGTCGCGCATATCCACGTGTAGTTGCATATATATATATATACATCTCCTTCCTCCATTCTATCGTCCGTCCGTTTTCAACTAATAACTATTTGACTACTGTAAATTTCCATTTCATTTTCATTATTAGTTACGGACTATGCATTTTAACGTCCAAATTTATTTATTCTTTCGATAATCATCCAGCCGCTTATCCGCTATTTATACAATACTCTTCATATACAATTTATATCGATAAACTTACATGGTATTACTCGTACTTTATACCTTCTCTAAATCTTCTAAAATAAGCGCTTATGTGCTAATTAACAATTCATGCTTGGATTTTACTAAAAGGGATGTCAATTAAATAATACAAACACTAGGTATAAAAAAAATTGGGTACATTTTTATTTTTATCTTATAGCTTTCATATATTTACAATGTCATATTGTACTTTTGTAGCTAAATTGAATTAGCATAAAGAAGTAATAAAAATCAATAATCTAGTATAAGAACTTATTCAATGAAAATAATTTCATAGTTAAGTGATGCAATTTGCATTATCGAAAATACAATTTAATCTTATGAATCTTTGCATATACAAAATAATATTGCTAGAATCTTAAGTGCAAATGATCACAAGATCAAGCGCCGCGCATAATTAAAGTTTCTTAACGTGATATTATAATCCTTTACGTCTATTCAACAATCCATTTACATAAAAATGTATATAAAGTCTGAATTAGTAAATTTTTTCAACAATACAAGTCTATATAATAAAAAAAAATCATTTTCAAAATGTCTCTCTCTTTCTTTCGCTTCCCCTGTCACGCCCCCACCCCCCCCTTCTCATTCTCGGGCTCTTTTTTTGTCGCTTGCCTTCTTTTTTCAAACGTTTGCCAATAAAAAATATCACATATCCATTTTTCTGTGTGGAATGCAAAAGCTAATAATTAATTAGCTTAATTTCATCATTATTAATAATTAGTTCTTAGATTTTTCCAAAAACAAAAACATCGATAAGTCATGTTTAAGTACTAATGGATTCAACTTGGTTAAAGTATCGAGTGTGTGTGTATGTATATATATATATATACATACCTAAAATACACGCACGTAAACGTGCCTACATGTGCACATGTGTATATGCACATGTTTTATGAGCTGCCTATTTCAAATGACTAAAAGGAATGAATATAAACACAATGTAATATTAATAAATGTATGGAAGTTTGAAAATGCCTTTGGTGAAAGATGAACCTCGAGTAATGTACATACAATTAATATTAATATTTAAATTGATGTAATGGAAAGAAGTGACTGTAAACCTCGTTGAAAAGAGGCACATTTGATGAGGAAAAATTTTAAATGTTAAAGTAAAAGAAAAAGAAAAATACAAAAAAACAAATGTACGATATTCACTGTATTGATAAAATAAAACTTCAATACAACATGAACAAAGTGTCAGATATATATGTATAAACACGCGCGCGCACAAACATCACTCACACGCGCGCACATGCATGCATACATACACACATACATACACACATACATGCATACATACATACATACATACAACATACATACATACATACATATATATACCTCAACAAGGAATCCTACTTCATCAAGGCACTTGGAAATAGGTTTTTATTTAGCTGTTACAACTTTAATGAAACCTCGTAAACTCGATGTATTTTATAATACTTAGTGCATGCTTTCAGTGAATTAACGTTAAAGGCTTAAAACATTTTACACTTATAGTGAACAGGAATGCTTGGCTACAAGTAACAAATTGAATATATATGTCAATATATATTCTAGAAATTTACTTTTTATGTTCATCTTGATGCAATCAATTCCAATGCTGGACCGTGATGATAATGCTTCTTCTTTCTCTTCTTTTTTTCTTCTATGAATTAAATAAACTAGCTCTATTTGAGTTAACAATTTGTATGCCTAGAGCCCCTCATAAGTGGAATTAAGATGCTCGGACTTTGAGCCTGCATAAGAAATGGATCCTCCAGTAATTGGGCTGCGGTGGCTCGATGAGCTGGATCTCGTACCAACATCTTCTCAAGGAATTTTTGCAGTCTTGGACTCACCTATAATATTTATCATTTTCTCAATAGATGATCTTCATGATTACTAAGAGCAGTTTTCTATCTACTTCTATGCGACCAAGGAAGCAATAAGAGAATAGTATTACCTTATGTGAATTTTTTAATTTTGGTGGTGGCATATCTCTAATGCGTCTCATAGCTTGTAGAGGTGGTTCGTTGAAAAACGGTGGTTCTCCATCTACCATTTCTATAATCATAATACCTAAAGACCAAATATCCACTTCCGGTCCATATGGTAACCTATGAATTGAAAAGATTGATTGCGCATTAGTAAAATAATTAGTCGATCTTAATTATACACGGTTTTATTAAGCCACCGTAATAATAGTGTAATACAAATATTATGCAATGAATCTAAATTTCTGTATAGAAAATAAATGCAAACAGTGTTATTTTCTGCAATCCTCTGAATTTATTTATACTAGAAGCGATGCAATTTTATTGGCACATTCGATTGTTACAAAAATATACATTGAATTATCTAAATATTCTAATACTCCAACTATTAAGAACATAAAGCCTTACCTGGAAATAACTTCTGGACTCATCCAATATGGCGTGCCAACCAGTGATTTTCTTTTGGGTAACTCCTGCGAAACCTGTGCGCAAAATCCAAAGTCTGACAGCTTAACCCGGCCATCCGCAGTTAATAAAATTGAGTCCGACTTAATGTCTCTATGTATAACACCCTGCGAATGCAAATACTGCAGAGGCTTAAGGCACTGAAGGCATACTGTCGCTATTTGACTTTCGTCCATTCGTGAATGCGTGACAATATCAGTGAGAGCTCCGCCTTCCAAATATTCCATCACCACCCAGAGCTCGTCGTTCACTAGGAAGCTGTCATACATTTCCACGATATTCGGATGATGGTAGTCCCTCATTATCACCACTTCGTTGAAAAGCAATTCACGACGCTGTTGTTTTCGAAGATCCATCTTTTTCACTGCAACTTGTCGACTGGTATTTTTGTCAGTGGCGATGCATACAGTACCGGTACTGCCCTCGCCAATCTTAAGGAAATTTTCAAGATTCTCGCGAGGGTCTCCATTGCTCACCTACAATATCAAAAGTTAAAATATAATTAGATGCTTTGCATTAAGATTTATAATCATCACATAAACAATTAAGAGTGCCCTCACTTGGATTAATTTACTCTGAAATTTGATATTCAAATACATTTATCCACTCATAATTAATGTCAATTGCTATAGATATTAAGTATTGTTTATAAATTATTGTACATCTACATTGTTTAGATATTTTAAATAAATATTTTAAAACTGGTGAAATCTAATACAAAATTATCCAATCATAACGAGTATTTTAAGATTTGCCACAATGTACTACGTACTACTTCATTTACCTTTATATTTCTAATTCTAGAAATATATAGTACGTAACTTGTACATTGTTTAATCGCAGTAATATTTAAGCTCGAATTGTCACAAAGTTGAAATTCATCTTTATATTAACTTGGCATAATAAAAGTATTCCCAACTTTAATAGTAACATTTAATTAAAAAAGAAAATTATACAGAAATGATGAGATATTTTAACCTTTGTAACTAAAAAATTTACTACGATAAAATAGTTTTCAGTTCACTTATTATAATTTATGATTTATAATTATAACAAAAAGTACGTCCATTAAAAAAAAAAAGAAAAGGAACAAAAATATGCTGCTTCAATAGTAATTAACAAGGCTTAATAGGATACTCTGGGAATGCAAGAAATATATTACTACGTACCACCATCTGTAACGCTGCTCTAAATTGCTCGTGAGTGAGTCTCTGCTCCGTACTTTGTTTTCCAGAATTATTCGCTGTTGCGCCAGGACCTACAGCTAAATTACCAGATGACATAGCACTCTTCATATTTTGATTCTGATCCGGAGTCGAACTGATTCCTGGCATTGTTGATAAAATACCAGCTTTCGAAAGATTGTGCATTGATTGTGAACTTTCGATGGGCTTTTGAAAGTGTGTGTGGAAGTTCTGATTCTCTCCTGTTACATAGTTTTGCGTATGTTTGGTAACGTTGTGTGAACTGAGTTGACTCAAAGGACGTTGAGAAGCTATTGAGCCAACAGGTGATATTTTAGGTTGTGCATTATGCAATAATATATTTTGCGGAAGCGAACGCTCTTTCGATGCATCGAGTTTAGACAATTGTATGTTTCCATTGTACTGTGCAGTCTGTGGTACCGTCATGGATGGATTTATTCTTTGAAAATCGTACTCCTGTGACTGAGGAATGCTTGAATTGACGGGTGTATTCTGCATACTTGGAATTGGACTCAAATTTTGGAAATTCATTGATAAGTTCTGCGCGTTTGTACTTATGTGGGAGAGGTTTGGCGAAGATTGCATATTAGGATTAAGATTCTGAAGATTTGGTATCATATTATGACCTGAATTTGTTCCTGGTCCAACGTTAGGTGAGTTTTGTCTCATTTTATCGGCATAACTATGAGGTTTATTGTAAGTCGGGTACATTTGCGTTGGCGTAGGATTATTCATCATTTCTTGACCTTCTGGGACTGATGGAGGCAAGTTTGCATTATTCCTGTAATCCCTTCTGAGCCTCGGCGGACTCGAAGATCTCAACGAATTAGACCTTGCAACGCTACTCATTTTTGGTAGATTATTTTCAGCTGCTTTCTCTCCCATAGATGACTTGCCTATTCTTGGATCATTGTGACCACGTACTATAGTTTTTAAGTCTAAAATTTCCGTAGGTGTTATCTCGCTCGGATCAACTAATGGAAGAGGTCTATTGGTTGATTTTAGAATCTGATTATTCCCAACTATAGAAGCCCATTGTAATGGCAATCCAACAAACTTCCCTTCTCGCTTATCGAAGCCGGTGTGAACTCTGTGCTCAAAATTTGTTGGGGTTGAGATTTGTGGTTTCTTCTTCTTCTTAGCAAACATGATGGAAATATATTACAAATCGTCGGAGCGTAGAACGTTCTAAAAAGAAAGAAAATTATATTATTAATCAATATAATTATAATTAATTTGATAATTAAAGATTATGAATTAGCAATAAATAAAACTTAGTGAAAATATTATATGTAAGTATTTCATGAAATAGATTTATAAATATATTCGCACTAAATTAACAGCCACTGATCAAATATCTGAAATAAATAAATTATCGAGATAAAGAGAATACCATAGTTGCGATAAACAAATAATACCATTACATAATGAAATCATACGAGAAGAAAAGCTTTCGCATCGATCAAATTATAAATAAAAAAATTATTAAGATTATCGATAGTATTAATTTAAAAAGAAATGACGATTAAATTATAATATATTTTTAAGTAATAAGCATAAAAGAAATTAAGTCAGCTCAAACAAATAAGAATACATGAATAATGAAATGCAAAAAATTCGATAAAAAAACAGATTTTAGGTAAAATAAGGAATCTGGTAGCAAACAAGTTACAATTAAACATCAAATAAAACAGAAAAATAATAAACAATTAATAGATATACGGATTGTATATTAAACATTCTAGACATTGATAATTAGATTATTCTAAATAAAATTTCAATCATTCGACTAAGCCTGCCCAGTATAAATATTATAGTTTCGAATCTACAATAAAGAATCCAATCCTTTGAAAGCAAAGTTATCGAGAACAATATTTAAAAAACAGAGCAGGAATCAGTGACATATGATTGAAATGGTGCAAAGTGGTTCAAGATCAATAATCGACTTGTTGCAATAAGAAAAACAGTAAAGCCAAATAGGAAAGCTTCAGTCCACTCCAGAGCACGCTCGCAAAACAAAAATGAGGGAGAGAGAGAGAGAGAGAGAGAGAGAGAGAGAGAGAGAGAGTGAGAGAGTGAGAGAAGGAGGGAGCAGAGAGCAGTGTCAGAACAGGGATTGACAATCATTGTGTTGTCAGCGATAAAATGCGCAGAGGACAAGCACCGCATAAATTCCATAGAGCAGCGCATTCCAGGGCAACGCGGGATAGTCGCGCGTACGATAAAAAAAAACGTAGTGAGCGGGCCAACGAAATGAGAGGACTCAAGAGAATTTAAGGAATAAGGAGCGAGAAAGAGGCGGAGAGATAGCCGATAAGTACGTACTGCGTTTATGCACGGAATATGCAAGGACGGAAGGTTTGTTAGTGACCCTTGGCAAAAGCTCGCTTGGCCCTGTTAAACACTCGCGTCACGAGGAGTTCGTCATAAACCGGCGGCTCTCACAGCAACACTCGTACGGCTTTCGGCATTGCGACTTTCCAATCGGCAGCGGTTCGCCACGGCCGACATTTTCTCACCCAGCTACGTTCGTGGCCCCCTCGGTGTGTATGTCGCGCGCACAGAGGAATTCCAAGCCGGACAGGTGCGCAGCAGTTTCATCAACGAACGCGACCGAGAATTTTCCTCTCACGCGCACAACACAAACTCGACCACGAGACGTCGGGCCACTGCTGGCTACGAGGGGCGAGGGCTTTCCCCTCACCGCCCTACACACGATCGCGCGCGCGCACACACGCAAACACAAACACGCGCGCGCGCCTACACGCACGCTCTCTCTCTCTCTCTCTCTCTCTCTCTATCTATCTCTATCTATCTCTCCCTCCCTTCCTCGCGGGAGAAAACACGACTCGACGAATTAAATCACGACTTTTGGAGCGTGCAAGGTGCGGCGCCACGCACGTACCGATGATGTTGATGTACTCTGGCCCTAGCCCATGTCAAAGCTAAGGCAACCGTGCAAGAGCCATGACAAGAACAACGACAACGACAACGACGACGTCGTCGAGTCCCTCGGATTCCCATTATCGCATCCTCGCTGTCCACTCGTCCAATTAACCCCAGCTAATCCTACCCAGGTAAACTTGCCGATTCGACAGGGCGGATGGGCGGAGAGAGGTGGAGAAAGGGAGCGCACGCGCGCGCCCGCCTTCCTATTGTTATTATTCTTCGAATGTTAGCACCGGACCACGGCCCTACAGTTAGACCGTGGTCTAAGGTCATAGAGACGGGACTCGGACGAGGCTCCGAGGTAGAGTCGCGAGGCGTCGTGTGAGCGAACCCTGAAGAGCAACGCTGCGCTGCTGGGAGAAGACGTTACACGCGTTGTCGAGCCTCGCTCCTTTGCTATAATTTGCGTATCGAGCCTAACGACGACAGTGGCGGCGCTGTCATGTAGAGGTGCACGCTCGTCGTACATGTGGCCGAGGGCGGCTTGGCTGATTGTTAAACGCGTTGTTGTGCGCGTAGGTACGCGGGGGCAAGCCAGTTCCACCTCAAGGGGCCATTCCCACTCGATGCGATGGGACATTGAATAACGGCGCTATTTGTGAATTTTGTTATTCTTGCCCGAGGACACTCTCGCATTGAATGCTGTGACCTACCCGGGTCGGTGTGCATTGTCGGATCGAGTGCCTCGCAGAGGATACTTTTTCTTTCCATTATCTTCATTGAAAATAAAAAGCTAATTTATGGTTTTATGGTTTAACCAATTTATTATAAAGTATGATGTATGATTAAATTTTACGTTGGAATGACGTATGATTGATAGTATCTGATAAAACTCGGCAGTTTGCCTCGCCGATTAATTAATAAGGGTTCAAGGGTTCGACAAAGTCTCTAGTACTAAACTAATTGCATTGTTAATAAAATTAAAAGAACAATTTTCGAGCTAATGAATATTTAAATTTTTTTTTTTTTTTTTTGGCCAACTAGTTCTTTATTTTTAAACTTTTATGGGTGAAAAGGTAATGTGCGATATTTTGTATTTGCCATAAAAATGAAAGAAAACCGTATATGTCAAACAATTAGAGAAACTAGAATAGATGATTATCTATTCTAACTGTAGTCTGTCTTCTGGTGAGAAGATGTTTAACGTACTGCGCCTGTAAAAGAGTGAAAAGTATGTTGAAAATACAAGTCACTGTCAAAACAATCGTCATTTACAAAAAATAATTATCTTACAAAAGTATTGCAATTTACCCGTCTGTACATAATTATTCGTATAATAATTTACTTAGAACCTATGATCATTGATACGCAATTACAATTCAATAAAATACAATTACGGTGTGCAAAAACATGAATTATTTTTCTTGGCATAAAAAGATTTTAAATATCGCCTCTAGAAATCTATTTTCATCGCGAAAGACGAGAACAAAGATCCTTTTCTAAAAGAGAGCATCGTAGGTAAGAAATGTATTCTCAGAAAATGTTCGAGGAGCCGAAACATTGTGAACTCAACTCTGGTATTGATGCTCGTAAGGGACGCAAAGTACGAAAGAATAAAAATATAGAAATATTTTTGAAACGTATCATTTGTGTATAATTTTTGGATAGAACATTTTATACTTTGAATGAATATAAATTAACTTAAATTAGTAGATTTTTTTATGGAAATTATAAGATTGCTTACGTTTGATTTTTTTGTTTTTTTTTTTGTCTAAAGATAATTCATACAATTTCATAAACAATTCGATACGAAGTTTTAAATAGAACAATAATATATCGTTATAATATTTAATGAAAGAAAAAAAACTTTGAGTAATATTTTTATTCCAAATTATTTAAAAAAAAAAAAGAAATATATATATATATATATATATATATACACATATTAACAAAAATAACGAACCACAAATAAATAAAATAATCAGATTATTTTTAAATATTTTGCATGTCAAACGATTGAAAATACAATATCATCGAGTGAATATCCATTGCTTCGTTGCTTTCTTTATCACATTCAAATTTATTAATATACTTGCAAAAAACAACAAAAAAGACAAAAAAAAAATACTTGTACGACTTGATATAAATGTCCTAGATTTAGCTAAAATTCAGCTACAAGTTCGATAGACCGTTCTTTATATAAATAATTTATATATACAAAATACAGATGAATACAAGAATATCAAAATAAACACATCTATATACAACAATACAAATATTAAATTTTTATGTTTTTTAAAAGTTGTTTTTTTTTTTTTTAAAAAAAAAACTTGTATGTAACTCAAAAGAACAGCATAAAACTTCAATTTCGTGATTTAAATAAATTATAATACGCTTGCCATATTATTCGTCCATAAAAGTACAAACGCGGAAGTTAAAAGATAATTGACCGAAAGGGAGTGTGAGTGAAAGAGATGGGAAAAAGTGTTGGGAATGTGACGCTATCTGTAGGAACTTTTTAAAAGTGGCCTTGGCATTTTTTCAGATTTCGATTTTTGATTTGGAACAAAGTGCACTATGCACTCCGTCCATCACACTCTTATAAATGATGGAACAAGAATCGACAATCCTACAGAAATGTGTATATGCATTTCAAATCCTTCAACTTGCTTATTCAACTTACATTATCAAGCAAATATTTATTAACTGCTACGCTTCTCTTAGTGTATGAATTGAATTATTGTTACAGAAGGCTACCAAAGGATAACAAATCGAAATTCAAAATTTATAATAATCGATTACATAGCAATCAAATCTGTTTGTAAGATAATTATATAATATCTATCTATATGTAAAATAAGTAAATTTCAAACAATTTGAATTTTTAATTGAATTATTGAATGATACTTCAATATTTTTATAAATACGAAGCTTAGTTTTAATTTTGTCGATCCAATACTTGAGTACATAGCCCTTGCCATTGCCAAAATTGATTATATAATTTTATTATAATGAAATATAATTTCAATTTCTTATATTAAAATACAATAAATTATTCCATAGATAAATGATGCCTAAATGGCTGAATATTAAAACTTTTAAATACTACGTAAAATTCATTTCTCAAAAAGATTCATTTTAGTTATTTCATTAAAATATTATTGAACCTTTAATTAATAAATTTATTTTTTTTTGTTATTCGCTTTTTCAATGTTACAATTAATTATAAATTAAATAAAGTATGCGATATATTATTAAATAAACAATATAATTAATTATTTAAACTTCAATTCATTAGACTCATATGTATATTAGCTCTATGTATCCGACATTTAAAATAAACTCACAAACAGATCTCGTCAAAATCGATATGAATATGTTATTTTTTAACGTGATAATATTTCTAATATATTAAATTTTATTAAGGAAACCGGTATAATTAATTGTATTATAAAGTGCCTGCATCAAATAAGAATTACAATATTACTAATGTCATATGAACGAAATGTCAGTAGTGTATTAAGAAAAAATTAAAGTTAAAAATAATCTTATTAGTAATAGTAATCTACTTACTGACATTTCAAGTAGATTACTGATAACTGAATTATTACAAAACCATACCATCGAAAATTGACATAAAAAGTGTTCACTGTAATATTTGTTGCAAATAATTTTATATTTTAATTTAACTACATTAATATTAACCGTATTTTATTAAAATTAATGTTATTAAAATATTTGAATTTAAGTATTGTCAAACTGGATTTGATTCAAAATGTGTATAAATTACTTTGTTTCAAATGAAAATAACAGGGAGATGTTACTTTAAGTTTATATTGCACTGAAAAGGGAATTGCACATTAAAGATTCGTTCTTCAAGATTTTATTTAAGTAAATAGTTTTAATTTTCAATTGCATTCTCTTTCCTATTACCTGTCAACTCCAACGTTTCTCGTTTTTTTTTTCTTTTCATTCGCTCCTATTTCTAATTTCAAAACATTGTAGCTGTTCAAGTCGCCACTGCATTACTTTTCAAACATTTGTACTAAAAATTTGGCAATGCTATTTAATATACTTACTAAAGGTGCTATTATTGAATAATTGACTGATTAACTTTATATCTTTATAGTTGTATAAAAAATCAATAAAAACAATATGTCAGGGCAAATTGTTTTAGAAAGAAAGTTTGAATTTATACAACTTAACGTAATAGTTTCCAAACACAATTTCAAATAAAATAAAAATAATGAATTACGATTCATCTTCTTAAAAATATAATTTGTACTTATCGGGTAATTCAATGATTACTGGCGTTTATTTTTATTTTAAATTGCATTGCAAATAATTTACTTGCATTAGCAATACTTGCATTGCCTTTAAACTTAATTTGTCAAAACATAATTTGCTCACATTTTTATATAATCAACCATTATATTGTTTATTATTTGCTCAATAATTCATTGTATTTTATATTTGACTAAGGATGCAACAATATCTCTTACATATGGAGGATCAGGGCAGAAGTGTGCAGAAAAATGAATTCGGACACTCCTCACCATTAGATGAGCTAAATATTGAAAAATAGTGCAAGAATATAAACGCTTTACGACTACTCTAGAGTTAAAAAAAAAATTTATGACCCTTTGAAATATTTGATTATTTTAATAATATTTCATTAATTATATTATTGATCGAACAGAAGGACGTAAAAAATAATAATTTATCATTATAAATAAGTCCTTCACTGCTTAATGCTAAATAACTTCATTCATAGATAAATCGAAAATTATTATACAACCTATACTTATTCAAATAGTCCTGTAGGAATCCATATTATAACAACATGAAATTCATAAATATCAACGTCCATATAATTATTAAGAGTTCAGAAGGTGGAATGTGAAAACCTATTGATAAACAATTATTAAACTTATATTTCGGCATTTCTTTTATCTATATTACTTTTAATATTATTATCAATTATGTGTACTATTTACTATATATATATATATATATATATATATATATATTATGTTTAGACATATAAGTAACATAGTAGTAAAGTTTAATAAATGAAAATATATTTCATCGTCATTTGGATTCGTTATTCGTTTTATGAAATATTTGTTAATTTTTAAAAGAGTTTTGTATACATTTACTAAATTTACATTTAGCTTTTTAATATCTAAGACTATAATATCCGATTAACTGTAACAAAATAGTGAAATAACTTGCACGTTGCAAAAATATATATTGAACTTTCTAACAATGTTCTTTAATTTTAATTTGTTTATGAAAATATAAACCACTTACATATTTTATTACATATTACCTACATATTATATTTTAATAGTTTGAACATTTTTAATATTGTAAAGTGTAATAATAAACTATAATTGTAAGTGATAGTAGTTTTAAACTTTCTCGAGAAGTATTTGGTGTCTAACCGATAATTGGACACTTTCATTCAATAATGACGGACGTGTTTTGAGCGATCTGCCCCAGATTTCTATTTATAATGAATGGGTTTAAATCAATATTTTTATCTATTTTTGAGATATTAACCTATATTAATTTATTGAGATTCTATATTATGTTACAATAATCAAGACTTGATTTATGTCTTTGTTTTAGGAATGTATGTGCACGTACATATGCATGTATTAAAAACTCATTTATAAAATATACATCTCCTTTACTACGGATCCTTAAATTCTAATTACTACTTTTCAACGTGTAATTGCCAATAGCTGGATTGGATTTAGCATTGGTGACACATTCTTACATTTACCAAATCAATCATTAAACGTGCGTTTCCCTACTTTAGTTTTTCATTTCTCTGTGATCGGCAGAATATGATCCATATTTGATTATTTTTAATGTTTTATACGATAAGTTTAAACTAATATCGATTTTCATGTGAAAATCAACATCCAATATAAATTTCAAAACTGACTGTACAAATTAAGTCGGATATTATCTTTCTTATCACATTCAATAAATTTAAATAGTAATTAGATATATTTGAAATGAATAGCTATTTTCTAGCAGATAAGCTGAAAATAGCATTTTAGTGATATTGAATTTTTCAAATGTATTTTACTTGATAATGACGCTACATACGTATTAAGCATAAACTAAGCATGAAATTAATGAATAATAATGAATCGCATATGAATAATTGGCTCTATATTAATATATGGGTCTATATAATTAAGTATTTCACTACAAAAATCATAATAAATCGTATTCAGTAATGAACTGGTAAAATGAACTTGAAAATACTTACTATTTTAGGCTTTTACATTTAATTCACTTTAGTTGTAAAATGAATTTTGTAAAAGTACGATATCTTCTAGTCATCGTATTTCTTAGAGAGAGGCGTAAGTAATAGCTATTCTGATAATTTGTCAACGATCTTCGACAGCCCCTCGATATCTTAAGAAGAAATTAACTAATTGCAATGTAACCAAATTAGTAGCATATATGCCGTGGACATTAATGAACATATATTTGATGCACTGAAGGCACTGAAAATTTAATCAATAATTATTGATTCATAAAGGCCTAGAATTCTCTATAGTTACTATAGAGTATGGAGTACCATATAGTACTCTATGAAGGATACAACGACTAAATTTGATGGAATCGCCGACTAAACAGGGACCGACTGTCATACAAGAAACATTTTTTGTAATTAGATTGATGTAAAGGAAAAAATTAAAGTAATTGCGTAGTGAATTTAAATTATAAGTTTCATGCAAACACGCATACATTCATTGTCAAGATTCTGCACCGACAAGTTTCTCATAATTATATATTCATACATAATTGCCATCGCATATAATAATGTGATATATCGTATTAAAATGATAAATAGTATTATTGAACTAAAATAGATTTGCACATATTTAATTTTACTACTGTATATTATAAAACAAATTAATTATTACAAATGTTATCATTATTTTAATTTCAAGTAATAATACACGCTTATTATTAATATAAAGCATAAATTTAATATAAAGATATCAAGGTATAATTATTATTTATTGTTAATTATTGTTAATTATTATTAATAACCATTTAAATTTAGGCAAATTAATAGACGTAGCTGTGAACGAGTCATTTTATGTAATATTATAATCGCATACGTATAAATTATTATTTATCTGAATATAAATTATACACATATTCATACATAAAAAAATTTGTATTAAAGACCAGAAATCGTATCATCGTATCAGCAACATATATGTAAAATAAGCTATTTAAATAATTTGATCAGATAATATAAAATTATTTTTAATAAGTAAATCATAGATAAAATGCGTTATTTATATAAGATTACAATACAACATAAATAATTAAAATTATTTCTAAATTATGCTTTTAAGAAAATCATCTTAAAAGAAAATTTGTATATAGTATTTCACATAATTTTATAGATTTTTAAAACAATAATAATAAATATTCTTATATATTCTATATTTATTTAGTATAACATTTATTAATTTACCATTTATCATACCGAAAAATTCATATTATCGAATAAAAAATATTATACACAATTGTTTGTAAATAAATCACTCTATAAATTATTAGCGCTTCAAAAAGTTTAATTAATCATAAAATTGAATAATGGAAACGTGCTTTATCTGATATAGATTATTGTTTTGATAAACATTATAGCTTTTAGCTGATGAACTAAGTATTTTAATTTTTTTTTAATTATATTTTCTGTTATGAAAAAATTAATTAACACCTATTTTTATTTATTCGTTTTAATATAACATTTTTCTATTGCATTAATTAAAGTAAATTAAAGTAATTCATACTAATTAATGCTACTTACAATTTCTTAATTTAAAAATGGAGAGACTGAATATTTTTTGTAGCCATGTTAATTATATTCTTTAATTTATAATTTTCACTGAAATAAGCATTCATGGACATCTGCTGAAAAAGATTATTTTTTAAATCGAAAGGAAAAATTTTTTTATTATTAGTGTTTCAATTTGGAAGTATTCGTATAAACAGTTATATACAGAAATGCTTATCACATTAATGCTTAATATTTAATCCTCAAACGCACGAATATTGATACCTTTATTTTTTTAAATTAATTTAATATTTCTTCTTAGATTATAAAAAATTTACCTTTATAGATATAAATGATTATTTGTTTATTGAAGTAATATTTTTTATGAAAAATGATATTATTTTTTAATAAACATTAAACACACAAAAGAAGAAACAAAGAAGAATATAAAAATATATAATACATAAACACGTATTATAATTTGTAAATATTTGAATATATGTACATATTTATATCTAATCTTCATAAATTTTTAAAAACAGTTGTAGTAGGTGAATATTCCAAATGTAAGGATTTGACTGTCAGGATAGAAGTTTTTTATTTTATATATATATATATATATATATATATATATATCATTACAATTTAATTAAATATAAATCAACCATTTTAATTTACAGATATTTAATTATTTACATATTCATATAAGTTATGTATAAGAAGCATTGTAAGAGATTAGTAAAGAAGCTAGTGACATCGTTATTATAATTACTTAAGCATTTATTATTCAAATTTTAAATGTTGAATTACATATAATAAAAGATAGCTACAAATATTCACATTCTTTCTTTATTAAATTACCTACAATGTCGATGAAATATTTATTATTGACTAAATTATTTCTATGCATAAATAATTCTATTAATATAGTCTGTATTCTGTATTCTTTTTATAGTCTGTAAGAAAGCACAGCGAACAAAAAGTATATACAGCAGATAGTATAATAAAATTGAGAATAAAAATTATCGTCACATAAACAAAGTGTTTACTATCTTATGGATGAGATAGAAACTTAAAAATTTTGGTAAAAACTTTTATCGCATAAGCACAACTCTTCATCTAATTGCAAAGATCTATCCCTACTTTTTACTACCCCTAGGTTAGTTTATGTAACATAAAATAAATATATTTATATGTATGAAATAAAATGAAAAATAAGAATTAAAAAATGATCAGTTTTTAATACTATTCAATTAAAAAACAGTATTACTTATATACAATTATTATATTAAATAATTATTTTACAATTAATGTTTAACTTATATTATGATTTTTGCTTTTTATTTGATGGTTCATCGCTATCATCTTCAGCATTATTTTGAAAAATTTGTTCAGGCTGATTCTTTTTATATGCTGGAGTGATCCAGTAAGGATCTTCTTCCGCTATCTTAGCATATTTTAAAATAGCCTCTCGAGGATCTTGATCATCTTCGATTCTTTTGCTTAATCCTAAATTTCTAATTACATAAGAGCTGAGTGTACCACCTGAAGAAGCAACTCTACCACCTTGTCCAGATGTGATTGGTAGATCCGGTCTTCTAGATTTGACGGGATCTAATCTGTCTTTTTCCATTTGTTTTCTAATGGATTTAGGTCGATCTTGTCTAAATAATGGCAATGCATGAGGCGTAATTATCTGTTGCGTAGACATCATCTCGACATGTTTCTGTTTATTTTTCTGTTTCACTGCACACAACTTGGCTCCCCGTAAGCTTTTCTTTATATCATAATATACCTTCACTATACCATTGCCACAGCCAACAAATATCTGATTCAACTTTGGATGCCATAAAGTTTTAATTACATGGGAGTTAGTGACTTCAATTTGATGAACTAATTCGGAAGTCTTTGTATTGTAAAACAAGCATCGACCTGCAGACCGTCCCTTTATCAGAGATTCACCGGTTAAAATCATGGAATCATCTGGACTGAACATACAATCGGTAGAATCATATCTAGAGAATAAATTTGAAATTGTAAAAAGCGGTGCTTTGAAAGATCTTAAATCCCAAAGCTTGAGAGTATCGTCGCAGCTGCGAGAGGACAGCATAAAACCAAGGTAAGAAAAACTAAGACATGAAATATCTGAGCCCTGCGCATGTGCAGTTCTATTAATTAGCGATGGATTAACAAAATTTTTCCTGTGATCCCACATCTGTATCGAACCATCAGCACAGCCACATGCAACAACGTTACCCTCCCTACTGTAAGCACAGCAAGTTGGTACAGTTTTCACTCCATTTTGAGCTCTACATTTTATTACTGCTTTATGAGCTTTCGGTTTATATAGAACCCAAATTCTACATGTACTATCTTGAGAACAAGTAAGATACTCTTCTTTAATAATTGGATGCCAAGTTCCACTATTTAGAGAAGCAGTATGTCCCTTTGTTCTAGCCATATCAGTAATATATTGATCTCCTTTTATCGTTTCACATTTCTCAAAACCATCTCTATCAAGAACCTTTGCTTGCGCTGATCCAGAAATTACTAAAATAACATCACCAGTTATTGAATATTGAAGGCATCTAATAGGATGGTTTTCACATGGCTGCAGAGTTCTAAAACTCTTCAAAGAAGTATCCATTCCACCAAAATCCCAAAATGAAAGATCATAATCAACCGATCCTGAGGCAAGTCTAGCTCCAGAAGGATCAGCTGCTATAGCAGTCACAGCTTTAGTGCCATGAGTCATTGACATTTCTTGATTAAAAGGGATCCTATTAAACAGATCATTTTCTTCTTGATCATTATCATCTTCATTGTCGTCGTCGTCGTCGTCGTCGTCGTCGTCGTCGTCGTCATCGTCGTCGTCATCATCATCCTCATTATCGTTAAAACTCCTACTTTCATTATTTCTGGTATTTGATGTTGATTTTGAATTTTCATCCGCATTACAATTTGCTAATGATAATGGTATTGGAGGGCCAATTAAATCATCGTCATCGTCACTGCTATCGTCGCTTGTACATAATTTAATTTCATTCGAAGTTTTACTTTTATATTTAAAAGTATCACTATCTTTTACGTTCACTGATTTAGTACTATCAATTGTTTTTTTGATATTTTCCATCATTTCTTTTACATCAAAACATCGAGCTTTTTTACCAAACGATGACATACCCATGATTACGTTTAATTTATTATTCTCTTCTTCATCTTCATGCTTTATTTCCACTATCGCTTCAGTATTTTGTTCAATTGGTTTTTTACCAAAAGTACCAAATCCTGAACTACCTTCTGAATCTGGTTTATTTATTTTATCGATATTTGTATTTACATCTTTCACTGATTCTAGTTCAGAATTTATCGTTGCTACATCAGAATTCGATTGATTCGCATCTTTCTCAGCAGCAAAGCTTTCAATAGTTTTAGTATTCAATTTAAAACTAATTTTACCAAATTTCGAATTATTGGTTAAAATTTCTTTCTTTAAATCATTCATTTTAAAAGCTGAAATTATTAAGCCTACAAAGATTAATATATTAAATGGCACTTAAAAATCATTTTAGATTGTAAATATTTATAATTATTCAAGAAATTTCTATTTATTTATTTAGCTGTTTATGACGTAGTTATATTTCACACTTGAATTAAAAAGTTATAAGGTAAATATTTACGTTCGTTTTAATCTTCGAGTAATAATAAAAATATATGTAAATTAATAATTACATAAATTTTTACGACAGCCTAAATTTAAGCGCAAATTATTATTCGTAGTCTATCCAACCTACAGTAGTGTAAAGAGCAATAGTTCTTATTTTACCCAATCAAAGTACAGGATTAGCTTTACTTTATTAGTCACTGTTATATTTCCAATGAAATTTATATCGAAGACCTCTTATTTATGATATTACGTCAAAAATTGTTCATTGAAAGTAATTTCACTACTTTCGCTAAACAACGAAGAATAATGGTCTTGTTGATAAATAATTTAATCCTAACCTAGAAGCTGTAGAAAACATATGCCATCCACTTTAATTATTTTCCACAAAATTTAAATCAAAAAGAAAAATGATAATTCTAACTTATAATCGCAATATAGCTGTAAGTCTAGTAAATTTCATACGTTAAAAAATAGCAAATATATAGTGGAAAATATATATTAAATTTTTAAATTCCAATATAATATAAAATATTAATATATTTTAATATATTTGCTCTAAAATAACGTATATTATTGACAGTCAAATATAATACATAATTTTTACTTTACTCATAGTGAATTATTTCTTCTGCTTGAAAAGCGAATATACATAAAATTTAACGACAAAAAAAATTATTTAATAAACAATCAAATGTTTTATAATTAATAAATTAGTAAGTGGTTTTTAATTTTTAATTTTTTTGTAACAAAATAATAACTTAGATATTGTGAAGTTTTAATTTTCTAAAAATCTGTAATTATTTATGCATTTGTAACTGCAACACAATTACAATTTTTGTAATTAAAGTTTTTTATTTTTTGTAACTATGTAAATTCAATCAATCACTTTAGAAATCTATTATATTTTGTTTAATGAAAAATAGTATTAACAGAATATTATTAAATGGTCAATGTATACAGAAACTTAATTATATTTTTAATTGTCGTTTAACTATATGAGATTAATAGTAAGATTTTTTCAATCTTAAATTCTTAATTCTTTCAGCAGAACGTTTAATTAACATAATTATATAAAATTTAAAAACATGGTGTTTAAAGGGATACGATTATTTAATTTTAAAAAAGAAGAAAATAAATACAATTAAGCTATTGATAATTTACAAAATAGGTAGTTGAAAAAATTGAAGTAAACTAATTTAATGTGTCGTTACTGTTCGATTACCATGTCTTATCAATAAAATTTTTATTCCTTAATCGAAAAAGTCAAAGTATCTGTACTGTCTCATTAAAATTTCTGGATGAGTCTTACATGCTTTTTTATTTCATCATCAGCTGACGCACTCCAACGGACGACTTAACGATTCGGAATTGCCAGTAAAAAGACTTGACACTGGACCGCTATGGGCGCATGCGTAGTAGGGATCTGAAACCAAGTAACGCTCCATTCGTTTAATGCTTTTGTCCCACCGACAGCTTAAATTGCTAAGATCCTTTGATATTAAAGATCCGAGTTAGTCGATTATATTAGACTTTTTGTCATAATTAACAGTATGTGAATACCTCGACATTCATTGCTATGGATTTAAATAAATCATCGTTTATGAAGGAAAATAATCGATACTAAGCTATTTTCATTAGTGAATCTTCCGAGAACCGTCTCGTCGATTAACTGAGTAATATTTCTTTTTTTGTTTTTGATTGGCGGGGCTAAAAATTATCACTCACGACCACAATAATTATACTGAAAATATTTTTAAAAAATAATTAAAATGTAAAGTACATAAAAATAATAATTATTATTCAACTAAATTTAAATAATTGAAATAGAAAATTAACTATTATTTACAAAGACAAACAATTTTTAAACATGAAAGAATGTCAGTGTAGTTTTATTTAAAATTCGAAGTATAAATGATTAAAAAATTTGGAATATGTCGACAAGACAGCGGCTCCTCCCACTTTAAAATACTAATACGTAGTTAATGCGAGTTGTATAATAAACTTGGACGATTTTGTCAAAATAAGTAACCGTTTGTAAAGAATCGAAAGTTGAAAATATGAGCGTCACAGAGTTGGAGAATATTAGTGATATATTAGAGAAACTCGTAGCTTCTGTATGTGGTGAACAAAAACCAGGTAAGGTTAATAATGTCTTAATAAATTTTGTTTGTTGATTTAAATCTTTTTTTTTTTTTTTTTTTTTTTTTATAGAAGTCATTCAAAAGTGCATGCGATTTTCATTAAGTTTATTGGCTACGACACAAGGAATCGATACTTTAAAAGAAGATGAAACAATGATTGCTAGTCAAATTAAAAGTACATTATCTACACAAGATGCTACTCTATTCGATGAATTACACAACAATTTAAAAGATGGGGTATGTATTTTCAAAAAATGTTATCTTAAAAATAAATTAAAGATAATTTTCATAAAATAATATTATAGGACTTCAGGAACCGTCTTGGAATACTACGTTTTCTGCTTCAAATGAGTCAATCAAGCGATCGAATTCAAGATGATCGTTTTGTATTTTCAGAAATGAGATTAGGATTAAATATCCCATTTGCCTCAACAAGTGGTACTAATACTATTGACATAAATAAATTATCCATATAAGAATGTAAGAATTGTAACTTAATTCATTTATTTTATAGGATATTCTTGTCAACTATCTAGTTCTCACGCTTCCCATACACAAGTGCCATTTTTATCAACAGAATCAAATATGTTATTAACTTCAAATAAAATAATTGATGAAGATAGTATATCGGAAGACATTCTCGTTCAGGATCTTATATATTCATTTCAAGGTATAGAAGGAAAAGTTTTAAAACTTGACTCTAGTTATGGATTTCAAATTGATCCGACAATAAGAATAAATCGTCCACAAAAACAGACTGTTTTAAGACTCAGCGAGCTTGGATATTTATACAATGTTATTCAACGAGGATTAGGAAGAATTGTTAGTGGCAGTAATGGGAGAGTTGCGGACAGTTTTGTAGCAGCTCTTCATAAGGAACTGGCCGAGTATTATAGATTTATAGCAAACGCACAAGAAGAAGTAAATAGAGTAAAGGATCCTTTAGGATTAGATAGAGTAACGCTTTCTCATCTTCATTTATGGGCTTATGATCCTCTTGAAACGCTTAAATGGCTAGCCAGTATTGTGCGAACTTGCGTGGGTCAAACTGGAGGAGCTCTTGCTTCAATTGTTTATGAATTCAGTCATCATGGAGATCCAAGAGTAAAAAAACTTGTTAAAAGAATATTAGAGAGTGTTTCAGAACCACTTTATAATATGCTTTTAAGATGGATAACGGATGGTGAATTGGATGATCCAAATAAAGAATTCTTTATTGAGTCGTGTGCGGAAGTTGCTGGAGAGAGAATGTGGCATGAAAAATATCAAGTGAGAGATTCAATGGTTCCATCGTTTATTAATAGAGCACAAGCAAGGAAAATTTTGGGCACTGGAAAAAGCATCAATTTTTTAAGAGAAGTGTGCAAGGATTTTTCTCCCTTACAAGGTCGTGAGACCGAAGTATTTAAGGGCTCTTCTGAAAAAATTGGTGGTATAAATTTTCTTTTATATGCTTGTGAATATTTATTTCAATTATTATTCAAAATATTTTTATAATTTATCATAAATTTATCATTGCTTTTAGTGCATAAGTAAATTAAAATAGTTCTATTAATTCTATTAATTTAATTTCAGTTGAAGCATTTTTTGATATGGATCCAGATGGACCACTACAAACAATGATGGATGTAGCTTATAAAGAGACATCCATAAGAGTTGTTGATATTCTAACAAAACAATATCACTTAATGGATCATTTACAAGGTATCAAAGGATATCTTTTATTGGGACAGGGACATTTTGTTCAGCATCTCATGCATCTATTAGAGTAAGTCAGAATTATATTTAAAGTTCATTCTAAAATTTAAATTTATGTTTAATGTACATTAATTAATATATATATGTATGAACACTTTTTCAGACCAGAATTAGCCAAACCAGCTAATTCTTTATATCCTCATAATATTGCTTCAATTTTGGAAACTGCGATTAGAGCTACAAGTACTAAATTAGATGAATTAGATGTTCAAAAAAGATTAGATGTGAGATTATTGGCACCTTCAGATAATGAAACTGGATGGGATGTTTTTGCTCTTGACTATAATGTGGATGGACCTATTGGAACGGTAAAAACTTTTAAAATATTTATTGTGATATTTGATTGTTTGACTTACAATAATCATTATGAACAACTACAGATATTGGAATCAAGTCGTCAAACATATCAAGCAGTATTTTTTTCCCTTTGGCGAGCTAAGCGAATGGAGACAATTTTGTCTGCGATATGGAAACAGCAAATTACATCTGCTAAAATGTTTAGTAAAATGCCTGAAATATTACCAATACAAAAACATATTCACTTAATCACAAGCAGTATGGTACATCTGGTTCATCAAATGCAGTATTATTTTTTATTCGAAGTAAATCATTTATTAGTAATGCTTGTAAAATTATCTTTTTATTAATAATTTATTTTACAACTAGGTTATCGAATGTTCTTGGGATGTTTTTGCTAAACAACTTGGACAAGCGTCATCTCTTGATGATATTATAATAGCACATACTAATTTTATCGAATCTGTACGAAGAGGTACTCTTCTCGATGAGCAATCTCAAGTAATTTAAAATCCATTCACCCTGACATATTAAATTATACAATTATTCTAATAATTTTTTTTTATAATAACATCTAATAATTATTTGTAGGAATTAATGAATCATCTTCGCTCTGTATATGGTCCAATTCTAGAACTGCAAACGCTCGAAGAAACTTTTCTTGCTCGTGCTACTACAGAGTACGAAACAAGAGTAAGTTCTGAAAAATTTATTAATACAGAAAGTGAAAATAAAAATCAGTGGGGTTGTACGAAAAATCAAGACGTAGATAATGTAGAAAGAAAGAGTTTATTTCTTAAATATTTAAATACATTGGCAATGAAACTTAAACTGTTATCAAGAACATATCAGGTAATATAGTGAAATTTTACCTCAGATTCTATTTGATAAATAATTTAATAAACAATGATTGAAACAATTCAAATAACATCATTCATTTTTTGTAGGATCGAGTTAAAAAATTTTTACTGATGCTTGCTTCTGCAGAAGATGTTTCCTTGCAGCTATTGAGTGTTCGATTGGATTTTAACGAATATTATATAAGTAAAGATAGTAGACTCGTAGCTCCTTTAACATACCAGCATCGTAGGCAAAGTGATCAATCTTTTCTTGCTGATAAGTGACAAACAATATTAGAAGGCCAAAGTAAAAATCAAGGAAATCTCGATTCACAATTCTCAACATTATTTATTAATACTAATACAAACAATTGTCATAATTTTAAAGAGCCAGGAACTTCATTGAAATATAAAACATTTTTAAAGAAAGAATATTGGAATGTCTTAGAAAATTTCATTAACATTAAAGAGAATAATTCAAGAGCAAAAATATTACAAGCTCGAAAAATTAACTCCGTTATTAGTGATTTAGATTTAACAAAAAATATACCTAAATCAAGCGTAATGCCTCCAGATGATTTGAAGTCAGTATTGAGGAGAAAATCAAAATTTGATGTAAATAAGAATATAAATATAAACATGGAATTAGATACCGAGTCTCAAAAATGTATACATGCGAATGATTTTACTAATAATAAAGCAAGTACTTTGCAAAGAAATAGAAATGATATTTCTGAAGTCCATAATTGTCGATTAAATGCAGAAATTCTAACGTCAGTTGAAAATTACAATAATCAAACCGAAGTATCATCGCAAACTACATCTTTTTCAAGTATAAACACCATATTACAAGGATCGTCGGAAAGTAAAAGTTTTTTACCATCCATAAAAAAAGAGAGCAAAAAAAAACATTTTTGCTGTGTTGGATGAAATTACCTGAGAAATACTTTATTGACTTGCTATACTCATCACCTTAAGCTGTGATTACCTAGTTGAATTAAATCATGTAATTAATTTATATATATAAGTGAAGAAATTTATGAAATTACTTGTACACGCAATGACAAATAATCGTATTTTTATAATGTATTATAATATTGTTTATTGCATACAATGGTTGAGCTTATTATTTAAATTTATTTAAATTTCAGTCATTATAACATTAATAAATTTAAAAAAAAATAAAAATAAATAAATAAACTTAAAACGATTAATATTTTAGGCATTTGAATTTTTAAATAACTTAATATTTTTATATTTTATAAGAATTATATTTATTCATTTTTACTTATAAAAATGAATGATTTAATATTTTCACAAAAACATTTGAGTATTGGCTTGACGACTTATATATAATAAGTAAATTAAGTTAAAATTTATTATTATCGTATAATTAATATGCAAGTCTAAATTTGACTATAATACACTTTATACATTTTTTCCATTATATTATACAACACTTTATACATATTCTTTGTATATAATAATTCTAAATTTGTATAGCAATCAAAATATATAATTGCTATAAATTAGCAAAATTTAGTTTCAATTCAAATTTCAATTAAAATATTATTTGACAATATCGAGTATTGTGCGTTCCATGTGTCACTAATTCAGGAAGAAAAGTCATCTTGTTTCACTTGCAAAGATTAGAAAAAATACTTAACGATAAATTTTGATAATAAAATGTTAGTTTATCTAAGCATTTACAAATTAGCAAGTGATACATGATATATTACTTTCACCTTTTGAATGTTATATGTGCTCATAATAACCAATTGTGCAATTCATGCACATTGACAAAACTATCTTCTCTGGCATTTTCAATCTATTCCTTATCTATTTTGCCTACATTTATCTTTTTTATCATATCACTTGATTCTACTTTTCACTCTTGACTCATTCTACACGCTTATTATGTAATAATTAATATAATTTACATTGTTATATTGATTATCAATTAAATGATTAGATTTCCTTTTTGTTGTATTATTGCACATAAAAAATTCCAACTTGTGAATTTTTAAATGAAGTTTCGAGAATCTTCGAAAAAGAAAAAATAACCGAAATAGATATTACGAGTGTATTCTCAACACTAGCATTGCTCGTATTGTGCTTTGCATGTATTATAAAGTCAATTATGCTGTTAATGAAAGACAAATTTTCAATACAAATAACAATAAAAATCACGAAGATTTTTTAAAATTAATGCAAGTTAAATGTCAAGAAAAAAGGCTCTCACGAATCAATAAATTAATATGAATAAATAAATTATTCTTAAAATAAAATTTAAAAGAAATGTGTAGACCACAATATGCTTATGCTTATTAAATGTAATATAAATTAAGTAGTTAAATGCCATTAAAAATAAGAAAAATACCTTTTCGTCTTTGCAGATTTTTAACAGTAGTATTATTACCAAAGCAGATATTTTTCTAATTATATATTTACTGTAAACTAAAATAATACATTCACGCGCACTTGTCAATATAATACTCATCATTTTAAGTAACAAGCCCATTACTTCATATACGAATAATAATAATAATGGTATTATTAAATTTGTTAATAGTACAAGCGAAAATAACTCTTTAAATCAAACATTCAAATAGACATTTTTTTTTTCTTAAACATTTAAATAATCAGTATCAGTTAAATATGTTATTACAGAAATAAAAAGAAAAAGTCCAGCTTATAGCATTCAAAATAAAGCTCATTTCCAGGTAAGCTTCTATTCATTATATTTTATATTGATAGATTATCGGCCTGAATTTCATAAATGATGCATCAATGGCTCAGCTATACACTGAATCATAATGCAAATTATAACTTCCATAATTAATGGTAAGTCGTAGTTTTGGTGAATGCTATTATGGAATCCTATTATTCTTACGGAAGCCGTTATCCGACATAATAACTTATAAAACTTTCCGAATTACCCATTTAATTAATTAGAAATAAATTGCCATTATTATTTGACGAATATTCGATGATTGAGGCCTACTCCCACTTTTTTCGGCCCCTTTATTCTATCCATTTAGATGCTCTTTCAGTTCGTAAATTTTACTAAACCTAACATAATTCATACAAGTATCTCGAGAGTTCCCAGAAATATTGGAATGTAAATGTAATAAAAACTAAAAAATAAAAAATAATAAGTTTTATAATGGCAGCTTGATATAATTAGTAATGGCAAATATGTGCAAAAGTATGTTCTTTTTAATACAAAATACAGATGAATTAGTTCTTTAAAAAAATTAATGAAATAAAAATAAAAAGATCTTTTTATACTAATTGTATTCAAATAATGTACGCGCATTAATCTATTTGTAACAATTTTACTTTAAATGAAAGAATAGTTGGACCGAATTACGTTTCAGAACAAAATTATTCACTAACTTTATATTAAATAATGAAATCAACGTATTAAAAGATTTTGATTAAAATTTACTAAATAATAACAATCATTATTTTCATCATGAATAATTACCACCAAGAAGAGTTGTGATATTATACGAACTTTATTAAAATAATAATTTTTTGTTGTAAAATTACGTATACTTAAATGTTTATATAATATGAATATAAATACAAAGTATTATATTTTTTCAACGGTACAAATAAATCTTCTGCACTGATAGAAAAAGTGATTGAGAAAATTATGAACCAATTATAAAATTATATAAAAATAATATAAATTCTTTTTATGTTAAAGAACATTGTTTTTTATATTGTATGAAAGACAATAATTTTCTTTTAATGCAGAAAAAACAAGTGTGTTCGTTCAAATCAAGAATAATATTATAAAAGTAAATTGTTGTATTAATAATATAAAAATTGAAATATTTTATTTATTTCGTAGAATTATACTATTTCTTAATATATACAGAAATTGTGATAATTAATGCGTAAACAACTATTACCAATATCGAGAAAATTAATAATGAAAGGGGCACATAATTATAGTAAAGGTAGTGTTACTAATTTCTTATACTAAAATACAGTAAAAAATCCATTATGATATATTTAATGATGATTTTTAAATTACAGATTTTATGTGGGCTGTGGGCTTAAATCGATTTGGTCTTAAGGTAATGGGAGTCTGGCCTATCAATGAAGATAATGAGTCAAAATCATTTTTTACAGAACTACGAGTACCCTGTATGATTTTAATCATGTTTATTTTTATTATTTTGCCACAAATGTTTGGTCTTGTAATGATTATTAATGATATAGAGCTTGTAATCAACAATTTGATGACAAATTTTACTGCTTGTTTGTGTTGCGTGAAGTTATTCTTTATTTGGTATAATAAAATAGGTAATTATGGGACATTTGTTTACTGAAAAAATTTTTTATTTTGATTTTTTAATAGCTTATTATTTGCATGTTTTGCAACTTCTTCTTCTTCTTCTTCTTCTTCTTTTATTTTTTATTTTTATTTTATTGGCATTAACTCTTAATAGATATAATCAATAAATGTAAAAATAGCTTTAAATGTTCTTGGACAATATCATTTTTGAAAATAGCCTCATAGAAACAAATTATTTTATTAATCTAATTATTATTTTACAGTATCTTTATCGAATCTATTAATTGAAATTTATTTTTAAGAAAGAATTACAACCAGTAGTTCAGTCGATGATCATAGATTGGGAACGACCCAAAAAGAAGTGGGAGGTTGAAATCATGAAGCAAAAAGCTTTTTGGATGAGAAATTTCATTATTTTCGATTATATTTCGTTAGCGATATGCTATCTGGGTTTTGCTACGGGACCTTTAATTGGTTTTGATATGCGTTTAATATCTAATATTACGGACTACGAGAGTCATCATTTAGCTATACAATCTTATTATCCTTATGATTATAACAGAAGTCCTCATTTTGAATTAACACATATAACCCAAATAATTGGTGGTTTCTTTATGAGTATGTCAATGAACATTCCTGATCATTACTTTGGAACCTTAGTATTTCATACAAGTGCGCAGTTTTTGATTCTCAATTCAAATATCACAGATTTTATTCAACAAAATGACGGTATTTTAGGAAATACAAATGATATCGATAAGAAATTGCGAATCTTCATCGAAAGGCATGCATATCTGATGAGGTGACTTAATGAAATGCCATTTATTAAATTTAATTGCTTTCAATCGTTATGCTAAGTGTATACTCATCAAGAATAATTTCATATTATTATAATTATTTGATTTCGTTTTAATATAATCATGGCTTATATAAATTTTTTAAATTTTTTATGTTGTAATCAGTACGCAATACTTATACAGAGGCAAAGTATACTCTATTATTGTATAAACAATTAGTAAAAAATAAAATATATTAATTATTATTGTTTCATAGTTATAAAAATCTAATAAAAAAATTAATTAAATTTTTTAACAAATTTTACGAGTAATACGCTTAACTAATATTTTTACAGAACGATCGCAGTTCTGGAAAAATCATTTACTTTTATAATTGCATCACAAATATTTCTCATGACTGTTTTAGTGTGTTGTACAGGAATTATAATTTTAAACGTAAGTCATCATAAATTATTTACACATTATTTATATAAAATATTTGAAAATAACCGAATAAAAGATTTACACTCACGTAAAGAGAAAAAAAATCTTAATTTAAAAGAAACATTTTAATAAAAATTGATAAGAACTAATGTTAAATACACATAATATATTTATTAAAGAAATATCGATATTTATAAACTAATTTTAAGTAATTTGCTTCTAAATTCTATACAATTATGGAATAAATTACATAGAATTCTAAATATTTTATATAAAATTTATCCAAATTTGACTACAATTTTTTATTTAAATTTAAATGACTTAATAGCTATTGGAGTATAAATGCATAACAGTACAGATAATTGTACTCGGTGGAACTTTAATTAATCAAATGCTGCATACATTTTTTGATTTTTTTGCCAGTGAGAGTCTTGCAACAAGTGTAAGTCCTTTTAACGTATAAAATAAAAATGATTAATCATAATAGAATTTATTCATTATTAATTTTCTATGTAATATATAAATTTCGTATATAAACATAAAGCTTAAGCTTAAAATATATAAAATTTATAGTTTATATATATATATTTTTTAATTATACTTAACGGATTTTTTATACTTAGTATTATTAAATATTAACAATGTTCAAATGACTATATATACATTTTAAATAAGGATAAATACTAAATAATAGTATTTACTTTAAAATAACATAACAATAATATTGATCAACAATTTTCAGAGTTCAGACATATTTTTTAATATTTATAATAGCTGCTGGTACATATTACCGAAAAGAATTATACGCTCTTTTATATTAATAATGATAATATCACAATCGCCTAAACAAATCAAAATTGGAAGAATTTTCACTGCATCTTTTAAAATATATTGCAATGTATGTCTGATTTTATTAGTGTTAATCCTTTAAAATCTATTTCGCATAGACATTTATAAATAATTAATTATTTTATAATTACAGATAATTAATTTGATACTAAGATATATTTCGATGCTCTTTGCTTTCACTAGAAAACGTGATTCATAAGATTTAAATATTAAACATTTTCAAATAATATTATCTTTGATATTTACCTACAAAATTTAATTGTGTAAATTAATTATATATCATCTTAACTCAATTATGATGTTTTAATACAATTAAAAAATAATGGATGTCTTAAACCAATATTTTAAAAAAATATATATTTTTTTTTAAATAAAGGTAAATTAAACTATTTGTACTATTCCCAACTATTTGTATAAAACCTTAAACAAACTATATATGTATATTTAATTTTAATTAATTATGTCAATAGTCTGATAGTTTTTTTTTTTTTTTATAAAGTTAACAGAAATATTTTAATAATTTTAATAGGGAAAATATTTAATATTAACTATTACTATATAAAAAATTAATGCATTAATTATTTGATCCATATTGTAATATATTTGAATGATAACTAATATATAAATGAGAGATTGATCTAATTTTAAATTACATAAAAATTGTGATATGTGATACATATTTTCAAATTTATTCAAAACCTCGTATTAAAGAAAAAAAATTTTACTTTAAAATAAATGTATTTTATACTGAAATAACATAAATATCGTTTAATGAAAATAAGTATTTAAGTTAATGTAAAAAAATCATTTAAATATGATTGAAACTAATTTTAGTAGTATAAATAAAATATTTATGAATTATTATAAATTTATATCAAATTTAACATATATGTCAATGTTTGTATACATAAAAAGTATTTTAAATCTTTCATTTCATCTTTTTTATTATTATTTAATATTTTAACTAAATGGTGAATATATCTTTTAGATGATATTGTTAATGCTACAAAATATCCTACATTTTTGAAAAATATTTTAATGAAATATGTAACATGTTATTCTTACAATTTTTAATATTTAAATAATTAAAAAACGCATTCATTTATATATTCATCATATTTTTGAATACTTATTTTTTAAATAACTTAACTATTAGTAACAATTTAATATTTAACTTTATAATATTTTAATTTTATGTTTTAATTTTGTAATATTACACAAATTTTTTAAAAAACTTGTTATTATGACATTAATACTTTATAAAATCATAAATTTTATTGATTTAATTTACATGTAATATCTAAACAAATATTTTAAAAGTATGAAAATATGTTTTAAAATATTATTCGAAAATGACTTATTTAATCTCTTAATGATTTAGAAATACACTTTCTTCAAATAATTAAAAATATTTTCTTTAACAATTTTTATAATATATACATTTTAATGACTCAAATTATTTATTAAAATATTATTTATCTCAATTGTCTTTATGAATTCTATATTTATTGTTAAATAATAATAATAATAGATTCTATTAAAAAATATAACAGAACTATATCATATATTCTGCAGATGAGTAATAAATATTGTTAATCAATGTACAAAATTATTTAAGTGTTTGTGTCTAAAAGCTATAAAGTTATTAAAGTTATTAAATGATTTTATTGATAGTATTTTTTATTTTATTTAGTCAATTAACAATAGATTATAAGATGAAAAGTAAACATAAATTTTTTTTTAATTTAATTAAAAGTGTTTGATATATTTCATAATAATTCGTAAAAATAATATAAATTTTTATTTTCCTACTAAGAAAATTTAAAATAATTTATTGAGTTAGAAAATTAAAATAACATTATTTACATAAAAATTGAGAAAATATCATAAAGAGTAATAAAAAAAATCACAATAAATTTGAATGTACTATCAATTAAACTAATAATGTATCGAGTAAAATTATACAACATTTTACTATATACTACATTTATTATACAAATAAACTAAGATGCATTCACATATTAATTGTATAAATTATTTAAAGTGAGATGTTCATAAAAATATTTATTTAAGTTTAGAAAAAATATTTGTTTAAAATTAGTTATTTGATAGTCTTCCGTAATTCCTGTAAAATATTTGTAAATTTCTTGAATATTTTTAATTATTGGAAAACCACATAAAGAAAGTAACAATTTTATTGTCACTTAAGTTGAAATTAATTTTAATGTGAATTTTCGTTTATAATTGTATTATTTTAAAAATTTTTTTTAATTTTTGAAAAATAATACAACATCACGATACAAATTAAAATATTATTTTTAACCTCATTGTTACATTGAAAAACTTGCATCAAAATACGAATGAATTATAAATTTCAGAAAAATATATAAATATAGATGAAAAAAAAATTAAACTTTATATCGATTACTATTTAAATATATTTTTATTTAAAATACTTGTAAAAACTTTTTCTCCAATAATCATATTGAAAGGTAATTCAAAATTGTTCAAATTTAAATAACTTAACTATTTTACAATGTATAAATAATCACTAATATATTATTTGAACCTTTGTATTATAAGAATATACTGCTATTGATAATATAGTACTCAAAATTATACAATACTCTTTATTCTTCTTCGGCTTCTAGACTTATGTGATTTCCAAATTTTGCATATAATTGTGTCTTTAAGTCATTCATAATAATTTTTAAAGCACTACATTTTTCATTTAATGCTGAAATTTCTTTTTCCTTAATTTTCTTTCCTTCTTCTAAAAGTTGCTATAAAATAAACAATAAAATATTATAATCGACATTACTAATTGTAAGAAAGCTTTTAATTACCAATGTTGTTGTTAAATCCTGCTGTACAAAAGTTTCTCCAATGTGATATGGAATTTTTGCATCGTCGTCATATAATTCAATTTCAGCACAAGCATCCTTCAAATTTTGTAGATCATTCTAAAAATACATCAAAATTTAAATACCCTGAATTTGCTATTAATATTTACTGGTCAATAATGTATTAAAATCAATCACATAAATCATGTACTTCCAAGTCCTTATAAGGTAATTATTATTTTTTTTTACAGTACAGTGCCATTACAATTACTTATTAATTTCATATAAAGAGTTATAATTAACCTGTTTTCTTTTTAACTCGTCTTGCAAATCTTCCATTTTAGCATTTTGTTTAGCAAATTTATTAATTTTTTGTTGATCTTCAAAAGCTACGTGCACATCCGAATCCTAAAAATAAATAAGATATTTTATAACCTGAAAAAATAGTATCAATTACGAACTTACTGGCTGAAATCCAGATTGAACGGATTTAGCTGTAGCCATCTTATTAAATTGTTTATCCAACTAAATACACTTAATATTTATATTTCATAAAATTATAAAAAAAATAATTATTTTTCTTAGTACTTTATCGTTCGGGTTTCCATAAAACTTTAGCTCTGTAACTTTTTAAATTTGTATTACTATAGACTCTGAAGTTTGTCACATAATTCATGCAAGCAAATCTTAAATATTTGAGGTGGCTTTTCATGAAACAAATTAGAAAAAATAATTGATTAATAACCGATGGATTATAAATTAGTATTATTGTTCTAGGAGCTGTTTAAATAACGAAATTTTATTTATTTAGAATAGTGAAAAACAATATGATTGAAAGTCAAATAATAAACAATGAATTTACTTATATGGCTTTCGGCAGAGTTTTGGTAGTTACTCAGTGGTAGTAAATTGTAAAAAAATGTACAGCAGCAATAGATAACATTTGGCACCATATAAGTTTATAAATTAATCTGTTACATCGGCAATGAATTTGAATTTTTTTTTTTTTAATTACCGTATATCATGTTTTTATCATACCTTATATCACACAGTACCATTCCCAATTATGTCAGCACATTAATCGAGTTAATGAATTTATAAGACTAAGACGAAATTTTTCGACACCCAGTCTCACGCGCGTATGATCCTTTGTATTAATGTTTGATCCATGATGGGAACGATAAACCTTCAAGGATCATCTTTGTATTCGATATTAGTATGTAACCTATTCTTACCTTCTATACTCTGACCCCGATTATCTTCGGGTCATGTAGAATGATAAATGTTTAATATTATGAGTTGCATGGGTGTTTATTTATAATGAATGTTATTTGTAAAAAAAAAAAAAAACTTAATTTTCAGTAATATAAAATTATTTATTAACATCAATTACAATCCTTTATTTATAAAAATGTTAATGTAAGCGTTAATAAATATATTAATTCACAGAATTGAATTTATTTTTCTTTTCACTGCTACCAATCAATTTCATATTAACATAAGACTTATTACTTATACATTTAAATATTCGTTTTAATCTTTTCATCCTTTTATCACGAAGATTTTTACGTTTCACAATTTTATTGACAAAAATATAAAAAATAACTATTATATATTTCATTATTATTGTTATTATTATTGTTATTATTATTATTATCCGATAGTTATTAATATTTAGTTTATAATAGCCAATTTACTAATTGCAAAAAGGTTCTGTGAAGTTTTTTCAGATTTATAATAAGATTTTAAGTGAAAATACTAGTTATTCAATTGGATGTGTATTCTTATTTGTTGAATGGCGTAAAAGTTAAAATCTTCTTACTAGATTAGCATCCACGATTCATGTGAATCCAAAAATATGAAATATAAATAGATTTTAATTTGCAACTTTCAATAATTTTATCTGTAAAATTTTCATTAAGTCCATGTTAATGATATTCAAATCTAATTTTTAAATGTAACAATAATGATCATACATTAATAAATCTTTTTTTTTTTATAAATTTCAAAGTTTATTAATTTTGTTCTTAAAGACATAAAAAAAAAATATTACAAAGAAAAACAAATAAAACAAAGTTAATAAGTACCTTTAGAAATGCAATAATGTTAATGTAATAAAATACCTTTTCAATAATATTTTTGTCTGTGTTTTTATTTTCAAAGTTAATTTGAATAACATTTACATAGTATAGAGTAATTAACACTGCACTATATTTATATACTTCCACCTCTAATTGGTCTCCACTTGATTTCGGATGAGGAATTTTTACGTAAAGTAGATGAATCTATTTGATTGATCGATGTGAGAAAGCCATCTGTACGTTTGTCCTCGTCATTTTTTCCACATTTTTTAATGAAATTAATCGATGACTCTATGGTTATGACGAACACAGCTAACGATAAGCCAATTGCAAGAATTAAAAACATGCCTTGAGTATCTTCCACCGTTAAAATTCGATCGTTCACTTGTATTTTCCTTGATATTCTTTTGGTAATCTAGAAATCAATAGTTTAAAGCAATAAAACCAAAAACATTATCTCCAAAATATTAATTTTTTATAGAGTTGATAGAACGATATAGAAAACTTGTCTATTGGTTTTTGTAGCAATACGTTGGATTATCCATTCGATGTCAGATATAATTTTCTCAATTAATCCAGTTTCAATAGCTCGATTCACGAATGTGTTCATATATTTTGTATAAAGTGATTTAACAGGGAATAGCTGAACGACATTATAACGAACAAAACACTCCTTACTAATGTGCATGAGGGAGCGTTTTGTTGCCCATCTATAAATATAAAATAGATATAATATTTATAGCCATTGTGTAATGTTAAATTATTTTAGCATTTAATTTTTACGTTGGAGCAAAATCGGTTTGCACAATATAATCAAGAGTTGTTTTTGAACCTAAAAAAGCATAAGGCCAAAAATATGCTCGGCTGGCATTTTTAACTCCTTCTAGTGCACTTGGTACATATTCCATTTTTCGAAATAGTTTTATAAGAAACTGGTCATCAGTTGTATTGACATTGAACCATTTTTGCCATCCATTATGATCTAAATCAATTCAATTCAATCAATAATGCAAATTTTAAAACATTATAAATAAATAATACGCTCACCCAATGTGCCAATTCGATAACGATAAGTCAGTAATTCATCCGCAGTTTCAACTGCTGATGGATAGACAGAAAGAGTTATAAAAGCGATAATAGAGCCAGTATAACAAGCAGTTATAATTATAGTGAACACCCAATAAATTGCTAAAATTTAAATATAAAATATATTCTCTTACAATCTAAATAATATTCATAATATAAATATTTGTGTGTGGGAGCGCGCGCGCGTGTGTTATATACCATTCATATACAAAGTTGTATTTAATATATTAAACAATTACTGTTATTAAGATGAATGTATTATTTAATAATAACCATTAAGGGATATTTACATACCTAAGAGTATCGTAATTGAATTTCTGGCTATTCCATCATTAAGAAATGGACTTTTTATAACAAATGAATTTGTATAAGTGCTAAAGACAAACCAAAACATTGTATTTATTTTGCTAGGATGCTTAAGTAATGATAGTATTGTAAAATTACTATTGAATGTGAGCGATATGATTAAAAAAAAATAAGCGGCACAAAGAAGCATCCAAACGGAATATTGAAATGGTCCTAAAATTGCCCGATACCTGTTAGGAAAGGTTTTTGGATATTATAAAATAATCAATAAATATGCCTTCTTCTTAATAATGAATGAGTCGTCTACTTTGGTATGGCAGTTGACGCCAGAGAAATAAAGGCAGCGCAGTCTTCGGTATAAGGTGCGATTATATCAAATGATTTTATTAGTTCTTCAGTTTGATAAATACCGCCAGTAGCTGCTGACGCTGTTCCAGTTAATACATCGAATTTTATGGAATCAATCGAACTGTTAAAAGAAAACAATCGTAAAGTAAGAAATGAGGAGAGATTTTAATATGATTGCGAGATAAATTATTGAAATACCTAGGGCCAGCTGAACGTGGCTCTGTAAATTCTACTGTAAAATTCAAATAAGCAGCTGATAATTTCAAAAGTCTTATTTCAATCCCATCCCAATCCGATTCAGCCGAGCCAATCAATGACCTAAATAAATAAAGCCTTATTTTAAATTTATTTCCGTATATTACAGCCTGTGCATATCATACCGTCTAATTGTAAATGGAGGATTTTCAATTGTAGACACAAGAAGACGATGACCCATAAAACCATTATTTAATTTTTCAGGAAAGAGATTAATATTTTCCACGGTAATACTATTATTTATCCAAGATGCCAAAAATAATGGTTGACTCGATCCACTTCCATCGGCATAAAGTTTGTGCGTGTATAATAAATAAGAGCCAGCCTTGATATAATAATTTAAAAAGATATTTACTTCTTCACTTGTAATAACAATAGTTTCAAAATAATAAAAATTTATTTATGTTACATTGTAATAAACAATTTTTAATAAATTCTTTCATCGACAAATCTACTATATTTTTACAATAAAAATTTATATTTTTTACAATCGAAGCGTATCTGTACACTTACATTTATAAATATAAAAATTTGAAATAAATTAATGCTTACACCATGCTTGTTGCTTACACTGTGCGTAATAATAAGAAGGTGCTTATACATTCTCGCTATGTGACTTTTCAGAAAATCTTTGATTTCCCATAGCGTCTCAGCTGAAACTATCACAATTTTGCTCTTGATGTTTGGAGGCATTATATATTTTATGGCAAATATATTATGAAGAAAAATCACATAATTCGTACATTTGTCTGAGTAGCGCTCGCGAGTAGGTCTTTCGCCAGCAGAAAAATCGATGGTCTCTTGTGTTAATGGAAGAAATGTATTAGCAAAATAAAGATGAAAATCGATGGGGTAATTTTGCTCATAATTTAAATCGTATATTATGCCGAGTGTGCAGTTTTTTAAATATTCATTTGCTATGCTTTGAAAAAGTTTGGCTAAACTCTCGTTTTTATTTTTAAACGATTGTAACGATTTTTTAGGATTTTCATGAATCAATTTGCCATTAATCGTTTGATGGAGTTGAACGAAGATTAGGAAAATTATTATATACAACCAATGCATCCTCATCTTTACAATACCTCACACAAACTGAAACTGGACAAACACAAACTGGATATTCGGCGATCTATCGGAATTGCAAACTAACTATAACAAAACATAGTATCATATTTATTGTTCATTAATACGTGAGTTAGTGTACGCTCAATTTACCGATACCCTGATTTTATCGATTTTCTTCCTATGCATTAACAATTCCTGCTATTTATTCATATATACTTTATAATATTACTATGTCCTTTTTAAATTAATAGGTTAATTAAAACAATTCAAAGTCTATTGTAGAAAATTTTATTGGATTATTATCATTGAAGGAACAGTATTTGCGATTTAGACTATTTATGTTAAATCCAGAAAGACGAAACGAATTTCAATTCAATATTGAAATAAGCTAAATAATTTCAATTAAGTAACATTTAAAATGGTTTGTGTTTCTTCTTACAAAATATTAATTTTTTTCAAAATAAAATACATGATATACTAAATGCTTGATATATATTTCAATATATGACCTTCGATACATTAAGTTTATTTTTATACTTGTGTGCCTGTGTGCGTGAATGCATGTGCGCTCATGAGTATATTTATATTCTTAAATATATGAAGAAATGACGTTATTAGTAAAATATGAATAAATCTAAATTAATAAGAGGAAATAAGATGTATATATCCAAACATATGATTTGTAAATATAAATATAGTGATTGTAACGTATATTTAACAATTTGTTGGCGTCCCTAAAAAAAACTAATCAGGTGCTGTATAATGAAGAATGGAGATGTATAATTAATATTTTCGGTGAAACTATTTCTGGATCCATGGAACTTAATTGAACTTAATATCTTACTATTTTGATACGGCAAAGTTGAATTATTTTTTAATAATTCTTTTATTAATAATTATATAATATAACTGCGATAAATATAAGCTTTATTTAGCTGTAAAGTACTTATAATATATCGCTGGCAATATAATCATTTTTAATTTGTTTTTTTTTTATAAATACACTATATGGACTAGACTATTATAAATAATTTTAATTTTGTTATTTTGTAATTTTGTTATAATGTAATTAGATAGATAACAAATTGCTATTATATCTTTTCTCACGAAAAATCTGCAGCTGTTATATAGTCCATGATGTACAAAATATGCGTTACTTCATACCTTTGTAGAGATCCAAAATACATTTATAATATTATATATATAAATTAAATTATTATAATAACTAATTTACATGGAGTAAAAATATATTAGTAAAAATAATATTTAAAAAAAAATTTAAAGGACTTAAATATAGATAATAGGATATTATGGCTATTATAAACAATAACAATATAATATCTTTAGCTTTAGAACTACAAAAACGACCACAATTACAAAGTAGATAGTAAATTATTATTATACGTCATTTATATCTGTTATACATATTAATGTTGTGTATGCATACATAAACATGAGAGATGCACATGTACGCAGAGTAGTGTGAACTGCTTGTTCTCCCACTTTAGGCTAAACAATATAATCGATATATAATAAACTGGTTTGTCATAAGTGAGTGAGTAAGTAATCGAGAAAGAGTAGAACACGCCATTAGAAAGGACCATGCTAGTGGCATATAATATTTAATTTGAAACGAGTATAGTCGATTGTACAATTGCGCTTTGTTCATAGCGGTAAAAAGAAAAATCATGAAATAAGTTGATAAAGGATGCAAATAATAGCAAGATAATTTTATAATTTATTAAACTACAAAAAGACATTAGTGAGGTATTAATAGTTGAAATAAAACAGTCAATCAAGAAAAGACTCCAACAAAAATGTAACAACTCATGTTTTAGCTTATAGGACAGTGATAATACCCAATTTAAGAAGAATTTGTAAAAACTTTTATTATTTTTTATTTTGATAATTATCCATCTTCCATTTATTATTTAGGCCATATTTTCTTTTTTGTCCGTCTGGCTGTCTCATTATTTACTAATTATTCCTTTAAGAATAATATTATATTATAATATAATCATTGTCTGTCAGTTACATTGTTATAATATAACCCTTTATATTCCTTCCACCAAACCCTGATTGAACATTATCAATAAGAGCGCGAACCGATAAATTACCGATAAATATAGAGGTTTAAATATTTAGTTAAAACTTATTTGTGACGTTCAGTTTAACTCTTGTGACTAAACGCAAATGGAGCCAGCTACTTTATACAGTTGCAACGGAATTACCCGATACTATTACATATTAATGTATGAGTAATACAAAAATGAGCGAATAAATGAGTATTAATAAGCATTTATGCAAACATTGAAATTTGCAAATATGTACTAACGAGTATACTGCATGTGTGTGTACGGGTACATGGTAATTTTAATCAGTGTGAAACAAACAACCCCTCTAACTCACTGATTATTTACATAATTATTTTTCGTATTCAATTGTTTTTCGTAAACTGTATAAAAAAAGGTGCCATATGAAGGATAAAAGGGATAGATGTTTTGATTATTTAAATCACTTATCCACCAACTCTTTGACTTGAGTAAAAAATTATTCATTCAATGATAATATAGTGAAAAATATAAAATTTAATAAATATAATAAAATACATTAGCTTACAAAACAATTAAAAACACTTAATATAAAATATTCTTTTAAACTAATTTTTTTAAATGTAAATAATAAATAACATTCTTTTGTTAAACGTATAAATATCGTGACATTTTTAATAAATTTAATTAAAACTCTATCGAATAATTATTTCTGTTAAATTATTTATTATTTATAGTAATATTATAAAGAATCACTATACAGATTCATTCATTTGTATCTTTATAATTTATTCTAAAATTGCTATATAAAATGTATTTATGTTAACATTAATATTACTAATATTGATATCATTCGATTATTATTTTCATTATTTCGTTAGATTTATTCGTTATTATTTTATTTATTTTTTTTTATCTGACTTTGTTCTTCTATCAATTTAACACTATTAATTATATTCTTTAAAGATAAAAAGTACTTCTGAAAACAATTTTTCTAAAAATGATAAAAGGCCGCTTTAAAATTATTAAGTGTTAATTTAACAATATTTTATAATCTTAATGAACTTTTCAATTTTCTATTATCTTATACATTTTTTAACGAAGCACTTTAAATTTAATGGGTAATTAAAAAAATTTAATTCTGTCGTATCTAATTTTATTGAGTTATTACTGTTGAAGAAATAGTGGAGTCTTTAGATGTTGGATTATTCACATCAAACCCACTATAATGGAATTTATTTGGGTTTACTGTCAAAGTCGCAGGAATTTGTTTAATATATTCAAGAGGCTTCAAATTTTTCTTTTTTTGAGCAAAATATTTCGCCTTCGTTATATTAAGTTCTTTTTTTATCTTATCAATCTCGAATTTATGTTCTGTCGATATTGCCATATTCAACTCTGCAACTAAACTCTGTTTATTATAAATAAAAATAAATTATTAGCGTAAAAAAATTTGTATTTAATTATTTTGTGAAATCATATTAGGACCTTCATTTTATTCCCTCTATCTCTTAGAGCTCGGCGAGTTTTATTTAGGTGTACGAGTATTTCCGGTCCTGGTTGTTTTGCAAGGACTTTACGAAGATTCGTATATAATTTTTCTATCTCTCTAATCTTCTTGTCTTTGTTAATCATTTCCGTCGACATTTTTACTATTCTTTTTTGTAAAATTTGAATTTTTTTTAAAAGTTCAAAAGTATCTGGATCGGTTCCCTAATAAGTAAGTAGGAAAGTAAGTAATCATAAACACGAATGGAAAAGTTGCGGAAACGGAAAAAAGAGTGCAATTCACCTCTAAGCTTCGCCATCTATGAATATTCAAAGGATTTTGAACCTCCTCCTCAAGCGCCATTACTTTAAGTCTTTCCTTATTTAAATTACGCTCGAGATGCGAAACCGCATCACGAAGATCATTAAGGCTACTTGTATGTTTTTCCAAAGCCGCATTTCGCAGCTTCAGATTTTTTAATTCTAGTTTAAGTGTTCTTATTTCGTCCATTCTTTGGGTGTATTGTTTCTCACCTCCAGCAAGAGTCTCCGTTAGTATTTGCATTTTGTTGTATTGTAAGCTTATCTCATCATTCCGTCGGACAATTTGCGTGCCAATTATATCGCGCTCATTCATTATCAATTCTATTTCTTTGGTCTGTTTAATAATAGTTAAGTCGGCTTCCTGTAATGTTTTTTTCAAAAATTTTTCCTCTTGCTTCATTTTCTCCATTTCTTCTCGAAAATTAGACATATTTATACGTATATTTGTAATTTCTACTTTTAGTCCATCTTTTTCTTTCTCTAGCTTGTTGAATACTGAAATTTGCCGACGAAACGTATCATTATTTAGGTCCTATTATAATAATTATCAAACTTCATTAATAACAAATATTTTAATCTGCTTACAAAATTCTTGTTTCATCAAATCTGCTTCCTTTATTGCCAATTGGTCTTTTAAAACATTAATTTCTAAATTTAAGTTTTTGGCCTTCGCCTTCAGTTCCACGACTTCCTCTTGTACTAACAACAGATTCTTTTTAAAAGAATTGCGCTCAGCTCTGATATTATCAAAAACGGTTTGATGTTGCCGAAATCTATTATCTGCTTCATGAAGGCGCTTTTGATAATCGGCAATTTCAAGTCTTTTTAATTTCAGTTCGTCAACACAGTCTTTTACCTAACACATAGACTTATTTGAAAATTTTGTTTTGTAATTTATCAAAGACTTATGTTATCTATATAAAGTATCAGAGAATACAGTACGTTTAAAGCGTAAATAAATATTTTATTAAAAAAAAAAAAAAAAAAAAAAAAAAAAAAAAAAAAAAAAAAAAAAAAAAAAAAAAAAAAAGTGAAATTAAATTTGATAAATTTACCTTCACTGTTAATTCTTGTGTTTCTATTACACATTTATTCTTGTCTGTTTCCAATTTCTTTATATGTCGTCTCATTTCATTCGCAGCTGCCGTCATTTCATCTTCGGTTGTCTGCATTCTTCGATTAGTTTGTTCGAATACACGAATTTCATAATTCAATTTCATAATAATCTCTTCTTGTTCTTTAATATTTTTTGATGCTGTCTCTTTGAAACGATTCAATTTCTCAATCGTCTTTTTATCTGATTCTATGCATTTTGTAAGACCGGCAACCTCCGATTCAGAATTCTTAAGAATTGTTACATTGCGTTTCAAGTTTTCTTCAGTTTTCATATTAAGATTTCGTTCTTTCGTTAATTTCGACTCTGTATTTTCTTTTTCAAGATTCAATCTTTCTAATTCTTTTTGCTTTCTAATTCAATATTAATCAATTGGTCAGTAATAATTGCTTTTAATATTGATGAAAATAAAGGGGGAAGGGAGAGGAGGAGGAGGAGGAGGAGGAAATCATAATAAAGCCTAGAAATCACCTTACCCATGCATTTCTTTGTTTAAATCTTTAATAAGCCTACTTTTATCATTTAATTCCTTCTCGATTTGTGTAATTTTAATTTGAAGATTATCCGACGACTTTTTCATTGACATTACTTGTTGTGTAACTTTATGTAATTCTTTTTGAGATTTTTCATTTTCCATTACTTGGTCCGATAATAATTGTTCTTGTTTTAAAGCATTATTTTGCATTTCTTTATATGCTTCATCAACTGTCTTAAACATGTACACAATGATGAATCCCAGGAAAAAATGTAAAATAATGCAAAAAAAAACACGAATAAAAAATACCTGTAGTTCAGTCGATCGTATTATAAATTTTTCATAAAGATTGTCCAATTCGGACTGTGTTTTTTCACGTTCTCGTTGTACCTTTAACATGTCATTATTTTGTTGATCAATAGTCTCTTGCAACGATTTAATTTTCTCTTCAGTTTCATTAACTTTTTCTTCTATTTCTTGATTATAATTTGCAGCGTTTTTCAGACACTGTTTCAAAGCATCGACTTCACCGAGTAAACGCTCATTTTCTTTTGTTAAACCATCTTTTTCTTGCGTAGGTGGCAACCTAATTTCAATTTAAGAAACACATATAATATGAAAGATGAAAACTTTCTTATACTTTCAATGTTTTATACGTTCATAATTAAATTAAATACGATTCAAACGTTTGCACGAGCCGCTATATGTATAAAAAAAAATCACGAATATCTCGGCGGAAAATGGGAAATATAATTATTTTAATGGTGTTTTAGATGAAACTTAAAAAAAAGCAAAAAATAGTAAATTTGGATACGTGTTGAGCAACTTGATAATCTCGTCAGATACCGAAGATTGTAGTTACTGCATTTTCATGCGAATGCAGAACAGACATAAGTAATCGAGTTATTAGCGCCTAGTCGTCAGGATTGTGTACAGGCGATCACTCTACAGTTTATTCAATTATTCCGAGTTAAGAATTCGATGATAATTGATTATTCTTGAATTCAATTTTTTATTCTTGCTAATTGTACGCTTCGTTCACTTTGATTCGCTTTTGAATTCCGTTGTGACGTAATTTGACATGTTATCTCTGCAATAATTGCTTACGAGAAAATTGAAGAAAATACATTTTTCGAGGCTTTAATTAATGCATTAATATAATTGATTTCATAAAGAGAATCTCATTAAATATTTGTAAGCTTGAAAACTCATCCTTGTAAAACGATTACGACCATATTATTATAATTGAAACGCTTCGTTGTAATAAAAATAAAAAATGCAATTCTCATTCAATTAAAAAGTTAATGTATATATATATATATATATATATATATATATATAAAGAAATTTTAATATTGCAAAATATTATTAAATAGCAATGTTTTAAATTTATTATTACGTTGCTCAAATAATATATACATTTTGTATTCATTTTTAAATTCATGAAAAAGCAACTTACTGCTCTTCTGTGGAAAGTTGCTTTGATTTCTGATTGATTTCCTCAGTGAGCTTAGCAATAGAGATACGTAAATTTTCTATAATTTCTTGAGCTTTTTGCTCTCGCACATGGATAATATCCGTATGTTTTTTTTTCTCTATGATTTCATTTTTCAACTGTTCTATATTCATCTCACCAATTTCTACTTTTTTCTCTAAATCAAAAATTTTATTCATTCCTTCTGCTACTTCTTCCTGAAATTTATTCTCGCATAATTAGATGAATGTATCATTATTATTATGGACATTACATCCCTGTTAAATACCTGTAGGGTTTTGCATTTCTTAGTTAGTTCGTCTTCGCTACGATGAGATTGATAAAGGGATTCAAAGAGCCGCTTATACTCGTGCTCATACGACTCTAAAGCTCTGTTGTTCTTCATAGCATTTCTTATCTATAATAGTTTCATATAGTTAGAATGGGAAAATGATATTTATAAATAAGCTTAAATACCTGTTCGAAATTCTGTTCAAGAGTGCAGTACATACTTCCTGTTGAACTTCCTTCGTTAGAACCACCCCCCGTTTCACTACCCTCCTCCTATACAACAATAAATGAACAAAAAAATAAAACTGTATTCATATGTATTATGTATTAATGTATTGCGTATACTGTATTATTTTTTAATTTATTGTTAAATATTTCTACCAGTATGAATAAAACATTGATTAAAAATTAAAAAATTTAACCCATTTTAGCGCTTGGGAAGAATAATTGTTACGAAGGAGATTAATTAATTTATTTACAATCTAGCATATAATAAAAGCTTACTCATCATTTAATATTTAATTTTTAATATATATTGAAAGTATCATGTGTTAAAATTTTGATAAAACAATAAATTTACTTTACATAACAGAAATAGTTTCATTAATTTTATTAAACTTTTCATATAGCTATTTTTGGACTAATAACATTATTAATATTAAGCATGTAAAAAGATGGAATCTTATTAATATAAATTAACATAAGTAAAGAAATATTAAAAAAAAAAAGTGGATAGGCGAGTAAATAACTGCAAATATATTTATAAATATATTTATCCCCGTGCACGTAATATTAAGTTTACATGTTGCATTCTTAATAAAATATTTGAAATAATGTTACTGCTTTACCCTTTCCATGTCGGCATTCATTTCCATATCCATCATTGTTGAAATGTTATTTAATAGTATTGGAACGTAGTTAAAATTATCTTATAAAAAAATTCACTCAGATTTGTTGATGAGCTTCCATGACGACCGCACAATGTCGAGAATAATTTTATCTTTACGCTTCGAAGTAAATCAATATGCGCTCAACCTGTTTATAACGATTGCCTTAAAAAATTCATTTAACAAAAAAAAAAAAAAAAAAAAAAAAATGATAAAAAAAAAAAAAAAAAAAAAAAAAAATGATATTTCTATGTTTTAATAAATTATATTTAATAAATATAAGAAAAATGAATTATTATAACATAATAAGTGAAAGGTATATTGTTAGTGCTGGGAGAAATGAAACACGCATTAATTAAAATAACAAACTTTATTTACATTTATTATCGTTCATCATTATCGTGCATAAAAAATTCTCAATCAATACCACTTGACCAAAGCTGATAAAGTGGGCAATGCTGACGTTGCTTATCAAGGTCGTACACATCTATACCGTTTATATTCAGTGCATTATCTCTGAATATTGTTATAATTCTTTTCTTTATATCATTCGATAAATTTCATATATAGCAGTGCGAGCATTTATATCGAGAACACTTATGTTTTGATATTTAAAGATACACGGTATCATATAGCCTTCTAGACTTTTTATAGATAAAAAAAAAAAGACGTCTTATTTCGTTACCAATCGTGATCGATCTTTTTATACAATTAACCCATAGCATACGACTACTTCTACAACTGGTTAAAATCGACTTCAATATAACCAAGATTTTATATCCGTTTGTCCTTTGAACGAGGTTTAGCATAGAAGTTCACTGACCATTTTACATTCAAACATTCAGCAAAATTAGACATATACAAAAATAAATGCAATTTCACGTTCTCTTGCCTTTTATCTTTTATCTTATTGTATACACATTCTCAAGTGAAACATTATTCTACAGATTTTTTTGCGTTTATCGATTCAAATAAATTAGAGAAAGAAATAATTACGCATTTAATTAGTTTATGTAGTCGTGATTTGAGTGCCATAATATTCACTAGTAAGATCGTTTATAATAATTATGCAAAGTTTCAAAAATTTGCAAATAACAATAGTAGTAATAATAAAAAATTGTATTAGTAGTTGTAATAAGAGTATTAGCAGCAGTAGTGGTGACAGTAGTAGTAGTAGTAGTAGTAGTAGTAGTAGTAGTAGTAGTAGTAGTAGTAGTAGTAGTAGTAGTAGTAGTAGTAGTAGTAGTAGTAGTCGTAGTGGTAGTCGTAGTCATAGTCGCCGTAGTGATAGTAGTGTAGTAGTGACAGTAGTAGTAATAATAATGATCATAATGATAATGATAATAATCTCAAACTGTAATGTACCGGAAGATTTCTTTCGACTTTATTGATCTACATCACAAGAACTTTTAATTTTATTTACGTAATGTTACAATTATTGTATGTAAGTAGATATATACAAAGGCTAGAAGCAAGTTAATTTTGTAATATTTCTTTGCAATGCAATCAGCTCTTGCAATTTTTAATTTTTTCATCTTTTTATTAATGAAACTTAGTTTATCTCTATTGAATATTTTTAATTATTAATTGATAAAGTTATCACTTATAGCCTTTCTTAATTAGTTTCATAGATTTGGTCATATATTTCATTTTTATAAAAAATTAACGTGTTATATTTGGGTTTATAGAATTTTCGTAATATTATACTATATAACATTAATTACGCTTACAGATTCGATATAGAAATTTATTATATTAATAACGAAGAGACCTATATCCTATTTGACAGAATATCAATCAATAAAAAGTAAGACATTCTTCTGCTCACCATTTATTTTTTTCATTCGATTAATTAATCAAGCGAGTCGCGAAGATCGGATGAATAAGTCAATTATCATAAATGATCGTCTGTTTTTAAACGAGTCCCCTAAATCATATAATCAAACAGTATTTATAAATTGGCAAATGGAATGTCAGCGAAAAATAGAAATATTTAATGAAATAATTTGAAAAAATGCAGATTGATATTTAGAAATAATGAAGCATTTGAATTAATTAATAGACCGTAATAACAATAGCTATATCAATTTTATACAAAAATTTAATTTACTATTAATTTTTAAAGAGATATTACAATTTTTATCCTATAAAATCAGCCTATGATAATTATTAGAAATAGATAAATGTTATCTCGAATTATAATAATGTAATTCCAAATTAATTGAAGAATAAATTATAAGATAATTCTATAATACTTTAACATTTATGTTTGAGAACAGTCTTTCAAGTCAAAATGCACGATTACTAAATCGAATATTCCTTAAATTTAATCTTCTTTTCAATAAATTTTGAAATTGTATTTTATAAATTGTTAATTTTATAATTGGCTTTTCGAATGATAAACTAATATTACTTATTGTCTGATAATTAATAAATTTGGCACGTATGATTTTTATGTGCTATTTGATTTTAAAAGAGATTTTCAAAACAATAATTGAATGTTAAGGAATATTCGATAGGCAGTTTTCCTTAATGCTTAATTAATTAATATTTACAGCATATACACATTTAAGTTTTGCAAGTAAACTAACGAATAATCTAATATTAAGCTATGTAGAAATTTTCAACACACGCGTGCTATATTTGTATATCTCACGTATGATGCGTTTTCTTTTATCTTCGTAATACAAACTTCCATTTTCTTTAACTACTTATATAATAATACAACATACACGCAAGTTTTATCCAATCTATTTATGTAATATTTTTACAAATTAATCGACTTAGATTACCTAGTGAGTGTATCATTTTGCGAATTAATTTTAGATATGCCGGATCCTATTATAATCTAAGAAAATTTGTAGTATAATTATTTCTGTCCAGTTGCAGAAGATTAATCGGAACAAAAGTGCAGGTATGTGTTGAAATATTTGAAAATATTATAATTAAATACTTATTGTGTTTTTATTTATTTTCATTATGATATCGAACGGTATTTTGTAAAACTAAGGACAGCTTAGTATGATTAAAAATTTTTAAGCCACTATATATTGTTTTATAATTTTATATTCGCACTGAATGACTTATTAAGGTAAGATACCGAATATTTAAAATTCTTTTATTTTTTATTTATATATTTGTTTTTTTTTCTTTTTTTTTTTTTTGAAGAACATATTAGAGTTTAAGATCTAATGCGATTTTTCCTTGCACTTTTTAGAAAGTTTTCAATTTCTTATTATTATAAAGCAAACAATTATATTCTTTCTTTCTTTTTTTTAATAAAGTTTAATTGTAATTAAAAAATTACGAGCGAATAAAAAAAATTGAGAATACAGTTGAAATATTAATGTATTTAACTTTCAAATGTTCACCTTCATATATATAATGTTCGAAATATTATTTATTAAAATTAAATTTTGATTAAAAAAAAATCCATATTAAAAGCAAATTTATGCTACATTTTAAAAGATGCTAAATATGATGGATGTTTTAATTGTCGAGTAATTAATTGTACTTGACAAGTGAATTAATTGTGTCTTGAGATTAAAATCACCCAGAAGTTTGAGAAATTATGCAAAATTATTAACACTATTAGTAATATTGATAACAACAAACACAAATATATATATAAAATAATTATAAAAATCTCAGCGAGATTCAATTAATTGTAAACCAATTTTCATAAGATATTAATTATTAACAATGAATAATTAATGTATGTTTAATGTAATTACATTAATGTAAACATTAATGTAATTAATTTATGTAACATAATGCACTGTCTCAATATCGATACAATATAAGCAATCGCATCTTAGACTTCGCAATGATATTTCAATATAGCCAGTATGTATAATAATAATAATAATAATAATAATAATAATAATAATAATAATAATAATGAATAATAATAACAATGAATAATAATAATAATGAATAATAACAATAATGAATAATAATAATAATAATAATAATAATAATAATAATAGTAATAATAATAATAATAATAATAATAATAAATAGGATTATTTGTAAAACGCAGTTCGTGATAATGGACGCTCAAACTATAAATTCGAAATCGTCAATTTTGTAATAATGCCGTGCGTAGCGTGTGAAAGACATTGTTAAGTTTAAGAATCAATGGAATAAATTCAATTACGTACATAAGAATGAAGGATTTTATAAAATGCGACTGAGGTCGGCGCAAACTCTCTTAACGACGAATACGCGCACGTTGGCGTCGGCATTGAAATTACTCCTTTATACGGCCATAATAATTCAACTGGTCGATGCGACTTGCCTAACCGTGAAGGGAGTCACCTGATAGAGAAAGCAACGGTTGCAGACGCGCACCGGCTTCGTATGTCCGTAGCGAGGCAAGGGCACGCTGTTGCCACTGCAACGGCCGCAAAACACCTTCCCGCAATTTCTGCAATGGTGGCGCCTCCGGACAACCGTAAAACCTGCCTGGCAAGCCATGCAGCGGGGTGCCACGCTGTCCGGAACCCAGATCGGAGCCCGCTCCACGCATTCCTCGCCTCGCTCCGTTATCGGAGAACCTGTAAATATGCGACACACACGCGCCTTAGGATCCGGTTGCATGTAGCGCCTTGCGGCGTCCGATATTTTTAAGGAGAAATAAGGGCGGGTTTCGTCATTTTCAATTTGACATTTTTTGTACTGCCGACTGATTCAAGGTGAGTGTCGCGAGGACGTTGCAAGCATTATTGTGTACAAGCGTAAAGTGAGACTATTGTATTGGCTACTTGGGCTACTTGGGCTACTTGTGCTACTTGGGCTACTTGTGCTACTTGGGTTACTTTAGCTACTCGAGCCTAGCCATCGAAGCGCAATAGATGCAATTCTTTTATTGGTCGATCTTTTAATTTGACGGTTCGACTTTTCTTACGGGCGTTAACTGAAAAATTTTTCATGCATATCGCGAGCGTTGGACTTGCAAAGCGAGTGCTCGGTTTAAGCTCAAAAATAAAACCGCGTTTGCATTATAATATCAGTGGAAGATAAAAATTTAATTAAAATTCACTTCTTTGTTGATTTGAGAATAGTTTCTTTTTCTCGAGATAGAGCAAAGTCGCGTATCATATGCACATGTCGCGGAGATGCATTAATAGACGATTCGCCGATATAATTTCTTTTGCAATAATTCGACGATATAATCTTTATTAAGAACAATCAATAGAATTAACCAGACACATTGAGATCAACCAATAGTTAAATGAAATATAGATAAATGTTTACTTCGCTCTTCGTTTGGCTCATGCTCCTCGGCCAATTCATCGTCCTCTACGGATTCTTGATGTTCTAAGCTCTCGTTTGAACTTGGCATATTTAACTCGATTTGCGAGACGGGTGGTGGTTCATCATCAATTTTCTCATCCACGTTCGGCACTTGACTACTGTTCATGAGAAAAACGCACTTAAGAATGTTGCGTAGATCAGACGCGAAATTCGTCTGCAATTGATCCGCGACTCCAGCTATACAGACGAAAAGCCTATGGACTAGATCCTCGGATGAACTGCAACATAAAATTATTATAATATTATATTATTACGAGGGCAGCCCACTCGTGCGTTTTCTTCAATAAAACTTTATGATAAAATTTTTTAGCTACTTTAAAAGATTGATTGATCCACGAATTCCAACGCTAATTGAATATTTAAAGAACAAAGAAAACTGTGAAAAAGTTTTGCTATATTTCAAGCTACCAATAAATATAAAATGCAATGATACAAAATGCAAATATCGATAGATATAAAAATATAAAAATGACTTTAAGCCGATGATAAGTAAGTCAATGTTCCTGTCAATAAGTTGACTGAAAATTCATGCGTAGAATGAGAATAGATTATGACGAAAGATCGCGGTCGTTTTAATATCGCAATCAAGGCACGTAACGCCCGTGATATATTAAATTACTAATGGAATTACCGAAATTTCGCCCTAATTTGATTTCTGTTAGCTATCTCGGCAGCCTGCATCGCGAGCGCTATCTCCTCATCGTCCTGGCAGTCACTCTGAAACTCACTGGTTTCGGAACTCGAGTCACAGCAGCTCGAGCAGCTCGAGCTTGAAACGAAATCCGGCCTCATTCCTGGCGGCACCTCTAGCGAGTTTAGGTGCACACTACTCACGACCACGCCACTTTTGTTAGTCCTCGGACCAAGCCCGTCGTTTATCAAGTCACTACAATTGTTCCTCTTGCGAAAGTGATCGAGCTTGTACGCGGCTCTTTCCCGCCTCTTGAGTCGCTGCAGCTGCTCGGAGCGGGACCGTCGGTGCTCCAAAAGCTTCTTACTGTGGGATGCCATCTGGTGGCCAGAGGTGGTGCCGAAAGTCCGCAGAGAATTCGTACCTCGGCACTCGAAGTGCTGCATCCGGGGGCTCGCGTGGGGACTACAACCGCCGAACTTGGGCATCTGTCGAGTGTTTTGACTAGGATGGAGACTCGAACCGAGGCCAAGTAGTCGTGGCTGTAAACAGCGATCAACCGAATTGGAACGTGAACTCTCGCTGCTCGTCGGAATCTGTTCGGCCATTATTTTCGGTTGCTGTAGCTGTTGCTGCTGTTGTTGTTGTTGTTGTTGTTGTTGTTGTTGTTGCTGCTGCTGCTGCCGCTGCTGCTGTTGTTCATGATGATGGTGGTGATGATGATGATGATGGTGATGATGATGATGGTGATGATGCTGCTGCTGCTGCTGCTGCTGCTGCTGCTGCTGCTGCTGCTGCTGCTGCTCGTGTTGCTGATGCCGTTGTTTCCTGGGAGGCTGATCGGTCGTGGCCTCGCATTTTCTACGATGGTGCCTGCGACGTCGACGCTGCTTCTCCTCTTTACGCTTCCTGCTCGAGGTCGTGTCCTGATTAATCTCACGCCAGAAGGCTCGCCGCGAAGACGAGGCTTCGATCTTTAGATTCAGTCGTTCCCAATTTTCCTTGTAATTAATCTGGAAGCCCGGCTGATTACCCTCGCAGACGGGAATCTGTCCGTTCCCATAGGCAATGCCAATTATTTGTTCGCTACGTGCACTGTGCTTGCAGGTCTCGAGAGCAGGCTTTAGATAAGGCGAACTCTTCGGCTCTCGAGCGCTATTGTCCGAGGTATCCGAGTCACGCGGTTTAGCCGAGTTTAACTGCGAGCAAAAATAGTTGTTACCACTCTCTTCTTCGAGGACTTCCTCCTCCTCTTTCTCGAAACTCTTTTTATCCTCGGGGCTTTTGTCGTAGAGGCTTGTATTCTCCGAAGATATGACCGTGCAGATACCCGAATCCACGTGCTCCGATATCTCGTTCTGGCAATCGGCGTCGAGCAGAAGATTGGATAGACTCTTGTTGGCCTCGGATATGAGCTTCCGTGAATCCATATCCGGCAAGGAGCTCGGAATCTCTATTCTTTGAACAGGAACGTTGCTCTCGTGGGAAACTTGATTCAGCAGGTACTGTGTCTGCGGTATCTCTACCGATACCGAGTCGCCTAGACATAATCACATAGCCTTAGTGGTACTCCACGACTTTGCGCATTAACAAAGCCCAGAATTTAACAAAGACATTATACGTACAAGAATAAAAGTGGGAAGAGCCGCTCGAATCATGACGAAGCGTAGGTGCTCTGGATACGGACGAGTCGTCCTGGTTGATTACGTGAGATGGAGAGCTCTCGGAGTGTACACTCTGGATGAGCACTTCGTTGTCCGTCTCCAAGCTACTTTTACGTTCTGTGGAATTAAAAACATGTTCGCTGCTGTCCTGTTCGAGAATAAGAACAGCGTCGTTGGCAACTTCGTCGATGTTGCTGCCGTTGTTTCGTGTTACGGTGTAAAAATCTGCGATAAAATCTTTGCAATTTGGATAACCCGTGTAAAAATTGTAGACGAATTCCTCGAGGTCCGGGACGTCCTGGCAAGTTGAGCGATTAGTCTGCGATATTGGCGTTGATGCCTCCTCGATCGAACACAGCAACTTCTCTAACATGTAGAGTTCACGGTTATTCAGTGTCCACAAAAGTTCTCTTATTTTCAAAAGTAGACTCTGCGGAATAATATCATTGATTTTATTACGAGTTCAACGGAAGAATACAGAAGACAGAGCCAGCAAGAGTACCGAGAGACAGAGAGAGGGGTAGGATTTCCATTAAAAAAAAAAAAAATAAAAAAAAAATTTATTTAGGATTCTAATTCAGCATTTTTATTGATATTTTTATATAAGATGCAGAAAATTTGGCTTGATGTACAGTTTAATGCACACAAACACTTCTTTCTTTTTTTTTTTAAACAAAAACTTCTTCAATCACGACCAAGCGATCGAATAACAGTATTTCGTAAGCTAAGATTAATAGATTTTTTTTTTTTAAACACCTTTTTGCATTGTTTTTATTTCATCGGTGTTTAACGGTAACTAAAATATAAACATAATATATAAGCTATTAATAAATTACATTAGAATATCATGATAAAATGAACACAATAACATTTTTCAAATACAATACTGTTTTCTTCGCAAAGAAAGTAATTGATTCGACAGCGCGTAAATTAACATACGATTCGTACATTAAAACGTATGGTTAATATTTTTATGTCTTTAAATGAATTAAATGAATTTTTATGTCACTTGTAATACATAATTGTAATTTATATGTAATTTATATGGTGATTTATTGCAATGAAAGTGATATTTAAATAAAGCCTTACATATTTATTCACTTTAATTGAACAATGCATTTTCAGCTTAGCGACAAAATATTTTAGTACATAGCATAAAAAACGATTGATTGAGACATTAAAATATTGAATTTACCAATGAAACACAAACGTTGGGTAGAGTATATTAAGAAAAATAATATCAAAACAAAAAAACAAAAAACAAAAAAACATACGGAAAAACTTGATTCAAGAAATATATAAGATGCCGAAGGAATATCACACTCGGATTAGAAAATAGCATCAGCGTTAGCTCACCCGAAAGGGTCTGAACATTTCGCTAATGGTGTCGACGGAATTGAGACAAAGTGGACCACCAGGCGGTGCCAGAAGTCCAGCGACGATGGCCAGTCTTGGAATAGTAAACATAAGCGCGGGCTCGTAGTTGTCAACATCCGCTTGACTAAGGAGCGATCGTTCTAGTGCTCGTTGCAGCGTCTCTGAGAACAAAACGCACACAAGCTCCTGTTGCTCGTACTCCTTGGTTGACTTAACCGGTACCATTGCCCCTACGTAGCACAGCTCAAAATCTGCGAACAGACGATCAAAGATCTTGAGAGATTCGATGAGCTTCTCGGCCGATGGTTCCAGTGGGTTTTGCGTCTGTAACGAAGAAGAGCATTTAACTCGATATTTTTTGCTTATGAAAAGATTAAAATCTAATAATTGATATATATATATATATATATATATATATATATATAACAAAAAAAAAAAAAAAAAAAAAAAAAAAAAAAAAAAAAAAAAAAACAAAGAAAAATGAAAAAAAAAATTCGAACTTACTTTAATGTTTGTCTGGCCCTTGAAGACCTGTTCCCGCAATAAGTTGCGTACGATCTCGAGAGATTTGGTGAGTGCCTTAGCCAGTGGCCGCATCGCCGAGCTCTCGGCCTCGCGATTTAGAATAGAGGAGCCAGCGGCAAGACACTCGGCTCCGAACCACAGCTGACCTGCGAGATTCTCCTGCATGACGTCATCCGGGAACTTGACGCGGAAATCGCGATTCGCCCGGGATTCTGGTATCAACTCGTCCATTATTTGGTTGCAGATAGTGAGAACTTTATCCTGGCAGTGGCGCAGCTGATTGACAAGAGAGGTGCAACGTTCGGGCTCCTGGCGGCCGTCGAAGGAGTCGAGCTCGCAGGCCACCCCGTTGAGGGACTCATCCGCGTAGAAAAACTGCGCCAGCAGACTCCTATCCTCTCTCTGCAAATAGTTAACTTTATGTAACAATCGCCTCGCGTAATTACCGCTCGTTATCACCGCCCTCGAAGGAATTGGAACGCTTCCGGCTTCTCTCCGAGAGCACTGGCTGCGATCTAACTCGACGATGAAAGTTTACAACTGTCGTTATGTACGTACGTCACGAGAAGTGCAGAAGCTATAAAGTATTATAAACAGCATAGAGTGAACGTCGGCCAAGATACAATACAATCAGATCTTCTTTCGCTCGGATAGTAATTACCGGTAGCTATAACGTTATATTTCTTACTATAAATAAATGCTCGATATTGCATTTTTCGTAAGCACTATGCGTATACAATGACTCCCGGCTGCACATGTAATGATCATCACTTTGCTGCTACGTTCGCCGCTTAAACGTAATTCTCACTCGCTTATCACAAATTGTAAATACAAGCAAAGTGTACTACTGTCTTGGCTTTGTAAGTAGCTTAAGATTTTTTTTTTTCTCGAGAGGCCACTGCCTCCGCTGACTGTCATCATCGCCACTTGTATAATAATCCCAAGGCAGATTTAAACGATCGAACGATTCGCCTGACAAACGTTAATTCCTTGTCGTATATATCCCTCGTATGCGTGAGCGCCGATACACGTTTAGAAATTTTCATTTGAGCATCATGAACGCTGTCAGTTAATTGAAATTTCTATATGATAAATTGAGAAACTTTAGCCAATGTGTACAAGGCTTGCGTTAATAGTGCATACGCGAGTGCAACATTAGTTTAATTATTAGCATTACACCAACGGTACAATTACGCCGGTTCGAGGGCTGACCCAAATTCGCTCCCTAGCTGTCTCGGTCTATCTTTCCCTCTCCCTTATTCGCCTACTCTCTCCTTCGCTCGTTCATCGGATAAGGCGATATTTATCTTCGCATGTTCAATTATACGATCGTAAAATAATCAATAACCTACAGGTATCCGGCCTCGTATCGGGGCATTCGTCAATATCGATCCCCGGATCCAAATAAAAATCCCATCCAGCTCATTGATTGATCGAGCTTAAAGCGGCGACGACGTTAATCACCGCATCACACATAGTTTGCCTTCTTTTTCTACCATTTCACCATTTCCATTTCGTAAATAGCCTCGTTACACGATTTCTATCTCGATGCACGCGTATTGTATTGGTGAGCCTGCTCGAGCGAAATCCGTTAGCCGTTTTTTTTTTTCTTTTGCGGCGTCGCCCTCTTGAAAGGTGAATTGAGTTTTGTTGGGACGTGACGTCAGAGACCGATGCTTAGAAAGTGTATCACGCGGAGTTTCACGGCTCCTTGCAGCTTTACGCCTTCGCCTCGACGTCCATGGTCCTACAACTTCGTTTTATTAAGACGGCATTCCAATGATTGTCGATCATAAAAATAAAAGAAATATTTCTTTTATTTACGAAATGATAATTTATCAAGTCGTTATGACACATCGATCTTTTTTAATCGCAATAATAGTATATCAAGCTTATCCAACATCCATCCTTACGAAAGACTCCAAGTTTTCAAAAACAATTACTTTGTTGAATCTTAATGCTATGCTTCAATTACTTTTATATCAAGAGGCATTAGCATTACATCTGACTTACGAATAATTGCATGAACAGTTTATTTAAGGCAAGAGAAATTTTTCATGAAGAAGACGAAGAAGAAGAAGAAGAAGAAGAATAAGAAGAAGAAGAAGAAGCCATTCGACCTGACAACGACTAATTATGCAGCTCACGATATTAAAAATCCAAACATTTTGGGTGACGAATCTTATTCGCTTTTGTCTTTGAAATTAAAAAGAAAGTCACTCTCACGCGCGCGTCACACGATTTCTGTCAAAAATCACACTGGAATAAGTAATAGACCGACGCTCATTTTACGACAGAGAATTTCTTTAGAGAAACATAACCTCAACGTAAATTCACTTTCCTCGTTAATAGTCGCACGTAGGAGGACAGGCGGAAAGGATGTACGTACTACAAAACCGACACCTTTTGGCATTGATAAAGTCATTGCATCGGCGCTACTATCTCGCTTATTCGCCATCTAAATGATTCGCGAGCAGCTTCCCTTGCGCCTCCTAGCAAAGGTCGTCGCAAAAACAAATGTCCAATTACAATGACCGAATCGCGGGCAATCGACGGCCGAGTCGCGACGTCAAGCGTACTCTTCTGCACTACGTACGTACATAAGTTGGATCGAATTGCTTGATAGACGTCGGCGAATTCTTCGTCCCTTGCCAACTCTATCCACATGCTTAACGCTAATTTCCTGCTACGTAGCGTCCAGTAATTCCTCAACACAAAGGAACGGATTTACGATCGCCCTCGACAAACAATGAAACGTATAGCAACTTGACGGTCAACCACTAGCATTGCCATTATTATCCAACTCATTTTACTTTTTACGCCTGTTACCGTACATACGAATAGCCACGACATATAGTATATATTAATATACGCTCAATGGTTAAATAAATAACCGGATTGTGAAATCTAATCAAACTCGTCTATTTATTTTGCCGATTATACTTTCCCAAACACGGCTTTCTTTTCCATTACTTTCCTTTCCTTTCCTTTTCCTTTCATTTCCTTTCCTTTCCTTTCCTTTCCATTCCTTTCCTTCCCTCTCCTATCCTAATAACTCTAAATACGAAGGAAAAGAAAGTTTTTATTATATTTTGAACATTAATTATTTCCGAATTAGTGGCAAAAATAAAATAGTCAGTTAAACATTCCAATTTAATAATTATTAAGCACAAAGTTTTAATGTGACAAAATATCTACAATCATTATTTTAAACTTATACATAACAGAGTACTTTGTACAGTTTTCTAATTAATGTCACATATACTTTTTACACAAATTGTAATTTAGAAAGTAGTTCTATAATTATAAGCCACTTATTTATTTGAATATGTAAGCATAAACGAATGATATTTTCTTTATTAAAATAAAAGAGGTAAATTCATTTTTCTAATGAATCGTTATACTTGTCTTTTGCTTAATAACGAAACAACAATCACATAACATCGAAATGAAATAAAACTGTATTTATTAATTGACACAAGATATTATATTACACGACCTCATATATATTTTAAAGGAAACAGAAACAATGTTTTACTAAATTTATATAGATAGAGTGCAAACAGCAAATAATCACACATTACACAAACAAGTAATCAATCGGTTGCATATGTATTTATCATATGTATTTACATTACTTTCTTTACACTTTTATTATTATGAAACTATCGAAATTAAAGTGATAATATCTCTGTATTCTGAATTCTTTTGTCATTTACTCTTATCGGAATCACCGTCGATCACAACAAAAAACAAAAATTATATTCTTTCATGAAGAATAATTCTTGTTGAAATAATCTTGAAAAAGATTAAAAGCACAGAACATTAAACAAAACTGAAAAATTAATTATTTTTTTTTTAATAATTCGCTCATTTCATTCAATTTTAATATTCACATAGCCGGTTTAAGAAAGTTTGGTTTTATAGACAATTTTTTTAATGCGAATCGATAAGAATTTTTAAAAGATAAATATATCTTCCATACGTTAACAACAGCAATAATAATAAAATTATTAAAGAATATGAAAAAATATATTTATGAACAATTTTTATTTGATTAATGATTAATTGAATAGATTAAAAGAATTATTTAAAATAAACGTCCAATTTCTAATTATTTTCCGTCATTAAAACGCAACGACATTATTAGAGTAAAATATATTTTCTCTGCTTTTCAAGAGTTTTAATGGCGCGCAAAAACAAGGCATTTCATCAAAAAATAATAAATTAGCATATAAACTTTATATTGATTAGTTGTAAATGAATAAGTCATAAATAAATGTTTCATCGATCTAGCATTAATAGTAGTTGAACAGTTGACATTATAAAGACATTCCATTATGGCATTTTAAATAATTGCTTTTTTTTTTTTTGTTTCTGTTTTTTAAATCTCATCGAAATAAAAGAAGTATCGTATGTAATTTTGTAATTTGTAAATACATATTTATTAGAATATCATCATGATTTTGTATCATTCTCCTGAATAAACATTTGATTATATATTATACATATAATATATGTGCAGTTATTATTAATAGAAATTATATTAAATTTTGTTGTTGTTTTTTTTTCTTCTTCGAATAAGATTATTCATAAGTAAAGTACAATCATAAATTAAATTAGCAAAATATTTCACAAAAAAACTTTGAAAACTGTGACATAAATCTTAATTACTCAATAAACATTTTTTACCTAAATAATAATTTTAATACAACATAATTACATTAAATCACTGGAAATTTCGTTCCATTAACTAATGCATTAAAAAGAGAGGGGGGGGGGGAGAGAAAAAATCGAAAAAAAGTTATTCAATATCTTATGAATAAAATATGCTATCAAATCTCTGTTTAAAAACATTTTCATATTTAGCATTAATCTTGTATTTGCTTCGTTATTGTACGCATTACTATTATGTTGGTATTAAAGTATTTCTTTATTCGAAATCTAATCTGGCAAGTATTTCGATGGGTCGTTAAGTATGAAGATACTTGGCTAGTATATGCGGTTGAAAAGAAATATCAAGACCGTAAGCAAATAAGTTGAACTTGAACTCGATGATTAGAAAGTTAAACCATCGAAACCTTTAAAACTTTTGTCAAAGAAATACATATGCAATATTGATAAATCTATTGCATTAAATATCAACATACCGGGGCACTTGCATTATCATGTCACTTTATCATTCAACGGTATTTACTACTTGGCATTAGCAAAATTCCGCGCATGTATAATTTTTTAAGTTATTTCGCTTATGTAGGTGCATAAAGTTATGTATAAAGTTGCAAAGTATTCGTGATTCAAAGTCTTTATCAATAACTCATAAATTTGCTATTTGTCTATGAGAATATTAATCAATTAATGTCCGACAGCGCATTAAAAACTTACTCTATAAAGATAAGATTTACCAACAAATTTTTACGTACGATGATATCGATGTTACTCCTCAATTTTCCGAATAACGAATAATAATGTGCCCAAGCATTCAAAGACGTTAAATTAACAAAGCCAGGAATTCATAACTTTTTGTATGATTAAATCATCCAAGAACTATGCAGTCAGTAGGTTTATTGTATTCAGCTGAGGAACGACTGTAGGTACAAGAAGCGATCGAATATAAAATGTTTTTTCTTTCTTTTTTTGTTGAACAATCAGAATTTGGTTGACAATTGACTAAGCATCGTCAGACTTTTTTTTTTTTTTTTTTTTTTTTTTTTTTTTTTTTTACACATTGTTATAGAAACTTGGCGCAGTTACGAAGAGCTAGAGGAGTCGGTTCGAATTATGAACCGAGTAAACAAAATCAATTATAATTTTTTCGATAATATTTACATATAAAATCAATATTTTCTCAATTAGATGATGGATTTGTTTGGCAGGCAGATAAATTGACAGAAATTTTAAAGTAAGATACGACCTAGCGATTATCTCGGGGAGTGCTTATCTTATCTGTAGGCGCGAATGGACTTGGTTGATCGTTCGCATCTTGGCCGAAATAAAAGTCGAAAGGAAAAAAATGGAGAAAGTGGTGGCGAGTCGGTGGGTCCATGAATAGTCGCCCTTACATAAGTCTGACCCCGATTAAATATCCTATTATCCCAAGAGAAGAGGGTGAATGAAGCCTTCGATATCGATCGCGACTCATTGCGATTTCGAGTCCCCAGGGCGAACCAACTTTCCCAGACTTTCTCTTTCCGCGGATAGATAACGGCGCCATGGAGTCGGAGATGGAGACGGGCACGGGGATATGAATAAAGTGGAAGCGCACGAGAGGATGGGAGGGGGCTGGGAGAAAGGAAGAGAGAAAGAGAGAGAGAGAGAGAAAGAGAGAGAGAGAAAGAGAGAGAGAGAGAGAGAGAGAGAGAGGAAGGAGAGGTAATTGAGATGAGAGATGAAAGGTGAGAGAAACGAATGAAGGAAGGAAGAGTTGAAAGAGGATTGATAGGGAGGGGGGAGGGAAGGTTGTTGTTTGGGACGGCGCGCGCGAGGCCCACGAATCAGCTGATAAGGTTGCGCGCGTTCGTCCTGCGTTGAGCTACTTGCGCAATTCCTTGGATAAAGGAGTGAGCGAGGTCGAGAGGAAGGCGCCGCTGCCCTGATAATGTCGCGCAAACAGGTGGGCCCTCCCCTATCTACGCCTCCGCATCCGGGAGCGTCACTCACCTTGGGTCGGTAGAACCACTTCCTGATAGAGTCCATGGTGTGGGAGTCAGCTAAGCACTTAGCGGGCCATTACAGGTGAGCACCCGAATCTCGGGAGCGCTCTCCTGGACTCGCGCTCCTTCTCCTCTCAGACACAACGACGCTAACTACGCCACTCCCGAGTACGTCGTCACTCCATCGCGGCCGCGTGCACCTTCCCCGATCCAAGGAGCCGAGCAGTGTTCGATGCGAGCCTTGGCTCCTCGTCACCTCGGCTAGGCACAGCTAAAGTTCGCGCGCGCAACTCGACCTGGGAGAGGACGGACTGGATGCGCGTTTAATGCCCATGGCGGCAGCTACTCGACGACTCGCCTTTCTTCTGCTCGACTCGGCCGCGCGAGTGCAGCAGCTGCCATAGCTGTGCCAGTCGTGTGTCCCTTTCTAGCAGCCCGCTGCGCCTGCGCCAGCGCCAAACCACCGCTGACGTCATGCGGCGCGAGTCGCGCGCGCATCGCCGCCGCGCATACCTACGCTTTCCATGTTGCGCTCGTCGTCGCCGCCGCCACCGCCGCCGCCGCCGCTACCGCCTCTGCCGCCTCTGCCGCCTTTGACTCCTCTGCCTCCTCTGCCTCCTCCGCCACCTCCTTGGCCCCTCCGCCAACCACCTCCGCAACTCTTATCGCCGTCAGCCAGCATCGACAGCCTGCGATGAACAGTATTATCGAAATACGAGATTTTCGTGCGCTGCGCTCAGAAATCCTCACTTTTTTCGGCTGTTCGTGCGTCCTTGCAAAACATACTTCGCAAGCTTGTTGCCGCTACCCTCCCCCCAGGCTGTCGACTCCTGAAAAAGATGTACCGCACCAGCCATAATCAGCGGAGTCTCTGCGGAGCTTTGAGTACTCTAGCCGACCACCATTAATAATTCGATATTTTCAATAGCTGTTATGTGTTATGTAGCAATATGTCAGAATGCGTATTACGTTATGGTATCGGTGCTTTAGTGCTCGATTATTATGTTTCTGTCACGCTCTTATCTCTAGCTCGTACGACAACAACATAATAAGCATTCATCGTTACAATAACGGTATCGCGAGAGAGTTTTGCCATGTTTTCTTACTCGAGACAAGCCTCTTCGCTTTTATCGTCTGATTATGATCCACCGGTGTCATAATGACAGATAAAAACTAACCGATATTTATGTTCCAATGACAAAATTCTATTTGCCGATTTAAGCTACTACACGCTTAATCGCGTCGAGTATCGACCTGCAAGCACTCGACTTTCTCTCAGCATTTTTAAATAGAACGTACTTTTTCAGCATAATATTATATTGTAACAATAATATATTATTATATTGGTTATTTTTATTGTTGTTGTTAGTGTTGTGCATAGTTTGTAAGATCAAAGGAGCCGAATCTTGGTTGACTAAGTGGTATAACCGTAAGCGAAAAATGCGTAATAACGGTCAAAATATCGTCGCCTTCATTCTTAAATTTAATTTAGATTTGGCAAACGTATATAAAGATAAGAGGGTATATAAAGATATATATAAGTATATAAAGATATGGGGAGGGATGGAGGGGGGAGTTTCTTAAGTCATACACAAAGTGTCGGAAAATTAAATAGAATAAAAAGAAGAAGAAAAGAAAGACACGCACGAGTCACCTAAGACAGTATATTAACGTGAGAGAACACGAGTCTCGCAATTAACAAAACATGCGTGACATAAATGAAAAATGTGACGCATATCAGTTTCCGCAAAGGCGCTACGCCTTTATCCAGCGCTAATGCTTCACAAACTGTTTCTTTTTCTTTTTCTTTAATATTCTAATTGTTAAATTTAAGACAAATAAAAAAAAGAGTTTCTCGTTATGTGGTCAAGAGTAAGTAAGGAACGTGCGTGCGTGCGTGCGCATGTATTTATTTTTAAAAGTGATTATAGCTTGGGCCATTTGTATCGTCGAGTTCGATTCAACAAAAGCAAGACAATTAGCATTATATTTTGTTCTGAAATCATTATGGATAATCGAATCGACAATTATCGAAATGGGCACATCGTCCATCCACGGCATATACTATCAATCAGTACTCAGCTAATCTTAAAGCTTCGCCCCTCTTTATTGCCAATTTAATCGAACATTTTGCAATATTATTATACTAATCGTTGTAATAAAAATTTCAGATCATCAGCGTATTGGCATTAGATTGTTTTATATCGATTTATAATTTCAATTCTCCAAACACATGATCGCGTAAAAAATATTTCAAACAATTTAACAAATATTTGGAAATGCTATTTGTATTTAGTAAAATCATGTACTTTTCAAATAGTTATGCTTTCATTCTCGATAAACGTTTGAAAAATTCTATACATTTGTCAAATTTGCTCTTAATTAAGTAATCTTTGTTAAATAATTTTTACATTGATAATCCAAGCTTCTAAGTACGCTCCATCACGTTGTATATTTTTATGGTCAAAAAGTAGATGAGATAAATATTATTTCTTAAAAAATAAAAACATTTATTAAACAAAATTTATTAAAACTTTTTCTACTGTACTCTAACTATTTAAATGATAATCAGTAGAAACATGATCCTTTAACAAAAAATACTTTATAATATTGAAGGAAATTCGAATCGTGTATTATAATGATTCTTAAATGTAAATCCATAATTCATGTAAATATTAAATAAAATTATTGCCAATTAGCAATGCATATTATCTAAATATTGAATACTGCTATTTAAAAACTTATGTCTATTCAAATTTTTTTGAAATATTATAGTTTTTGTAAATTTCTTCGTAACTGCTAAAGATAGTATATAATTAAAATAAAATTATCACTTAAATTTTGAACCTTTTTAAACGTGAATGAAAAATATCTTTACAACACTGATTCAATAATCCTTGAAATAATCTTTAACATAAAATAAGAAATTTTTACATTTTCACCTTACATACATACATGGTTTAGCCAATTAATGAACAAAAAAGGTCAATTTAGAAATATATCTATTTACTAAATTATTTAACAAACAATTTGAACAAAATTAAAGTCTAAAAATATCAATGATTTAAATTAAAAAAAAAGAAGATTATAAAGATAATGAAAAAATCAAAGTTCTAAAAAATTTTCATATTAATATCTTTATTTTCATTTTCTTTCATTTGCTTTCATTGTAAAATTTATCACGAGTCAATCGTATATTCCTACCAAAGATAAATTTTTAATAAAAAATTTGTTTTACCGTAAAATAAGATTGACTGATTACAAAATTAAATAGAGATTGCATATAAAGAGTTTATAAAATATATATCCATCAAATTCGAATTTTAAGGATAAGAATAAAAACAACATATATATATATATATATATATATATATATATATATATACATATATATATGTTATTTGAAGATAGGTGGACATATAATTAGAACAAAATTTTTTTGCAATACATTTGCAATTTATAATTTCCATCAAGGTTGGATTTTTTTTTCATATTATTATTTATTTCTATAATTTTAAATTTAAAAATTTAATATTAAAAAAGTATAATTATTAAACAGCATTTGCTAAGAAACAATAGCATAGATTGGTTTTTCAAAAATCCTCAATCAACATGTTCGTTCGTTAAAATATACTGCCGATTAAATAAATACAAATTCATTTCCCAAAGAATCTAATTTTGTATATGGTTATAAAACAATATTTTAAAACATTGCCAATGATCGATGTTATATTTATGAAATTTTTCTTCGCTCTTTCTTGTACAATTAAACTATTGATTTATAAACCCGATCGATAAAACAGTGTAGCGGTAAAAGTAAAATTTTCATTTATTTTATTTTATTTTCTTACTATTGTAATATTCAACTTTCACAATTAAATTTTTTATTTCAAGTCACTGCGATTTTGATAATATGTGACGAAACAGTGAAATAAAAATTTCTATGGCAAATAATTATCCAAGGTAAGTACAATTTTTAAAAATGATTATATTAATTTAATGCATTGGAGTCAGGTATGTGCTAAGAGCAAAATACACTAAATAAATATTGCAAACAAAGTAACGCTCATATTTTATAAATATTTTAGTAAGTATTTTCTATCATTTATCATAAATCAATGTTTGAATATGCATCTTACGAGCTTGTGAATCAAATGAATATGTGCAAAAGACGGAAAGCCTACTTAACACGTCAACTACTTCCTGACAGTCGCAAATCGTGAGTTTTTTCTTTATAGGTTTATATATATAAAAATTGTATGTATATTTCGAAGTAATTGAGTGATATAATGCAGTTAAAAGTAAACATTAAACGGTACAAAGCGAAATAGGTAATAGTACTAGGATGTATTTATAAAAATTATTTTATTTATACACACATGTAAAGATATTTTAAAAATGCACAATCTCTTGTCACATTCATACATGTGCATAAGACGTCTGTTTGAGTGTGCGCATAAGCGCGCTGTGATATTCAGATAATTCAATGTTTATATAATTCATACAGTTATAAATGTATAAAGCATGTTTATTACCTTACGCAATATGAAGAAAAATTTTAAATGAATAAATCAACGAAATACGTACGGTAATAATTTAACAGTTGTTACTAGTACCTAATCCGCAATCTTGCGTACTAACTTTGTTCTTTCATTGTTTGACAATGACAATCATTAATAAGAAAAAAATTGAAGAATAGCTACATCATGTTGATTATATTAAATTACATTGTATATTAAAATTTAGTAAGATGAGCAAAATAATATATTAAATTTTTGTATTAATTAAAACTTACAATGAAATTGGTATACGTGAAGTAAGCGTATATATAAATGTAATGGTCATAATATATATAAGATTACATAATAAAATTTATATCAATAAGGATCAATTATATTGCAATATAATTTTTTTTATGATTTAGATGGGAACTTAAAATAAGCATTGAATTAAATAACAGAGAAAAAAGAAAAAGAAAAAAACGTTTCAAGTAGAATATTTTTGCATAAAATTACAAAATATTGAAAAGTATTATAGAATTATTTACACTAATAACAATATCAAATTTTAAAGCTGCTAATATCTAAGTGTATTGACTTAAAGTTTCAGTTATATAGCAATGAAATGCTTAATCGATATTATTCCGAAAATATATTTTTCCATTCTTGCCATATACTTTATCGCTATTAATCTGAATTCTACTATTCAAGTACATGTGATATGAAAATAATATTTGCTGGCTTCAGAGTAATAATTTAGCATATTTGACAAAATCACTACTTTGATGCTTAACATATCAGAGCTATAGAATTGTAAGTGCATTTGAAGCTTGTTGTCTTTTACATGTAGTCACCTATACAATTAAGCATCATATTAAGACAATAAATACGAAAGTACAAAATTTTTTATAGTTATTTATTATAAATGAAAATTTATAACGTAAGGCGTTAAATAGTAATTTAAATAACGTCCTTTTTAAATTTCTTGTTATATTCAGTAATGAATATGATGAATATAATATATATTAATAATATAACGATCTTATTTCATCGGTTTATTAAATTAAAATCAGTTTTAATTGATATGAAAAGTTCTCCTTCTTGACCAATAATTTATTTATGAAATGAATGATTAAATGCACTTGTATGTTTTTATCAATGAAATATATACTTAATGGAATGAAAAACATACTTAAAACAAAAAGATTAATGCAATATACTGGAGTATTAGTTAGTCAATACAAATAACTCAATGGCAATTATAATATGGTAGCTCAGACTATTATACTAAAAGTACGACAATTTTGGAATTATATAATTTTAATAGAATCGATTTTATATTTCATATGGTGTATGCATTTTTGTTAGAAATTTAGATTTATTTATTCATAGCAATTTAAAAAGTAACTATCATAAAATTATACTTATATTGTTTTGTACATTTTTCGTATGATAACAATTTGTACTGCTAACATATTGTAAGAATGAATAAAAAATTTTGATTGAAAAATTATGTTTTTGTGTTAATGAATTTTCTGACGATAAACGTATCGATATACGTCAGCAATCAACGTTTCCTTAATATTCGAATTTTTATCGGATATATAAATAAATTATCTATATATATATATATATATATATATATATATATAATCTTTATCTTATTATTATAATATTATTTTAATTGCCGAGTGAATTAGTCATGAATATCTTTTTAAAGATTTTTATAATAACGTACAGTAGTGTTATTAGTTTGCTCTTTCGTAAGAAGTGAATAATAAATAAAACCAAACAATGAAAATATTTTTAATGTATTATTAAATATTTAGAATATACGTATATTTTTGAAAATTTTTTTTTTCTTTTAATATAATTTATTATCTTTAATAGAATTAATTGGATACAAAAAAAAACAAATTTAATTGTCATTGATATGAGCCTATTTTTATGCATTTAATGTTTCGTTAAATTTGTAAATATGTACCAGAAGCATCTTTAATTTAAGCTAAAAATAATTCTTTTCTAATTGAAATTTAGGAAACCGAATTTTCAGCACTAATTAAAAAATTTCCAGAGTAATAGTACCATTGCCAATAATAAAAATATTTTAATCTAATAGTATATTAAGCAATAAAACTTGTAAAATTATAATAATTGATTAATCCTTGCACGCACAAGAAACTCGTGGCTCAAGATCATCAGAATCTCTTCATTATCTTAGATGTCGATGACGTAGGACTTTGGTGAAAACAGCATTGGTGAAAGCTGAGAAGTAAATTATGAGAAAAATAAAGCAAAAGTAGGTATACATACAATACTGATTGCATAAGAGTAAACTAATTGCAAAGCAGTGGCTGTTTTATCAAAAGTTATTCCTTTATAGAATCCTGTCCTGTATTTTCACCTGCACTTTACTTTATCCACTATGTGTAGCTAAGCAGTTGGCTTATCACCAGAGCTAATTTTATTTATGTCATTGTTATATTTTTTTTTTTTTTTTTTTTTTTTTTTTTTTTTTTTAATTTCTATAGTTTTAGTAATTATCTATAACCAACTACGCTCTTGAATATTCAATCCAGATGAAATTTGATATACATGGTAATGTCAATTTGCTTGTAGTATTAAAAGTGCGACGCGTATGACGGATAGAGTATAGGCGACGAAGCGTATGTGAGAGACGGTTGGAGGGGCCAGGGGGGAGTGGCGACACTTGTCTTGTCAGCATAAGTGAAAGTTGACGTGTAGTAGCACGGCATAGAAGAAGAGAGAAGCAATAGGAAAGTGGCGGACATAATTCACTCAATTCAAAAAGACTGGTGTATCAGCAAACATACATCATCAGACTTGACATGCTTAAAATATGTAAGAAATTTTTTTGCAATTTTAATTTTCTTGAGTGCTTGCTATTATGTATCGAGCGTCGGAAATATCGTTTTCCCATGTACCAACCAAGTGATCTCGCATCGTATGACCGATAACATATCGAGGACATACTTCTCCGTTTTCGTTCGACTCCCTTCTTATCGATGCTGTTGATGACCATCCGTGTTTAACAACGGACGGCTGTCCCACGTCATTAAGTTAATCTGGCATACAATTTGCCATAACATATCGCATATGTTAAATATGTGTAAAGACTGCCGTCTCGAAGTTTAGCCTCATCCACCAGATGGCGAAAGCTATAAGCCAACCAGTACTCGATTTATCGACGGCTTAGCAAATTTTCCGGAGGCAGTCGCAAATGGAGTATCTCGCGTAAATTTCCATCCCGCTAATGGAGAACTTAGCATCATAAGTCTACTAAGAAAGAATTCGCGCCTCGTTCCACGAAACAATATGCGGCGTTGGTACTCACCCCGCGATTATAAGTAGTAAAAATGCCGACACGATAGTCTCCTCCGTTGGTTGCTCGGCTCACGTGCACTGCTCTTATAAATGAACCTCTGCACGTAACGCCCACCTCCATTTTTATCTCTCTCATTTGTACTTCGTGTATTCGTTATAGGGCACGCTTGAAGCGCTGGATCCTCCGAAGGAATTGGAATAAAGGCAATCTTTTAAAATACAATAATTGCTTGCTCCGACAGTCAGTTCTGAAATTCAGAAAAGGAACTCTGAAAAATCAATTGCTAACTGCGGCACAACTCGTTTGCCTATTATGTCGAATGATTGTTGGGTGGAAGTGGGTCAGCCGGAAGCCCCGTACTGTTCTTCCATCGACCAGCATGAAAAACGACGATTTTCCCTTGAATTCTCTCACGATCCATACAATAATTAATAAGCTGTACTTCGCTCGGGTTAGTCGTTAGGTCGTAGAGGGGAAATATGTAGTCTCGCTAGATTTTTGGCTATTGAGATTGGATTATCGGCGGTATAGATTAAAACTCGACTTGTAATAGCAATCCTTTGGGTTCTTAATTTTCGATAAGTCGGACCGAGACGGAAGATTTACAATAGGCGACGTTTGTGAAGGTATGCGCAAGCTTGCCTGCGCTTTTCATTAGCCAGGAAAGGAGGAATGCGCGATGAAGGAATAGAAGCTAGAGGAGGAGCGATTCCAAGGAGTCACCGCTTATCCTCGGGACACTTAGTAGCACTTACTCTTATCTTAATGACCGAGCACGGGACGGTGAGGATCCGAGAGGACGTGTGCGCGCAACATACCGTTAATGGCCTCCTTAAAATTAGTGCGCGAACCCGCGCACCCTTCATCGTAACTCTTTGCACTAATATTACGACGTTTATAGACTGCAGAGCCGCCATTTCATCGAGGGTTGTTAGGAGCTTGGATGAAGGTTTTTCATCGAGTGCCATTCTTTTCGCATTTACCGTGCTCATTTCCTTTTCTACGCTTATACCCCGTAAGCCCTTTATTTATTAAACCCAAACCAATATCAACCATTTTAAATCGAATGAGCTAGGATTACAATGACAAATAGAACGAACGAACATCATTACAAAAAATAATGATTGAACCAAAATCGTAATTAACGATGCATATATTTAAATTATCAGAATTATAATTACGATGATTAAAATTAATTGATTTAATTTCAAATTAATAATGTTTTAAGTCTACCTTGATTATCAATCAAATTATATGATGGATTAAGATGAATGCTCAACATCATGATTTATAACATTAAATTAGTATTAATTAATTAGCGGTACAAAAATTCGTAGCTATTTATCTGCTATTAAATAAGATTAAAATTTTTTCTAACGAGACATACTTTAATGCGATAAATGAAGTGTGTGTGTGTGTGTGTGTGTGTGTGTGTGAGAGAGAGAGAGAGTATGTGATATTGTCTGTTTGACCTATTAAGCATTTTTTGAGTAATGAGTTTGCATTTTAGACATGGACATATTCGAGATCATTAAATATAAAGATCGTTTTTGATAAATCGTAGCTGAATTATAGTGGCAATGTGGCTCGGACCAGGTAAGACAGACACCTGGATAATACGAGTGCAGCGACGATGAATTACAAGTAAAATCCTGGATTACTACATCGACTCGATACGATATAACGAATGAAAGAAGATAGAAACCCACTAATCTCTGAGCATAAAACAGATTGTTTTCATCTTAATGGCTTTTGGTTTGTTTTTGGTGTGATCATGTAGCGCGTTGACTGTGGGGTTGGAAGCGTATGATGTCTCCCAGTAATTCTTTTACTTCCTTTAATGACAACTGCATTCGAGGAGTTCACCGTTTTTATTCCTCATTACGTGTGTCTAAGCAGAAGTCGAGTGCACGTCCAGTGATGAGCACGGAATGCAAAATCTCATGAATACGTGTGTTCTTTCATTTGGAAAATCGACCCTACTTGCGGGGAAAATTTGATTTCAATTTTAAGAAATAACTAAGATTGATAATGCTCGCTACGACTAATAATGCAAAGTCTGTATTTTCTTTGAATAAAATTTTTTTTATAAACACTATTTATTTTTTGGTAATTAAAAAAATTGTTTGCGTTAATAAAACTATCGTGAATTTTTTATTGATAATGTAAGAACTTTATGCATTAATGTTGAACAAAATACATGAATTATTCTATAAAACGATAATATCAACAATTTTATCGAATACTTCATGCTAAGTTAATTGTCCTTACTAGTCAGCATTGTCGATTCGCGTGCCCACGTCTTTAAACAAATTGTTAAGTAAAACTAGAAAAGCAAACAAAAAATAGTAGTTTCAATTAAAAATTCATTTTTATCACTTATATTATTACAAAGTGTGCTAAAATTTAAAAAATTTTTAGTAATGCTGTAAATTCACAGAAATTTATTTAAAGATTTTATTGATATGATCACGGATTCTTACTTTGTGGAAATATATAAATTAATGGTTAATACCTTTTAAGTCACGCGTAATTAAAAAACTAGGCTTAGTCGTTAAAACATATCCCATAGAACATATAATTTACAATGAAACATTGATTTTTTTTTCTTTTAATGCGCATTTATTGTAACTCTATTAAAATATCTCTCTCACAAATATAAATTTTGCTGTAAAATACAAAAATCAGTTTAATTCATTCGTTTCGTTTTATTAAAATTAATTTAACTAGATTGAACACTTCAATAATTTAGAAGATTTTTCGAAATTTCATGAATTCTATAATGAATTGAAGCAACGAACAGTTACGTATTAAATATTGTGTTAAATACGCATTAAATTACGTATTACATATTAAATAATTTTTACGTTTAAATTACGTATTAAATACATATGCTAAAACTAATATTTTCAATCGCTAAATAGAATTCCAGTTATGAAATAATAACAATGCCAGCTTGATAAGCAAGTCCATGACTCGGCTAAAGAATAAATTACCTGATTTTGAACATCAAGTTTACTGTTATTTACCATCTTAATAAGTTTAAGTATAGTATATATAAATATTCAAGTCCTTATTTTATGCATAAAATTTGATTGGATTTATAAGTTTCAACACATATAATGCATTAAATGAGTATTAATTTGAAAAATCAGGCTGAATCATAAAACTCAATTAACAATTAATTAGTTTATATATTAAAAAAATGAAGAAGAAGAAAAATAACGTTTTTACAGTTTTAAGGATTTCAAAAATCTATTTAGAGAGAGAGGTCGTATGAGCATTATCGAGAATCTAGGCCACGAAAACGAAGATTTACGTCTAATGTGTGATCGTAGCTGTTGGTATGCAAAAATTTCCTGGAGATTCTTAGCTAAGACTTGCGCCAGGTCAGCTGAGTGGCGTTTGAGCGCCTTTCTTTGGCGCCGGCGCTCAAGGTGAGTTACGCCGACCTACTGCCAATAGAGAATACATGCCCATTACACATACACACTCGCACGTGCGGGCGAAGTTTTCGGCTCTAGTGTCATTTGCGACGTTCATCTCTAAGAATCGCCAAATAATTAACTTTGCACTCTCGGAGTCGTCACGCATCTGATCACGCGCTACCTGAAATCCACATCGGCGCTCGCCTCGATTCCTCCTCTATTCCTCCCGGATTGACTTCGAGGAATCGCGTACGTTATAATTATCCACGGCTAGTACATCCGGTATAGAAGAGCGTTACCGTGATGGGAGCCCCTCAAAATACATCGGCCGAAGAATAAAGGAAGACACGCGTGCGTGCAGTTACGCTTGCCTATTCCTCCCGAAAGCCGCGCGACTACTTTTTACTTCATTTTACTTCCGTTTCTCCTGACAAATTGCCAACCACCTCTTCACTTTTACCTTATTTCGGTAGAACGAGACACCGACCTAATTATGATGCAATTGTTGCGCGAGAGAAGCCGCGCAAGCTTTAATAAATTAGCTTCAAATATCGTGGGAAGCAAGGATCAAGACATTCTCGTAGTCGTAATCGTAGTCGTAGTCGTAGTAGTCGTCGTCGTCGTCGTAATTTTCGTCGTCGTATGTGTCGTCCTTGTCGTAGTCGTCGGATTTTCACTGCTTTTCAACGGAAGCATAATTAAGTTTTCACACCGGCTTCGGCTTAATTGAAGACGCGGCCATATGTACGAAGATAGAAATGAGCTAGCTGGTGTGAGAAAGAAAGAGAGAGAAGCTACGCGAGACTGAAGGTGGAGGAGAAAGAAGATTGACGGTAGCCGATACGGTAGATGGACCGCGACGGGGGATTTTCTCTGTCAACGAGAAGATGGAGTGAAGCTTTGGCGAATAAAGACATTTGTTGAGATCTGGGGTTATCGTTAATTCTTGAGTCTTATATGGCGCAGCTTTCGTCAATTTGCCAATGACAAGCACCGTATCAATACTCTTACAACTACCTATAATCGCAGTTACTCTATGACTTTTCTTGCCATCGACATTTTCAATTTTTGGCTTTGGTGTCCCATTCGGCCTCTTCAATACCATCTCCGATGTTTTCAATCTATATAAGAAAGTATCAGAAAGCCCAAGTTGTTATTATATTTAAAATTCATGTATCTAAGATTCAATTTTTTTTATAATACATACTTATTATTACGTTTATATGACATCTATATTATCAGTAGTATTACGTGAATTATATTTTTCTATTGTAAAATTTATTTTCTATTGACTAATATTCATATGTTTCAGAATGTACTATTTTTATAAAGACAAGTTAATAAATTAGATTATATTGCATATATATATATATATATATATATAGATCGTATGAGGCATAACACGCAGAATAACGATAATAATAAATAAAATTTTTAATATATAAATATAAAAAATAAATAATTTCACAGTCAATATATTATAAAAACCAATGAATAATTTCCATTCGACTATTTAAATTTTAAATATTTGCAATAGTTTTTATTGGATATATAATAAAAGTATTCGATTTTTGGGAAAAAAATTAAATTAAATTGATAAGATGAGTTGCGTAAAAGTTGCGCTATCAAATATTCCGTTTGATTCAGAAATATCGATCGTCTTTAGGATTGAATTTTATATCATCCAAAACGTATAAAAGGCAAAGTTTAAACTTATTATTCTATAATAATCAATTCGAAACATCGGAGTTGTTAAGCTACAGAAATTCTACACTCATCTATAAAGATTATAAGGAATGAAAGAGAAAATAATTGACAGCCTTACAAACGCATAAAAAACAAATTGGTTTGTCACTTGAGCGCCGTTGTAGTGGAAAAGTAAGGGGCGAATAATAGAGCGGGAGTGTAATATTTGGACAAAGCATATCGAGGGAGTGTCCTGGTGATCGCACAGTAGTCAAACGCAATAGAGAGAAATTAATTAGCCGGTGCAGCAGCTCCAGCTCCACTGGGACATGCACCAACGGACGTGTTTCAAAAACGTTTCGCCTGATTATTCGATTGCTGTGCATGTGAGAGAATGAATAACGATACCAGCGACACCAGCGACTACTACTATGACGACGACGACGACAACAACGCCAACAACAACACGACGACGACGACGACGATGACGACCACCACCACCACTACTACTGCTACTATCATTAATACTACTACTACTACTACTGAGTAAGAAGTAAATAGCATAGAGCAATATCGTGCTTCCCCCGGGAACGGTACACTGGGGAGGGGAAGAAAGGCGTGCACTCTACTGTCCTGACGCTCTGTTAATATTTAATGTGATTAAACTCATTTTGACCCGTCTACAGTAATTGCTTTCTGATTAGCAGCGAACTTCTAAGTGTATTAGTGCGCGTGCTGCTAAAGCTGCAAACACCTGTCGATATAGATAGACTTCAGGTCTTGTCAAAAGTAATTTCTTTATTTGCAGAGGTGCACGCCAGTAACTGTATGATCCTACCTCATCTCTTCTCATTCGTGCTGAAAATCATTGCCATGCAGTGATAAAAGGGAATACTCGATGAATGATAACGTGGACTTGGAAAATCTCTTTGGTAATAAATGAAATATACTTGCTCAATCCCAATTCTCAACGCGAAATTCGACTCCACATTAATTATCGCTAGTTACGCGGGATAGATTATACAAAACCGTCTCCCCGCTCTAACACAAGGCAAGTCTGTTTGAACCTCGAACCTCGAACTTACTTTGTCTACTTTGTCTTAAATTAACCATTTATGTATTCATCATCGATCGGCTCTTTAACAAGAACTGCCTTACTAGACTACCTCGCACTTAATCACTTTACTTCTAATATTTAATTGAAATTAAGCATTATGCTAAACAGCGAGTATTGGCATTGGTTATTGCGCCTCTTCTTATTTCAATGCGCACATTTATTGTTTGCTTCCTTAATTTGTTGTTGTTGTTGTTGTTGTTATTGTTGTTTTTTTTTTATTTTTTTTTTTTACCAATGGAGCAGACGGGCCAATTTTAACGACTAAACAAAGCGTTTGGAATTTCTCGACACGAAACCAAACTGATTAGTCCAGCTGATAAATCCGTCGAAGAGTTGCATGCACCCAAGATGAAAGATGGAGGGGAGATTTTGCGGTATTGTTACGAGGAAGCTCGATTGCCTACATCTAATCGAATCTCTCGGCATATGTGAGACTATTATGGACGTTTGTCGAAACAATACTCCCACTCTATCTTGAATGTCGCAATAAAATGGTGCGCACTGAAACTGCAATGCTCCGCTCGCACGCAGCGCCCAGTTACCAACAGCGGGATTTCCCCACTGGGACGCCCACCGTAAGTCTCCCACTCACCCTTAAGTGATTAAAGCGCGAGGGGAAAAACATTTATGCCTTCTTTCTGCCGTGCCTCCGTTCGCGATTCGTAATTTTCCAAGTTTTATCACTTGCTTCGCTTCCTTTCGCTAAACGGATCGATCTTTTTTTTTACCCCACCTCCGTTCCTCCTCCGTTTCTTATTTTTTCCTCCCGCTAACGATAAGCTATTCGATAAGCTATTAAGCAGTACTCACTTGCCTCCAGCTATAAATGTAAAACTTGAGATTATACATATATTTTAGGGCTTATTATATGAAAATTAGTAGCTACAACTCCTTAAAGCATAATCATCGATCAATATCGAGCGATTTCTTCATTTCAATTCTCATTTCTCCGGCCCCTTTATCTAATTATTTTCAAAACTTACGGCAAATATTTATCGATATTTTACCTTCTTGATTAAATCTATTGTTTCTTTTAAAATATCGAATACATTTAAAATTTATGTTAAACGAAAATGATGTGTAAACTTCAATTTTGAAATTCGTATTTTCCCATAGAGTGGTAAGCTGCAAAATATGATATATTGATAATATATGTAAATAATGAATGTATAGATCAATGTATAGAATAATATATAGATATCATGTAAAATATTATATTGTGTTTTTCGTGAGCATATAATGAGATATTGAGTAAAAATTATCGAAATTTACGGTGCATTGCATATTTCCTCTAAATGAAATGAAATGCGAATATAGAAATATAAAAAGAAAATTAAACAAAATTATATATATATATATATATATATATAGACACGATCTGGATGTTTGCTGGATAAGTTTGAGCGATAGTTTAGTAGCTGTTTTTCTCATCCATTCACCTCTGTTAGAAATTGGCAAAATTTTTGCAAACATCTCTGTATGCTCTCTTGACAGAGGTGTACATAATTCATAAATCCGACAGTGGTCGTAAATGGTGTAAGGTAATTAGAGAAATGAAAATGCAAATGTCTCTCTCTCTCTCTCTCGCTCGCTCTCTTTCAAATCGTCGAGCCTCCGCTGCGTGTCTACATGTCTGTCGCGCGTCATTTGTGTCGCACGTACTAAGCAACAAGAATTATCGTCGGAAGAATAAACGTCGACGAACGTCCCGCAAGACTTTGACACGCGTCAACTGTTCTTTTTCTCCTGCCCAATTGGCGCGTACCCGGGACTTTCCTCCAAATAAATTCAACGTTTAAGAGCCGAAGATCCGAGACAAGCGTCAGTAATAGTATATGTGACAATAATTGTGACCTATATTCGCAAGCTTTCCGACGAACATGAATTCATCTTGACGACGCGTCGCTTGTTTGGCCGCAAAGTATCGGGAATAGAAGCCACTGTTATCGGCTTCGTAAGAAGCGGAGCTCACAGGAAGTAAGCATTTAAAGGATCGCAGGTTAAAAGAACGTTTGACAAAGGATGCGACGTAATGGAAATGAAAATTGATCGTGTTCCCCCCCCCCCCCCACCAATCACCTCCACGATTAAAAACTCAGTTTTATTTGTTCTGTAATTAGCCCTTGTTTTAAACTCCTCATTCCCCTCCTTCTTATCCTCCAATATACTCTTACTTATGTATTCTAAACTTACCACAAGCTAATATTAAACTCGACATTAGAGCTTCATAGTTATTTCCCATATCCTTAGCCTTTCTTGGCGTGAGTTACAGTCTGCGCATAGGGTTCCGGGAAGCCGCCATTTTACATTACCTCCGTAACTTTTCATTTGCATCGACGATCTCATGAATCCTTAATTCACCGGTACGCCTTGTAAGAATGCCGAATAATAATTCATCGGACAAGAATCGCGACAGCTTCGACACACATAACGATACATTTTTTTCTCTCGGAGCGCCATAAAGGACATTAACGCTGTTTTACCATTTTCATCATTGTTATTAATGATTTCGTTCGCCGTTAATGACCGATGAAACATTCATTGGGCTCGTATCGGCCGCTGCTAATTTTAACTTTACAAGTTTCATCCGAAATTCCATCATTCGTTTCATCACTTAATCATTGGACAGATTCGCGACGCATGTTGCTATCGCTTCAACGGCTGTTGTACGTGTGCGCGAGCATGTATACGTGTATGCGAATGGGAATAAAAGGACGGCAAGGAGCTGAAGGAGGGGGTTAGCGAGGAAGTCAGAGAGAGAGAGAGAGAGAGGGGGGGGGGGAAACACAATCACAGTAAATTTTCAGATAACCTGCATAAATATCTCAGCGAGCTTTCTGTTGGTCAGTTCACTCATGATTTTATAAAGTCACGCGAATACCTGCACACGGAGCCCCATGTATGCATATACGTTCGTGCTTTTGTGTGTCTGTATGTAATGATGTGCGAACCGTTATCAACCAATGTTATATTGTTCTTTCGGCCACAGATTTTCCTTTTTGAGCCAGGTCTTCGTTAAAATAGAATGGCTGTGGCCCGTAAGCGAAAATACGAAATTGCTATTGGATTAGTTTTTAATTCAATATACAAAACACCGGTGGTAGGGTTGCTCCTATACTTTTACCATTGATATATGTTCGGAAATTAATTACAATTTTTAGCATTGCATCGTATGTATCGTATCCTTTCTCGAATTTCCCCGGCTGAGTCAATCTAATTATAAAAGCGGTACGATCTATTTTCCGCTTCGTCGACATTAACAATAGTGCCGCCATTTTATTTCTACGCCCGTGTCTAACGATCGGTATTTAATCATGCGCAGACGAATTGATTCGCTCGCGACATAACTGTAAGGCAACTTTATCATTCTTTCTTCCGTGCAATGACTTTTGAAAGTGAGATAAAATTATAGCTCTCGCTGGGATATAATGTTTCACGTTATAACTGCTTCATTATTAAGTAAAAAGAAGCGCTTAAATTATTACACTGCGGCTTCACACCGATATTATCAAGCGTGAACTTTTAATGATTAATATTTTACATTTTTTATGAATTAGTGCCGCGCAAACCGAACTCCTCTTTCTATTTAATTGAGTTCAAATCTACCATTTGTGAATGAATCTTATTTCTGTTTTAATGGATTTTAACGATCAAGCATTATGTCAGAAAGGGAATTGACCATTAAATTGCAATGCTAAAATGCAATGCAAATTATAACTGTGCGTGTGAAGATCAGTTTGATAATAAGTGCGCACGCATTTTTATAAATTGTTGAAGAATAAAAATGTACTGCGTTCGGATTTTGTACATGTGCATCAGTAGAAACTAAAGGAAAGTAAGAATTTTAAATATTAATATTAAATACGATTCTAAATATTTCTTAGAAGAGTTCTTGTTTCTAGAATTCTTCTGCATAATAAATCAACTATATAGGATCGTTATTTACAAAAACTTTATTTACTTATATTAAATAAATTTATACTTACCTCCCCACACCCTACTTGGCTATTAACGAATATTACATAATATAATAATTATCTGCACATCTATCAATCTTAAAAATATTTGGAAAAACTATATGCATTCATAGCCGTTGATAACCTCCATCTACGTCCACAACATGAGAGAATGAAGAATAGATAATCGCAAAATTTGACGTTATTTATTATAAGAAAGAGTCGCTTTTAAGCGACCAATTGGTTATATATTTTGCCAATCTGTAGAATAAGCAGCGAGACATATACTAATGCATCAGTGTGCGAATTATAAAGGGCAGTTTTATATTGTAAGATAAACAGGAATTTTTGTGTAGCTCCATCTAATTATTAGACAGTATTGATTTTAGCTCGAAACTTCGGTTAGCTGCGCGAGAAGTTGAGGCGCGTGTGGACAATCCAACATTTGTCCTCAAATAATTGTCCGTAGAAGGATATGGAGGCGCTCACTAGTGCCTCTTCTCTCTGTAATTATCGACAGTAAAGAGTCGGCCACATCCGGCACTCGACACTAACCATTTAAACTCGAGAACCTCGGGTAAGAGACGAGCCAATCCTCGCAGAATGAAACGATTACTTGTACCAAAGGCCCCAATCGTTTTACCAAAGGGAGCCGTTCCGACGTTCATCTACCCCCTTCCTCTTCTGCCTAACGTTCGCGTCGTGTGGTCTCTTACCTGCCGCGCTTCACGACCAAGGACGCGTCAAACTTCCACTCGCATTATTGCACACTCCTGGCTTTTGTAACTCCTGCCCATTAGCACGATTACCCTTTACTGTGAATCTATGCGTCGGCTTATTTTTATACACCTTTATAATAAAATCAAATAATCAATGGCGATGCTTCAGAGGTTCAAAAGGAGATAAAACTGTTATTCACCTACGTACAATTAGACTTCACTACAAAAGATAATTCGGCAAACTGATAATTCGGCTATTATTTGATAAAATAGATTCAATCTACTGTTCCATAATAAAGGCCGATTTTCCATTTTCATTATCATCGCAACATTCGATTGAATAAAATCGTTGCGAAATTATAACGGCGTTATAATCAGTAGTCCGGCTATTGTCATCCGGCATTATCATTCCTCATTATCGACTTCCTATTATGACCCATTAAAGACCACATATTCACTTAGCTAACTTCACGTCTTCTACGAATTACATTACGTACGATCGATGTAAACCAAACTTTTCTCTTCTCTCGCTCGCTACTTAAGTATCACACACTTTTAACAACAATTTAAGCGTCACACTTTTGTCCATGCATGCGAATATTTTTCCATTATGAAGCTTCAGAGTTCATAAGCTTGAGAATGCTAAGTAAACTAAGAATCAATTTTTCGCAAACTAAAATCCTTATGTCTGTGAACCTTAATATTCATTCCGTTTTACCTTTGTCTCTGGCTATCAGAATCCATATTTGCCTAAATTTAAAATTAAACTATTAAAATTAGAACTTATAATGTATGAGTAAATATAATTCGATTATTTTTGGTATTATGTATTACTGAAAAATTATGAAAAATGACTAATACTTAATGTCGTATTCAAGTCATATTGGTATAAGAGCAAAATAATTAATTTTAACACTTATTAATATAATCAATTAATGTTTGTACTAATTTATAGTATTCATATTTTTTTACATATATATCATAAAAAAATATATATAAACTTTATATATGAATGAAAATCAGTTTTATTGAAAAACAAAACAAATAAATTTTATTTAAACATATACATATTTACCGCTATTTAAAAAGAAATATGTCATTTGTAGAGCAGAGATTAGAAATATAATAATAATCGCAAGATTATTTAGAAATACTTTCTTTTTCTTTTTAGACAGAACACGCGCTTTAAAGTGAAAAGATGGTTTAGTACGGATATTTTAAACAAAAAACAGATTTGTTATGATGATTTTTTACGATTAAGGGGTAGCTTCAATACCAAAATATTAAAAAAAAAAAATGAATATATAATTATACGCTGACGAAAAACTGCAATGTGCAGTATTTATTATAAATTCATTTAAAATTTAATGTTTTTATAAAATGATTCTAATTAGTAAAGCAGAGAATATGCTATTTTCGAACTTATAATTAAATTCAACTGTATTCTCGAATTCAAATGAAAACATAATAATGAAAAACCTATCTTCATAGCCTACTTATTCTATAAGAAAAAAAAAATTGTAATGTACTTTTTAAACACAATATTACACATCTTTAGAGACATTGATATTTTCTATTTATTTTCATCTTCTTAACTCTGATAGTCAGACAGCATTCGCATTTGCTAATTTCTAATATCTATACCTAATTATTGATATAAATAGTCTTTAAATTATATTAATTTAAATTTATATTAATTAATTTTCACTTACCTCATATTTATGAAATTTGTTAATCAAGTCGAGATTGCCATGAGAATATTTGTAGTTCAGAATCCTGTATATTTTAACTAATAAAAGTATTTTATTATTTATAGATCTAAATGTACGTTTACATTTTTAGTGTTTCATATGCATGTTACCACTTTCAAAATGTATTAACTTGAAAGGTGAAAAATATTTTTATATTTTATTTATTGTTAATGATAATGCATAATAATGTTCAGTACAGAAAATTTATAGATTTTTATATAAAACTTTAAATTTATACATTATAAGTACATTTTTGAATCTGTATATTGCAATATTTTTATTTTTAAATACACATGAAATTTTTTGTAAAAACAAATATATTCATTAATCTATATAGTTATAATTCTCGATAATGAAGAAATTATTAAAATCTATATATATTTTATAATATTATTTGTATAAAACGTTGATTTAATTTTCATTTTCAAAAAACCAGTAAGCAATTTATTATATTTTAATTTTATATTGTTTGAAAAACTATTAAAACTTACCTTAATAAAATATTTAATGTTGAATATTTATGAATGTTCAATTAAAATATTTTTCTATTTTTTTTTTTTAATATAATAATTTACACACAAATTTATAGTACCATACTAAACATTAAAGCATAATGCAACATATATTTCTTTATAATCTTTATTAGAAAATATTCATATGTATAATAACAAACTTAATCAAAAAGTAACAAACTTAATTAATTCTCTTGAAATAATATATGCGTGCGTGCGTGCGTGCGTGCGTGCGTGTTCGTGTGTATGTATGTGTAATTCGACAAATGGAAGCTAATTTTTCATTTCATTATTCTTAAATAATGAGATATAATTTACGTATAAGTTAAAATTAAAACTTGGTAAAATTTATTTAATCGCTTCTCGTACAATTGACACAATATAATTGCTCACAATTTTCCACGTATATATCGGAATTAATGATTTTTGAATTTTATAAAATTAAAATATATATTTTCAATAAAATTTTTATTTCAATTCTCCATTCGTATAATAGAAATTTTCAGTATTAATTTCATGATAAACATAATTTTATATTAAAAAAAAAGATAATGAAAAATTCCGTTACCACGATTACGATTATCATAAAAGCAAATGATAAGATTAAATAGAAAACGTTCCATAAAAGATGTTTCATATTTAAATATTGAATAATTGTAAAAGAAATTTTACTGTAAATCTGATATTTTAGGAAACAGTACAAATAAATCATGACATTTAATACGGTTCCGACATTATCGCAGTTTTTACTGAGTTAATCTGTGATTTTTGCAGTGTTGTGAGTAATTATTTATAATTTGATAAGAAGAACTCCATTTATTTTATAAAAAACTATTTACAAATTTTCCTGAAACATGAGCTTTTATTCGATCTTTTTTCCTGATCCTCATTTCACTCAACACATTTTTTGAAAAGAAACAAAATTCGTTTCATATCCATATGCTTTAATTGCATACTTAATATTGTAAACAAATTTTCTTTTACATTGCTATCATTAACAATTCATAATAATACTTTTCCACATATTGTATTCCATATTTTAAAAATTTTTAACTTATAATATTTATTGGCTTCTAGTTAATATAATTCAATAAACACATATGTTAATGAATTATTATCATGTTGTAGATAGTTTATAAATAAGTAATAATGAAGCTAGATTTATATTGTATTATCGTGAACATTTTCGATAAACAAGAAGCACAAAATGTTAGTACACTTTTTAAACTCACGTATATACTATATAATCAATAAGTGATGCATTATATATAAATAGATTAATCAGTAAACTTGTCACATATTTAATTTGTATATAAAGTTAAAGTTTATTTTATTCATTTGATAAGAATAATTGCTTTTAAAAATATTAATAATAAAAGTGAATAACAAACCATCTGTAATGCGTAATTGTTCTGCCTTTGTCTTTATTAATATTTACTCATTTAACGAAAACTTGTTATAAAAATTTTATTTCAGATTTAACTAAATTATTTACGACAATAATAGTATATTATCTATGTACTTTCCAAATAGATCAATTCCATATTTTACCACATAGACATTTAACATTAGTTGTTTAATTTAGAAAAATAGTTATCTTAATGAAAGGTTAATTGACGCAAAATTACAGTGTAATAGAAATAGAATTGAATTAGGATATAAATGATTTATGTCGTGAAATATCATATCAACAATTTATAAGTTCTAAGGTAAGAATAATTTTATTCTACAGCAGTATTATACTCACCATTTTTTTTAAGTTAATTAATTTATTCGTCCTTCAAAAAATGATAATTCGTAAGGGAGGTAATTATGATCGATGAACAGGTGAGATAGAAATGATTAAATAACAAAATGCGTAGACAATTTAAAGGTGTGCTAGGTGAAATAATAGCTCCAACCAAAATTTAATAAAATGAATCATAAAAGTATAATTACGTGAAGTAATAATTTATCAAATATATCAAAATTTTGTTGGTTTTAATGTAAAGTCTATAAGAATGTAATACTCTATGAAAAATTTTATTTGTGTAAAAATAAATTTTTAATATAAATTTTTATTTAACTGAATTATTAAAAGAGAACTACACAAGCTTATAAATAATAAGATTTGAGAAGATTATGCATATAAACTATTTTAATATTATTTCTTGAAGGGTAAATATAATGGTGAGTTTCGTTGAAATGTATTATATAAGAATTTGAGAAAAATATTGCAAAAGTTTTAAGTTTAAACATTAGTATTATTTTCCCCTATAAATATATTTACTATTGTTTCGATGGTATTTATATATTAGGATGCCAATAATACGTTTTAATTAATAACATTATTTGATAGGATATTTTACTTTTATATATTGATTGCAAGATTTTCCCCACAATATAATATTTCATGAGCTCATTGAAAGACAAATAAAAGAAATAGGAACGTTATTATATTTTAATCAACAATATCATTTCAATTAAGTCAAAGAAGACCCTTAACTATTATATTATTTAATTAAATTATATTTATTTAAATTTAATTATATTTATTTAAGAATTTTTCACTAATCCTAACAAATACAATACGATTATGTTTTAATGAACGAAATGTGTAACTTTTTCTGATCTATTTAAATTCATCAAAGGATTGAATAATTGTAAAAATTTTAATAATCAAGGCAAATACTTTTAATGATTATATTTTTCATAAATATGAAGAAATCCGGATACAGATAATCAGAAATATCTAGGATGCCACTATATTTAACCGATGTAGTAATTTATGAAAGAAGAAATTATATTTGCCGTTGATGATAATTAAACAGGATTTAAATAACTTAAAGGTGACATGTGATAAAAAAAAAAAAAAAAATGTTTGATTTATGAAAATAAAAATGAAAGGACATTATATATTTTATTTATATATGCATTTGGATTAATTCTATATTTACAACATTAAGATAAGTATATAACATCACATAGCTTACTAGATTTAAGTACAATTATTCTTAGAGTAAAGTCAAGCTTCATTTATTCTCTTGATAATAACATACCGATGATATTTTAGTATTTTTGGTAATGCTATGTTTATCAATTAGCATCGAATTCAATTAATATTTACAAGTTTCGTCAGGTTGAATTAGGACATACAATCATACAATTTTATGCAGCAAATATAAAATGAAATTTTTTTGCCGTCGCTCTGTCAATATTTACAAGATATGTCTTATACTGGATGTTTTAAATTCTTAGGTGTTTCAAGAGGCGCTCAAAATTCTTAAATTAATTTTTACTCAAAGTCTCGCTACTTCCCAAGATATGAATCTATTTACATTAGCTTCCATTTAAGTACAGTCGCATATCATAATATCTTCATTGCACGTAATTTGCATTCTACTATTTGTGAATTTCGTGAAGTTACTCGAAGCTAGAGGGGCAATCGAATTAGGAGGCAAGTACGGTTTTTACCATGATGGCCGAGCAAACGAATTCATAGAGATGAACAAATAATGATATTTTTCCGAAAGTGAGCTTGCTTCAGTATTACATAGATATTTGGATGGAATATAAAATGGTTATCGAGTCTAGCAAATGGGATCAGCGAGTGGTTGCGGCGGTCCGTAGGGCGATGCCCATTGACTCACGGAATGAGTCAATGGTTGTGGTGCGGGTTGACTCTCGAGACTTGGAACCGCGGCTCCGGAGGCGTGATTCGCCACCTGCGTTGGGTATCCAACCTTACCCAGAGCCTCCGCTTGTAACGACAGCATAAGACGATTCGCCGCCTGTCGTTCAGCTTCTCGTTCTTCGGCCGTTTGACGCCTGAATGCAAACAAAGAGTGAAACATTAATCTTTAACAAAAAGAGGGAGTCTTTATTTGATTTCGTTAAGTTTTATCGTTACTAAAGTGAGCAATGAGTCTTGATTTTGTGCCAGAGTTTCATTTTCTTGGCGTATTTTCATAGCTTGTAGTAGGGACCCCCCCCCCCTCAACCGCCCCTCTACCGGATTTGTTCATTAAACTAAAAGAAACACTTTTATCATTTATGAATTTTCTTGCGCGCCGTCGCGTCAGCTGCGCACGCAGTAAAGTAACGGTATATCGTAAAAATTTCGAGATGACTTGTTGGGAAAGCCCCACAAGTTAACAAAATTGCGATTGCCACGCGAAGTTAGAAAAAGCGGAAGGAAAACACTATAGTGAAAATCTTAAGAGCATCGCAACAATGTTTCGTAAGACTAGCAAGCATAAGGGAAAAGTGAAGGAAAAGTGCAGTTACGTTAAAAACAAACTGAGCAAATAAGGTGGAAAGGATATATATAGCGATAGAGTGAGAGAGAGAGAGAGAGAGAGAGAGAGAGAGAGAGAGAAGGGAGACGCGAGTGTGAGTGGCGTTGTTGGGGCGGCAAACAGAAGACAAATGTAATAAAGTTAATCTGATTCGTCGGTCGGGCTATGTGGATCTGTTTTCTAGCACTAAGTTCATTAGGAAATAAAACATCGAGTTCTTGTTGTTTTTCCACGGTGACGTTGGGAGAAAGGACAAAGTAAATTTTCAAATTTTATTTACGTGACATTGGCAATCGTAAGTTGTGAAGCCGGAGAATTATTAATAATACACGAGCAGCTGTGTTTTTCAATGGTCGAATTAGCGTCAGGCGCATTTGAGTTCATCGCGAACGATGGCAAAAGTTGCCCTTAGTAGTTCTAGGGATTGCGCGTTAGGCGTAATAAGTAAAATAGTCCTCCGGTGAGAGGGAAAGCCGCGGTCGGAGCAAGAGGGGTCGCGAAATGTAATCGGCACGGCGCCTTCAATTATTAACTGCTAACCGCGTTAATTACTCGCAAGGGCGTAGGGCTACCTCGTCGTCGCTCTTCTTTCCTGACGATGGTTTCGAAGCCACTTCTAGAAGAATATTAATCTTAGCCGTTGGTCTTGAAGATGGTTTCCGTTGGGTAACGATAGACGAAAACGAGTATCATTCGAATACTGAAATTCGCTCTTGAATATTTTGGATGCTACACGAGCCTGGTGAATGATGGAACTGGGGAGGGGGCAGGTAGCGCGGGACGGTGAGAGGGGGCACAGAAGAACAAGAAGCCGACAGTGGAAAAAGCAATACGCAGTTTGCTCGTGCGAAGATAAACAAAGGTACATTCAAATCGTTTAATTAACGGCGACTGTAGATTAACTCTAATGGAACGATGCTGTTTCGACTCTGGCCTGCTCTTGTAGCCGATTGGCCTTCCACGTTCCTTCCTCCTTACTTTATTTTTCTTTTTGTTTTGGTTTTTATTTTTTCTTTATGCAATGCGGTGGACTCTCTTCTACAGTCGAATAATTTTCTACATTAATTATACTATTCTCTTATCGCGGGACTAAAAGACTTTGTACTTACCAAAAGTGTACACATGTCAGGCGTTTAATATATACCGTCAATTGAAATTATTTTTATCCTTCCTCTTCGTCATTCGACAATAATTATCTCCATATTAATTTCTGCTTTTCAAACTGTTGTGCAACTAAAGCACGTTCGTGGAACAAAAATTAATAGTCGCACAAGGTGATCGTTCAATGTTATTGAAGTGTCTCTCTTTTCCAATTGTCAACAAGGCAATTGACGCAAGGCTATTTGCGTTGCGCAATCGAAAGGGAATGGCAACAAACGATTAAAAATCCAAATTCCAACAAGTAATCATTGTAAAATTGCGCCACGATAGAGGCAATATAACTCGTGTGCTTCTTGGAAATTAAATAATCAGTAGAACAGCCGAATTGGAGTAAAAAGACGAATTTAGGATTTCGTTTGAAATTGCCAATATCGCAGGCCTTAACGAGGCTCGCAGTTGTAATGGTTAAAACAATTGTTAATGAAAGCACTGGGAATGAAAACTGTGGATCGCTCGTATATTTATATCGTCGGAGAAGCCGAGGGAGAGAAGTGCATCGCGAGTGGGTACGTCAGAGCGAGTTTAAAGCTCGGCGGTGTCTAAGTTCGTATCGAGCATGAGGTGAGGGATATTCGATTGGTGCACACCTGGGAATAATCTCGATATTCGAGGGGCGAGTTTCTTTTAGCGAATCGCGTCCCCGCTGCATCCACATCAACCTCCCGTTCTATATTTCATCTTTGTCTAGAGCGTCTGTCGAAACGCCGTGGCAATTGCGTCAGTGAGAGGAAGTCACAGAAAGAGAGAGAGAGAGAGAGATGGAGCGCGCAAGTGACTGTAGAGTGGGGGCTCGAGAGCTACGTGTAGAGCGTGTTCGAGCATTTACGGGCGTGGTTGTACACAGGGCCCGATGAATATTTCAGGAGGGAAGCCGAGTCGGGGTTGCGCTCAGATCGAAGCTATTCAAACGCCGGATTCGAATGTTTGACAGTTTAAAAGCCAAGGAAAGCGTATGGAAGCAAGAGAGAGATGTAGATAGAGATAGATAGATAGAGATAGATAGAGAGAGAGAGAGAGAGAGAGAGAGAGAGAGAGAGAGAGAGAGAGAGAGAGAGAGAGAGAGCGCGAGAGAGAGAGTAACAGAGATGGCACGAGCCCCGAGAGGACTGCATTATGTACGGGACAGGGCTAAGCTGTTAGCCGCCTGAATTATTGACACCGCCGAGTTATCTCATCTGTACCTACTACGAGTCATCTCGTTACTTTAAACTGCGCTCCAGCTGCTCCACCGTTGCCTCCCCCTGCCCCCGGCCCTCCCGCCTGCTCCCAAAACGGCTGATTTCCAGCGCGAGGAAAAGTTACGCTGGGGTGGGGGTTGCGAACGAGGACAGTAGACGCGAGGAAGGCCGACCGGTCCGGCCTCTCTTTTAATCTAAATGACGTGTTTTTGGGGCCGCGGACGCGTTATCGGCCGGGTGGCCGGTCGAGTATTTTTGGCTCTCGATGAGTTTGCCCGAGCGATAAGCGACCGCAAGGTCGAGAGCTGCCGAGGCCTTGCCCCGCACTATTAACATTCCTACATTCTGAAAAATCTCCTTCCTTTTCGTTTTTGAGTAGCAGCTCCTCATTCTCCACCTTGCTATTACATATTTCGTGGGCTTAGCTCGGTACGCTCCTCTCGGCAGAAAATATCGCAAGGCTCGCCGTTAAATCTAGTGCCTCCCGACTGCTCCTCCGCCTTAACCGCGAGCAAACCGAATGTTTCGACGGCCGACCATCTTTGACTCGCCAATTTCCGAAGCGTCGTTCGCTCTTCCCAGTACTCTTTGGGCGCGCGATTAACATTTCTTTTATATGCAAAATAGCTAGTGATTTCTTTTCAAAGTCGTTTCGACTTGACATTTTCAGCTTTCAATACGCGCAGTACGAATCCGAATAGCGAAAATTTTCAATAATTAATAATTATAAGCTTTGACGCTCGTAGCAATTGTAATGTAACTTTTTTCCATTCATTTCTTTTTTCAATTAATAATCAAACATTTTTCAAAGATTACGTCTTCTTGAAATTGCCCCTTAAGTAACCGCCTATACATTTGATACAATGGGTCAAACGATAGATAAACTTTTACATTCCACATTCTCGTAAATTGATTAATTGATATTAATGAAAGCCGACATAATTAGTAAAAGCTAATTAATTTCGTTGAGAATTCAAGTGAAAATGCTTGACTTTATTTGAGAAGGCGTTTGAAATTTCATTCCTATGCCGACAGATACCTTACATTCCGTTGGGGGGGGGGGGCAGAAAGACAGAGAGAGAGAGAGAGAGAGAGAGAGAGAGAGAGAGAGAGAGAAAAACCCATTCGTTTAAACATATAATCGAATTTAAATGCTGCTACCAGAATTATATTCACAGATAATATACTTTTAAAATCCTTTCAAGATTTAAAATTTATGCCACGCATAGTTAATATCAACACACGGTGAAATTTATTCACTTAATTACATCAAATTCCCTTAGCTTCTGCTATACGCAATACATTTTAGTAAAATTTTATGAGAATGATAGTGAATAGAGTTAATATTAATATACAACATTAAAGTTAAAATATTTGTCAAATGACAAGAATAATTAAAATAAATGTTTCAAAATTGAAGCTGTGAATTATAGATTCCCAATGCAAATACTTTAGTATTATTATATTAGTCAATTTCGGATCTCATTATATATAGTGCATGTATGTAAAGCTTAATTTGTATATTGTAATTTATAAATTGTCAATATAATTAAAATTTTTGATAAAACTCTTTTAATTGAAAATTTTATAATCGTATATTCTTAGCATTCATAATGCATTAGGTAAACAGAATTTCATAATAAATTGATAAGATAAATTTCTTATGTCAATACTACCTGACTTTCAAATGTAATTAAATATTCGATATTCATAATAATCAACGTATAAACAAAATTTTACTTAAATAATTGTCATACGTATGCTTTATGAGTAAGTAAAATAAAATTTAAAAAAAATGTTGAACAAATGTAACACGATATTGTATTTAAATGATTGATAGCTTATTAAAAGAAAGATTATAGTAGAATTTTGATTACAAATTTTTTTTTTTTTTTTTGGAATCTATATAGATTAATCAATTTCTTCTAAATTAACAAAGGAAAAAAGTACTTATTCAATTAATATATTTAATAAAATGAAATTATTAAACATCTTTCTCAGCTTCCTTATTTCAATTACAATAATATTTTGTATAACTCGAATTAACACAAATTCACTTCATTATTTCAGAATTAAATAATCCTTTCGAGATAATGGACAATATCTAAAAACATCGATATACACGTTACCGAATGTTCCAACGAAAATAAAAACAAAATCTAATTAAAATATCTCACGCTACTAGTTTTACTTAAGTATCCTATTGAAATATCATAATTTGTACGAAATACTGTCGTTACTAGATACTTATGTAACATTTTTTAAATATATAATCATAAAATATCCGGCTGTATAAAATAATTTATTATTAATAATAAACTTAATAATTGCGACTAGTCTGATTTAATAGTTTTCTATAAAATTTAACTCGTAAAAATAAGATTATTCTATAGCAATTTATTTTAAATTGAGCAATAGAAACGAATTATCATTATACAACGAAAAGACGGCATTAAACATTTTGTCGTTTTAAGATGAGAAAGTCAAGCTGTACATTCATTAAATATGTACATGTATTCAAATATGACGAATATCTAATATAGTAACTTATCTATAGTAATTTTTTTCAGGCATTTTATGAAACTTCAAAGCAAATTTATAATCACGATCTATCCAATCTAATTGTTGACTATATCAATGAAATACTTCACTTTACTAATGAATTGGGTAACTATCAAATACATTCAGCAATTAATATTATTTTGGACCTGTAAATGTATATATATAAATATATATATATACATATATATTGTATATACATATATATAGTTAAAATCAATTAAAAATCATATTTATATAATAAAGTTGTTAGCGTGATTTCTTATTAATTTAATAGATATAACAAATTTATGATTAAAGATAGTAGTTTTTTTTTACTGAAAATGAAAATTAATTTTCATTAATAAATTAAGCTTAAATAAATATTTATATATTCTAGTCTTTTTATACTTTTCTCTGAATTAATTAATTTGTTAATAATATTCTATGGAAGTGCAAAATTAAATGAACGTTGTAAATGTCAATTTTATAAAACATTACGATTAATGTTTATTAAAAACTATTTAACTTAAGATATTTAATTAGATTTATATGAGTAAACACTCGATATCGATAGCAAATTAAATAATAATAATTTGATAATACATTAAACTTGAACTTATTAATTATGCTATTTATGCTTACTTTCAATGTATTTTGACCTATTGAAAATGTTTATAATACAAAAGAATAAATAACAATGCAAATCATTTAAAGAATTAAATTTTTACTCGATAGAGAATGGAAAATTTTAAATAATTATTATACCAAGTACAATAAACATTGATGTTAATTCTTTTGACAATAATGCATGGTTGTAGAAATACAAGATTTTTCCACCGAATAATGCGAATTTAACGAAGCAGTTGTATAATTAATAATTGCAAGCAATCTGAGATAATTTTTCTTTCCAGGACATATTAATTTATTATCCTTAATGTTCAATATTCTAAAAAGAATAATTATCTTATTTTTTTTAATTTTCGATCTATGTATTTTGTTGTAGCATTTTTTGGCCAAAAAGGGAAATTCATTCATTCATTTATATAAACAAAAGCTTTGTTATATTGAAGATTTTCAAATTATTTTATTATATGAAATAAACACCAATAAACTAGTACGATTCAAATAAAAATAAATTATATAAAAAATTTTATGTAATAGAAACCGATGAACGGATAATTCCTAATTTAAAATAAAATACTTTGCGCGAATTTTTATAATAATTTTTATAAATAATTATCACAATTATTTCTATAACTAATACTGATGTAATATATTTTCGACTATTATTTGATTACAATTTTTTCTAAACTTCTTATGTTTATTTCAATTCGTTCTTTAAATAATGCTTAGATAAGAGTAGCCATTGGCAAATTAGATCTCTAATTTATTTTTTACAATACTTATAATGGTTACAATGAGAATATATGTAAAGAAAAATATGGCCTACCGAATTAAGCTATCGATCCTTTTTTATCATTTTTAAAATCACTATGCTAATATAAGCTCGTAAAATAAGTTATTATGGTTTCATGGATGCTGATAGGCATTTACCGAATGTCATCTATCAAATCAATTCATGCAATAATTCTCAGTTTTATCAATGAATATGGAAGTCTGAAAAATGTTTTTGTGCTTAAAGTAATAAGTACTTTTTATGTTTGTTGAATATATCATAAATAAAATGAAAGAATCAAATTCATTGTACCGAATTTAAAAGCCTCAAAATAATATGTGAATAGTTTTTAATATTTTTTACTTGTACTTTTTACTTTCATTTTTAAAATTGATAATAATATATGATTCATAATAATCAAAGAAATTTTAAAGATCGAAATTGTATGATCAACGCTTCCCTATGCAAATAAAAATCAGTATTTTTATAAATAGTAATAATGCATAGGAACGTAGCAGTCAGATATTATTATTATTATGCTGTTCATCGATTCGAATCCGTTCCATTGACTCCTGTTAAAAAAAGAATTTAGTTCGACTTAAGAAACCCGGAGAAACCAGCCGATTTCTATGTACTTATCGAATAAATTATTGAGTTGAGAAAGATAAAGTGACTACAAGTATAACAACACTCGCATCCAGTCTGAAAAATCTTATTGAATTTCGAGTAAGAAATGCTCTAATTTATACGCACCTCCACTTGGTGCGTCGGTTCTGAAACCACGTCTTCACCTGGGCGTCGGTCATCTTGAGGGATTTGGCGAGGGCTGCTCGTTCCGCCGAGGCGAGGTATTTTTGCTTGTGAAAGCGCTTCTCGAGCTCGGCAATTTGCAAGCGCGTGAAGCTCGTACGCGGCTTCTTGCGCTTTGGTGGCGTTCTGTTCTGATAAGGATGTCCAATTCGCCGAGGAAAGCTCCCAGCTACTACACAAACACATACATCTCCTTTTAGTATTTTATATTCACTCTCTCTGTCTCTCTCTCTATTTTATAACTTTTATGGCTTTTATAGAAAATTAAAAAGAACAAAGAAACAAGAAAAGCCAGAATACGAGGGTAACACAAATTGGAGCCTTTATTTACGTAAAATGGTAGTAAGGATAGAAAGTGCTACAATTATAAGCCAGTTCCACGTGGATATAACCTATTATCTAATAAATTTGTAATTTGTTTTGCAACCACTACCAATTACTACCAATTGACTTTGGTAGTATAGTCATTATTATCAGATTTTATTATATGATTTTTAAGTAAAACCTTGTTACATACATAAAATGTACAAACATAAAATGAAATATAACGAAAAAAAAAAGTTTGCTCGTTCTGATGAATTTAGTAAAAAATTCTATGGCTTAGTTATGGTTTGATGCGACATATACGATTTAAAAATTAAAATTTAAAGCTAAGATGAATTTACGTATTTTAGCTTAAATTACATGTTTCAATAAAATATCGACTTTTACTATTTTACATTAATTATTATACTGTTTTAAAGTCGCGAATTGCATTATCTACTACGTAAATTATTTATAAATATGCTAATTGTTTTTTCAAAAATAGAATTTCACAAACAATATCCATAGATAATGATCCATCGATGCTATTTTTTGATCTTTCATCTAATTTTAATGACATTTGTAAATTTTCAATATTACACAAGTTTTTTTAATGTACTTTAAGGCCTATTTTTTATAAAATAAAATAAGATAAAAACGCATACACTGTATATTCTAAAATGACGGACTGTCTATTGCAAGAGATACGGGATACTTATAAAATTGTAAATCTATTGTATTCGATACGCTCTATATTTAATGTGTAAATCATAAAGATATCTATTATAACTAATGAGTAATGAATTAAATAAATTCTATTTCTATAATTTCTAGAAAAATAACGTATTTTCAATATTATTATATAGCAGACAGACTGTTTCATTGGACAGGCGTTTTAAGGGAATCGAAACCGGGACTTCCCGTCTTCGCAACGAATGCTCCTTCTTCCAACTAAAGAATCTTCATATTACAATATGTTTTTGACGCCGCCTGTCGATAAATTTTTGTTGGAAATAGCATGAAACTCCCCTCCCCCCTCACAATCTCCCTGTTATATCATAGAACGAATTTTATTATTTTTATTTCATTCTTAATCCTAAGAAAGTAAATTCCAACATTAAGGGAGTCTCAACCACAAACTTCACTATCAGCATCACAAGGGATGTGAAAGTATTATTATGTATGTTTTGTTTAATTTGTCGTTTATTCGCTATAACTCTTTAAAATAATAACATTTTTGCCATTCTTATGTGTATCTTACATATCGTAATAAGACAACTCTACGATGATTATGTCGATTTATAGTTCTATATATATTAATAACTAACTCCTATTTATTTTATCAAAAACATATGGATAATTTTTATTTTTAATTTTGTATACTATACTTTTAATTAAATTCGATAATGTAATCACATGAATATTATATTTCTCAATCAAAGATAGTTATAATATAATCGACCTAAAATTTAAATAATCCAATACATTGTAAATATACTTGTAAATTATTTTGTAAAATTTCTACTGAGATATAAGAATTTTAAACATTATAAGCACATTTTAATTATAAACAATTCCATCATATACAAAAAAAATATATTTTCTTTATCTTCTTTTTAGTTTTTTTCCGACTAATTCAAATGTACTTTTTACATAATTTTTACGAGTAGTATTAATCATTATAAATCATTCGAATGTAAAACAGTGGAAATCAGTCATTCTCAAAGTTGAAAAATAGTTCTTACAGTATATATTACGCATCTTATAATTTGTTTGTGTTATAAAACAATTTCATTTACAAAACAATGTGTATGCTCAATAAGAAGATATTATTTGTTGTAGGACTTTGTTTTCCAAATATACACGGATGGTAATCTTCAACCATCGACCGTCGGGAGGAATTTACCGTAACCCGTCTCAAGGTTCTGAAACGTGCAGCATAATGTATTCTTAAAATAAATGTTTTTTATTTGACTAATATATTTGGAAAAGAATTTTACAGCAATAAAAAATGGATCAAATACTATGTTATAATTCATTTATTATTGTTGATTGGTAAATCAAGAGAAACAATATTATTCTGAATAGTCAAATACTCAACATAATTTTGTTGTTTTACATATTATGAAGTTTTCGTAAAAAATTAGAAAAAGCTATTAAAATAAGTTTTGAAGTTTGACGATTGGACATATCTTTTATGAATAAGACATATCTTTTTGAAAATAAATTTAATGCTTTTAAGTTAAGTATATTTTCATTTAAATCAGATATTATTTAATCACTAATTACAATACAAATAGAACATAAAAGCATAAAAAGAATTTATAGAAATCTTTTATAATTTAAAAGTAGAAATTAATTTATTTATTAAATTTCGTCTTCTTGTCTTAATTCTAATAATATAACTGTAAACGACGAATTCTTCTTCAAGCAATCGTCATCTGAAATGTGATATATCTTCTTTTAAGCAGCTTAAATTAATTGCACGTTATACTTGGATAATCATTTAAAGCTATATTAGGCATATAATGTAGAGGAAATTTTAGAGGAATCATCCTTAAAATAAATTTATGAAATTAAATTTTATTTTAGTATAAAAAATATATATTAACTTTCAATAAAGCATCGATTAAATACTGGATAAAATGTTAAAACCATCAAAGCCATTGGAATGGAGCATTTATCGACTGTAGTCGATTATTGGGTTAGATTAACAATGAAAAATAATATGTTCAATTTACATTTGCTAATAAATAATTTTTACCCATTTATATTATAAAAATTAATAAAAATTAATTATATGCGTATGTACGTGACATATTTTTTTTTTCTTTCACTAACGCATTAGATACTTTTAAGAAGATGAAATTATGCGAATTCAACATGTCAATCAGAATAATAATCTAAGTTCGAAAGCTCTGAGCATTCTGTAAAGTCAATCGGACATTTTCCTTTATTAGGGGATGATAAATGATATGAATTAATGTGTACGGTCTCTTTTACATTTTGCGGCAAATGAAATTGGAAGTGTGAGAGAAGCGGATGAGAAGCATACATTGGCCCTGATCGCTTCCCAAGCTTATAAGCTGATAATCGTTTCACAAATATTACGGTCGTTACATTATCAGACTGGTAGCGTAAGCCCCTTCAAGTCGATCCCCACCAACTCGGCTTTTCTTGTTATACATTCGTAATTACATTCGTAGAAGCGGATACACGCTCGATAAAGCAAATGCCTTCGCCCAGTCAAACTTCAAAGAAAATGATTAATTCCCGAGCTGACTCAAACGCCTTTTCGCTCACCTCTCCCCATACAACTTTATGATCTCCGCGTTCTTTAAACGCGCCGTTCTCCCACTCACAACTACCTCATGTCCTAATGTTTTGAATTGCTAAGCACATCCGTACATTACACCTACGTTACTTCAGCGTGGCACAATCTTAAGCGTATCAAACGATAATTCGGATCTCAATTTACAGCCAAAGCTCAACTCGTAAGCAGCATCGTATTGCTCTGGATAGCTTAAAGTAAGTCTAGAGCTTGAACGAATTTAGCCAAACTAGTTCGCCATCTTTAGGTTCAATCTCTTTATGAAATTTCACTATCACGCGATTACAAGTAAATTTCATCCAATCATAAAGTTATGGTCTCTTATTTTGTCTTCATAATGCGTCTTATACAATATCGCCCCACTGCCAACAAGTATTGTACAGTCAAAAATTTGAATGATATTAATAAAAATATTGAATGTACACAGAAAGATCATAAATTGCTCTCTGGTGCTGCATTGAGTACGTATTTTACGCATAAGCAAGACTAGAAATACTTAAACAAGGGTCCGAGAATTCGCGGCATAACCACCGGCTGTCTTGATATGTTCGTAACTTTCTCGACTTGACCAATCGAATGCATCTTATAATGCCGATACATATTTGGTGTACATGATTTCAGCATGGCTTCGTTTTACGACTCTTATACCAAATTTCATTTAACTGCACTCATTTACATAACTTACTTTCCATTCGTTTAAATCTGTAACGCGTATTTCGTACGTACAAGTTCTATTAAGGAAATTCATCATTTTATATAAATTCAGATATTTCATGTATAGAACATTTTTAGAGACAATCATTCACCTTTCTTGCTTCTTTTAATCCATAAAAATATGAAAATTACTTTTAGTGTTTTTTAATCTGGAAATGAACGTTAAAAGTTATGTGCCAAGAACTCTTCATATTTTAGAAATATACAATTTTACCGTATAGTGTATCATGATGTTTATTAGTACAGGCGTTGTAGTTATTTCAACGATAAATTAATAACAAAATACCTATTGGATAAGCGTTTATACAATATTTTCTCAAAAAAGTATTTATATGTAACGCCATTTCCATAGAGTTCATAAATCCTTAAAAAAAATTGAATTTTGAAAGTATGCAAATGTAAGACAATTAATAAAAATTAGCCAATAATTAATAGAATATGCAATACTACGATAGTAAGACAATGTATCATTATAAATAATACTTTTTTTTTTTTTTTTTTATTAAAGAAAAAAGCTAATTAGTTGATTAAATTTTACGCCAATGAATAAGAGGAATAAAATTAATTAAAAATTCATAAATAAATAAATAAATGAACAAAAGTAATTGAATATTCTATTCCCTTAAATACAGTATTTAAAAAAATCAGCTATTATTATAATCATTATAGATAGAATATATTTTTCGTTAAATTGAAATAGAATGAACAAAGTTAATTAAATATTTAAGTAAACGTAAATTTTATAATATAATAATGATTTGATCAAACATACATGGCAAATATTAAAGTTTAATAAATAAGGCATTTAACTAATGTAAACAAATATGTTTATATACTTTAACAAATTCCTTGGATAAACTTGAATATAATTTTAATGGAAGAATTAAAAAGAAATATATATATATATATATATAATAGATACCATGCATTTGATAATTAAATGTTTATATAATAATATAGTAAAGTATTATTGAATAATTATTAATAAAATTAGAAGCAACTACAGTTTAAAATAGGTCCTAATTCAAACTTTCGAATCGCCATTAATAACTGCAGACTCACAAGTGAACGATTTAATTTTGACTTACTAACCGATATATTCGCTTTCGGATATTCGCATTGTAAGGAAATTGAGATAGCGAGTAAAACAATAGCGATTCTGTGTCCATTCGGTTTAAAATTCGAAAAATTGGACTTGGAAGCGAGGATCATCATAAAAAAAAAAATTACACCTACTCTTAAAACTGAAACTTAATTGATATTCCCTTATCACGGTTTGTCACTATTTTATAAAGAGCACAAAATACTTGCATCTTAGTAACTTAAATGTCGCGGTTATGCTCGACTTGATCTTTAAATATTATATCAGAAACAATACTGCTAGTATTAATGTCCAAGGTATAGATTGTAGGTGGAATATTTTTAATTAATTATTTAATCTGAAAGCATTGTCAAATTCGAATTCCATTCCAGTGTCAAGAGAAATATTTACAATAATTTATCGGGCACTTTAGCGAAAAGTGTATATTTATTGTTATTTATTCTCATTTATTATTGTTTATTATTATTGATAAATATGATTATTGATATAATATGATTATTGATGATTGTTTATGATTACTGATATTTTAATTGTTAATTATAATAAGTTTTGCAACGAATTTGGTGGAATAATTCAATAAAAATTTACTTAATTAAACTGTAAGGAAGATAATGTTATGCAGATTGAAGAGAGTGTTGGTGAGGGACATTCGAGAGATAAATATCAGAAATATAGGAAAAATTTGAAAGGGTAATTTATTATTGAGATACGTAATACATAAAGCTATGTGAAGATTTCTTATTATCTTACATCACGTGTGAATGGTCGAATTATTCCCCCTAACTATAAATTTCGACTGCCATTGAGTGTAATTTGTCGACAGGCCTCGCAGCGCCTAATCAAAAAGAAATTTGTGCGAAATGTTTCTGTTTCAAATTGGGTACTAGTGAGCTTCATTAATAAAATAAGAGATTATACGCCTCGAATTTTCTCCCTAAACGGAGAGGAAACTAACTGGAAACACGAAAACGTTCATAAAAGTACAGAATAGCCTTTTTCTACAGCCGCTGAGTCACCTGCATCTGCAGGGAAATCAGTAAGTACCTTTATTGCTTGCCATTAAAGCGTATCTCTTGAATACGTAAATATCTTGTATAAATATGCTCATCGATCTTTTATAAAATGTTAATCTACAATGCATCTTCTTAATATATAATAAAATTTTTAAGGACTGTTCATTCTGTTTAGTAATAATTGATATCAAAACTTTGCATCGTTCTACTAAATTATTGGTGATAAAAAATGTCTTCGTATGTATCAAAATGTATAACCATTCACAATCAATCAATTACATTATCATAAATTTAATGTAAATGTAAATACATAGAGGAGAATATCTATATACGAGTGCCTCATAAAATTACTTTATATTATACAAATTGCTAAGACTTAGATTTATCCTCACAATGGATCATACCAAGGTAGGGTATACATTTTTTAAATTATTACAATATTAATGGATAGAAAAGCTAGAAGATTGCAAAGGTCGTTGCTTCATATTACATGAAAGAACTAACTGCGGCTACATTACTATAAACACGGTATTTTAAGATTAAATGTAGCATTACTAAAAAATCAACTGAATATGTATATAATCCATTATATTTTTACAATATTTTATTGGCATTATTGTATAAAAATAACCCAAATAAAAAAGTGTATAGAGATCAGTATGTTTACTTCGAGAATGGCATCCGATGCAAAAAAAAAACAACCCTAGGATTTAATTCCCGAAAAGAACAGTTTATTTAGATTTCTTTAAAATCTGTTTTCATTGAACTCATTTAATTAGGCGCCATTAATAATAAATAACTATTTCGGTGTAAAATTATATAAGATAATGTAAAGCCTACAATATTTAACATAAAAATAGTTATAATGATATTTATGGTTTCATGCAGAAGTTGAAATTAATGATTAAGCTTACACTTTTTATTCTAATAATGTATTTCTTTATTTATAAAATTTAACTGAAGCATATTTTTAGAGAAAACAGTTTGTTTTAACAATGACTTAACGATGATTTCTTAGTTTTATCGAAATTCGAAGATACACTACAAAACAATGAACACTTACACATAATATATATATATATATTTTTTTTTTTTTTTTATGATAATACTTTATTATAATAACAACACTTAATCGATAAGTAGCGTACTTAATAATCGTAAAATAAAATAATTATTTATAATATATGAATAAAATAGGTATTATAGAATGTTTTATTGTATTTATTATCAAATAAACAACACATTTATAGAAAAACCATTAAATTTTTATAATTTTTTATGCAAAAATATTTCAATCGGTATATACCTACGGACAGTCTACGTATGATCTAAAATTACATGTCCAATGAACCCTTAAAAAACTATAAATTATTATTTATATAGTTTTATCTTTTATTCTGAATGTGTTTTGAAATGTTATTATCTTATGTAGCCAAATAACCTATATTTTATGTACTTAAGAAAATTCAAACATTATTTTATAATATTGATTTATCAGTGTGTATTCATTTAATAGAGCGCGGAAGATTGTATGTATATATGAAAGTCAATATATGAAGGAATTGACTTTTTAAGATTTAAAAATATTTAAAGTGCATAATTGAATTAATTATGAAAATTGGTAAATATTTCAATTCTATAAAATCATTTTCGACTAAAAGATAAATATCTTGAAATCAGTAAAGAAAAGAATGACAACGAACAGAAAAATTATTAGCAGTACTTTTTTAACAAATAAAAAGTTATCAATAATTATAATTAATATTTATATTTACGGTCAAGAGACAATTTTCAATTTTCAAGATACAAATATAGAATTTTCAGTAAATATCAAAACATATATGTTCTTGACTGTATTAATACAAAAATTCGAAACATTAACGAGATTTAGCGTACATAACACGTGAAAGTGCATGTTACATAATTTTATAATCCAGGAAGATTAAAATTTTAATAGTAATTAAAAGCGCATTTAAGCATACAGAAATAAATTATAGGGCAAAGTAATTAAGTCAACGTGTAAGCAAAATTATTTTCTTATATTTCCTTGTCACTATCCAACATTGAAGACAAATATTATAATTAAATCTAAATACCATAAATGAATAATTTTAATGAACTCTCCAACGTATCATATATTAATAATAAAGAATACTTCTTCAATGTTCAAGAATACTTCTTCAATGTTCAAGAATACTTCTTCAATACTTCTTCGATTAAAACTCCAATTTTAATTATTTCCATGAGGTTTGTATCAATACGAAAATTTATAAAAAATATGTGTAACGTCATTTTATAATTTTAATAAAGAATTAAAAATATTAACAATACGCTTTTCCACTCTTGAATACATCAACTTATATATTATATATTATATAGAAAATTTTTTTTTTGTTCTTATGCTGAATAATTTATTTACTTTATTATGATTAATAATAATATTATATTTTTTCTATCATCAGTAATTTATATTCTTTTAAGTAATGAGCTAAAATAAATTAAATTTCAACATTTCTTTATATTCTAACAATATCTTCAATATTTGAGAAAGCTGTGGTAATTTTTTATATTATGGAAACAAGAAATATTAGCAAAAAGATATAATCATTTTTTAAAATCACTTTTATTTAAAATAACCTCGAAATTATTATGGTTATGTTAAAGTTTTCTATAATGTTTTAAACTATTGATAAAAAGTATACAATTTACTGCCTCGGTGTATGAAAAAATATTAATAAGCAATAACTTATGTGGGAAATTCTTGTTAAAAAATTTAACTTTAAATCTACAAATAAACCAGACATTACAGGAATATTATAAGGCGCGTGTAATCACATAAATATCATATAATAGCATTTGTAAAACTGCGAAAAGTATCATAAAAGCATAATTTAAAATACGATGTTAAAAATTATTTACCCGAAGTAATCAAAATTAATTATCCGTTAAATTCAATTCAACAAAATATTACTATACATAATACTGTATAAAAGATATGCTAATGAAATGAATTACATCTTTATATCAATGTTACTAATGTTTTTTAGCATAAAAATTCATGCATTATGTTCGCGGCCGTTTGTATGATTAACTATATAACTTACCTAAAAGAATCCAATTTATCCTTTTTGTTAAAGAATTTTCATTAAAAAGTGAATTATCAGATTTTAAATATAAAGTATCTTAGAAATTCCATATTTTCGTAATTTTTACTTTTCAATTACTAGTTTTAAAATAAAAATAATTTCTATAAACTGAATATATAAAATCATAACTATATCTATTCTTAAAAAAAAAAAAAAAAAAAAAAAAAAAAAAAAAAAAAAAAACAAATAATTTATAAACAGGAGGTTTTATTAAATCATTATTGATATATAAAATTTATCTATCAATGAAAAATGATAGTTGTTTCACAAATAATTTATAAACAGGAGGTTTTATTAAATCATTATTGATATATAAAATTTATCTATCAATGAAAAATGATAGTTGTTTCAAATTTTCAATAGATAATACTTGTCTTTTAAATACAGTATTTAAATTTCGCAATCTTTCAAATCCGAAAATTATAAATAAGCTTTATACTAATGGCATTCATACGTTGATTGAAATGCTCAAAAGGTAAGAAAGCCTTCTTTATAAGGATATACTACTTGTACATAATATAATAATAATGGATCGTAATAGCCAAATATAACAGAAATAAAGGAATGATTATCCTTACTATTATCCTAATTGAAAAAAAAATTTTTGAAAAATTAGTAGGTAAGTCAGATGTAATTACGTTGATAAAATCTATGATAAAAAAAAATAGAATTTGTGATTATGAAAATAGCCGAGAACAAAACTTAATTTACTGACCTAGTGCGCTTGATACATAACCTTTGTCGGGTCCGTCGCACAACGGGTAATGACACAACCGAGTATCATCCCGTACATGACGCAACATCGACTCGCAGAATCTCTTTTTTCCTTCTCATTTCTCTCTCTCTCTCTCTCTCTCTCTCTCTCTCTCTCTCTCTCTCTGTGTTGAACAAAGATGGCAGAGCAAGAGAAAGTCATTATTTCAACTCGCTCACGTTTTGCTAGCACTAATAGGTTTTGTAGCCTTCAAAGTAAATTGTTTTCTACGAGGAGAATTATCTGCAGGACTAGGGTAACTAGAGAATGTCCTCTTTTCGTTTTCACAAGCCGAGAGTTTCACAAGATCTCGTTTTGCTTATCAAAAAGAGTGAAGGTCGTTGAGCTGGCATCACCGTACCCTCACTCAGCTGACGTAATACGTGTTTAGGAAAATACGAATCGCAACATTTTATAAAGAAGATAAAACTTTCTTATCTTAAGCTATTATTTACCGATTTTTTTCCCTGATATCGATGCTCAATCAAATCAAAGAATGCGATTTTACACCTCATGATACATCATCAAATTTTGAAACGTTAATTTATGCAAAAATCTGATGGACAACTTCAACCTTTATCGCATATAACATTTAAGGGGGTTTTGATAATTTCGGCGAAGTTGATAAAAAAGTGGTTTCAGTTAATTTCCGTATTTCGTAAAACACGTAATACTAGGCTTGGCAAATTACGACCAAAGATGTGAAAGCATTTTGAAGTAATGCTAAGAACCAATAGAACGCTTCTTCTTCTTTTTTTGCCGAAACAAGATAATTTTGGTGCTTTTGGTGTGTGCTTAATAGATTTCGAGTGAAAAATGAAAGTCTTCGTTCCACGAATGCAATAGTAAGTAAAATTTCTTTTCCGTATCAGGCTTGAAAGCAGCTGCGTCTTAGGATCCGATGTACGCGTAATTTCATTTGGTTTTTTGGGGGTTTTGTTCTGTGACACGTCTTGCGCGCAAGTAACAAATAAATGAAGTTGGGCCGCATTTACTCGGAAGCGGTCCGCACACAAATCGCGTGGCAATAAGCGAGGTCTGTAATTTCCTAGCGGGGCAATGCAGCGGCTCTATCCGCGTCTCGATCTTTACGAGGGCCATCTGCGTACTAATCGCGCGCCCCAACACACGCGTCGCTTCGGAATCGTATGAGTAATATGTCGTCGTAGAGTTTAAGGTAGAAAGACGGAGATGGAGATAGATAGATAGAGAGACAGACAAGGGGAGAGAGAGAGAGAGAGAGAGAGATCGAATGAGAGAGAGAGAGAGAGAGATTTTGTGTGTGTGTGTGTGTGTGTGTGAGAGAGAGAGAGAGAGAGAGTGAGAGAGGCGCGCGTGCGTCGCTCGAAGCCACGTAATTGAAGCCGCATCGTGGCAGACGGCTAAACAGCCTTAAACGAATTCGTAGAAAGCATTCACCTCTATAAAATTACCTCAAGACCCCGAGAGTTTTTTCTCCTTTGCGCGCGGTACCACCAGTCGCGCCTCGGTGTTTGAGTTTCCTTTCACCACCACCACCACCACCACCACCACCACCACCATCACCACCACCACCACAACCACCACCACCACCACTACCACCACCACCGCCACCACCACCACTACTAGCATTCATCCTTCAAATTTGAATTTCATGGCTTTATTCGGGACTGATATCATTTCTCAAACTCGTGTTGGGGTGATACGAACGCTTACATTATCGATATTACGACGCGTCGATAAAAATGCCATAAAATTAAGAAAAGCCGAGACACGATGAAGCACCCGTCACCCCTGTTTACGAGATTGTTTTACTAAACAAACTTTATTACGGGCGTGGGAGACAACACATAGCCTCCTGGCGGTGGCGGGTGAAGTTGAATTTTCTCAAGCAACTGTATTTCAAAGTAAACTTCTCTTCGTTTAATGCTGCCGGCGGTCGTATGCACTGTATTATTCAAAATTCGCTCCAGCTTGGGTAGAGACGAGGGAACGAAGCTGATCATAATCTTTCGTGGCCAAGCAAATACTTGAGCGATTGGTCCGATACTTTTCAATAATTACATTTTTATCCGGCTTACCAGCTGGATAATTGACGACAAAATTGCCGGCTCGCTTACACTTTGGCAGCTTTGGCAGCTTTGGCAGCAAATTGACATGCATTTGTTATTAGACTGAGTGGAAAAAAATTGGTACGGATTTTGGAGAAACAAAAAAAAAAAAAAAAAAATACAGTAGCAATCGAGCGCGAACGAATCTCGCGATTTCTCCGGGGAATTAACAAAAATCGCGAATAACGAACGCGCACGATGTCTCAAAAAATTGAGGAGAAAAAGTTTTGTCGTACTCATCTCCAAATTATCCTGCTTCACCAACCCATTACATGATTGGCAATATTTTTTCGATGCCTCTTTTATCATACTCCGTGCGAAGGGACATAATTCTCTTTACGTTCTATACGCCGATTTCACGTGCTTGTTTAAAACGAGGCTAATTGCATTTTTTTTTATAATTAAATAGCAAGATAAATTAGAACTTGGATAGCTACCGTCGCTCCGCTACTAGTTAATTTTCATTGTTATAACGCTCTGAAGTTTCTGTAACTGTTTCTTCGTTTTACAATATAAGAGTTAAGGTTCGAATGTTCTCCGGTTATTTCTATTCGAATAGAATATAGCTCGGCCGTCTTGTATATTTTTTTATTCACTGCACGATCGAGGAAGAATTTTTCCACGAACGATATGAAAATGTTTTCCCTGATATTCAAACTGTTTCCTTTACCCATGTGTTTTACGATTATATTGCCAATAATTTTATTTCGTTTGTCACTTTGTATATTATTACAGTCGTTGTCATTTATAATCTAAAACATTAAATTAAATATGAGAGCCAAAAACGATGTGCATGATATCAAGTATTTTCAAATTTTTTTATTCTAAGCCATTCGTTCTACCAAATATGACTCTTAACTATTGACATTATGGGTATTGTAATTAAGCAATATATACATATTTTAAATAATTTTTGACAATTCAATAATACATTTAACTAACAACTAGATATTGGTTAATTTTGCTTAATTTTTCACATTATTAATTATCGAGGACTGTAGTGGTTAAGCGTTCATTACCGAATGGTTGTGAAATTTTACTTTATTAGTACGATCGTAATAAAGAATTAATTGTTCTTTGGGCAACGTAAAGTGGTCTCATTTATAATAATAAGATTCACTCAGCTTGCCTTTTTTTTACGAAATACTCAAGCAACATTAATATTTATGATAAAAGGCTGACTTTGATATTCGTAAAAGAAATGATCAACTTGGAACAATTTATTGTTCGACATAGCAACGCATATTACCGAGAGTAAGCCGAAATAAATTAAAATAAAATTTGATTTAAAATTCCAGGGCTATAAAAAATAATATAATAAGTATTTACAACGAAGTGCACTTCCAGTTTAGAGAAATTACGAAAGTATTCTCGACGGATATAGCTTTTTAAATGAAACGTCAATTCCGAGAACACGTTATACGCTTTCTTATAACTGCTCAAGTCCTGCGCGGTTCTTAATATACGTCTGAATTCTGTTATTTTCAGGATAAACCCGCGCGATCCTAGAGTTTTGACGTATTAATAAATGGCATAAGTTATTGTAAAATTGTAAGGTCGCCAATTGCTCGTGCGGGCCGGTTAGTGTTCAATTTCGTTAGCCTCGCTTTGGAAAGGTCTGAGGAGAATTAACGAAAGAGCCAATAATATTAGCAAGTAATAGTAGCATTCGCGGGTGCCGTAACGAGTGAATGATACTTCGATGAGGCTAGATTAGTTGTGAACCTGGGGAGTTAATAAATATTTAACAAGCTGCTCGGATAACGAGGGAATCCTTGCAATGTTGGAGGCGTCAGAGAATGCGCCGCATCGAAGGAACTTACACGCGCATTTATTGGATGGTGCGCGGATAATTGTCTTGAAGAAAATTAAACCGAAGTCACGTTAATAATGTAATCCGGTTGGGTCGGCATTATTCCGCAACTGCCGGGGCGATGATGGACGAGCGTATGGACGCGATCCCCAACAGTGCGCTAACTCAATCAGCCCGGGAGTACGCTAGCGATGCTGCTCGGATTAATTACCGCCCGTTTAATGGGCCACTGCTGAATGACCATTTCCATCGGATCTCGCCTCTACGCCCCCCTCCCCCCGCCCCTCCCCCCACTTCTTTCAATCCCGTACTGACAAACCCTCTTTCTCCTTCCTCCCACCCCCCAGCCCTCATCCAGCGCACGCCGCTTCGCGAGAAATTCGAATGGCCGACCGCTACCGTTGCAACAACCGCAGCACCGTCAAGGACTTACACTACGGCCAATAAGCTTTGTTTTCATCTAATCCGTTACATTGCCTCTCCCGTTCTTTATTCACGATTGGAAAGCGACTCGATCCGCGGATTTCCACACGACGGGCGACTGATTGTGAACGGAAAATCGTGAGAATTTGCGACGAAAAATCCAATGACGGCTATGTATTTGGCCCTCTCCGACGAGGCTAAGGAGTCGATAAGTAGCCGGTAGGAAGGGTAGAGGGGGGGGGGAGGCTCTCGAGGCTTCATTTAGCTGCAGCGGGTTCCCTTTCAGGTTTCGGCCTCGCAATCGCCTTTTTCTTTTCCTGATTCCCGGTACTCGCTTATCTCGGCCTCGAGGCGCACCGCTCTTGGTTTTCGACTGCCTTTCCTTTTATTTCGCATCCGTCATTCCCTCCGCTCGAACGCCTCGGCTCCTCGCACCCATTCGTTAATTCCATTTAGGATACGCGCGATTTTCTCCTCGCTCCCCCCCCCCCCCCCCTCCCCCCCCCCCCCCCGTCCTCAAACCCCCTTCCAATATACCCATCGTCATCCTCCTCCTCAACCCCGTCGCTATCCCCATCACCCCTTTCCTTCCCCTCATCCACCCTCATCGCCCATTCCGTTCACTTCTCATAAATAAATGCAAAATGCAATTTAACTCCGAGAATCAGAGCTCCGCGGTAGAGAGGAAAAAAAGGAGGAGCCAAGGAAGGCAGAAAGAAGTGGATGCGCGCGCACACACGCGGTCAAAAACTTGGAAGAATGTGTATACAATACAAACAGCCGCAAATTTCTCAACACTATTATTAAGCTTATCAGATGTTACACTGAGTCTGGCGTGGCGAGCAATCAGCTCAAAAAAAAAAAAAAAAAAAAAAAAAAAAAAAAAAAAAAAAAAAAAATGGCCGCTTATTCGATCCTTCGATCGAGATAATGAAGGAACTTGCACACGATATTAGAGCTACTCGGAGGCGATTATTTTTACTCGGAACCGGCAGACTCGCATAGATCGAAGCTTTGACACGCAGTGCGTTTACGGAGGAAACTTTCCTCCCCTCATAGACGGCCTATCGCACATTTTCCGCGAACAGCAATATACAGCTTTCCGCCAGCCATAACGCAACGCCTTAAGCACCCAGAGGTTCGTGATGCTTCGTTAGCCGTTGCACCGATTGATCGATTCGCAGCCCCTCCTGCCATCCCCCCCCCCAATCGCCCTACCTGCCACGACCCCTCGCCGATTAGTCCCCCGAGATAACGAGCAAGTACTAGTCCCACGCTGCCAACGCCCCCTCTAAACACAAAATAACGACTTTTTGCCCCGACTGCCTTTCACGACTCTTTCATTCGCTCGTTTGTAAGTGCTAGAGCCGATGCCGTTCACTCCTTTATTCTCGCGTTCCTCAAATAACGCCAACAATTCGCAGCCCCTACTACACTAATCAATCCTACTGCATTAGGCCAGCCACTATTCATTTTCCTTTCTTCTCGATGATATGTCATCATTCAGATCCACATTTCAATCAAGCAATTAACGCTTACGAGGTTATTAAAATACAGAATGCAAAGTATTTATCGAATAACTGATACTTAATACATGACTTAAGTATTCGAAGATCATCCCAAAAGCATCGGCAATGCGTAAATTATGCTATTTCGTTGTTAATCGTTATGCGTATTTCATTTTGACGAGTTTCCAACTGTTGTTTCATGTCATGCTGCATAGATCATATCGATCAAATGCAAAGAAGATCATAAATAAGTGAATTGGGTATTTTTACGAAAGATAGATTTTGCGTGGAGTCGATTATAAAGGCTCTAATATGTTTACACGAGTCAACTGTCGATTGGAAACATTTGCTGTCTTAATCCGCCTATGAGTTCCGATAAGTTAAATTGAAAGGAATAAAATAAAAATACCAATTATAGACATTTTTTTATAAATTCGTTTGAAGTTTCCCCACAATATTTTATATAAAGTCAGATCATTTATTCGAGATAATAAGGCATAATTTTTGAGCATTTATTCCAACTAAATATCTTATTAATCAGAATGATCCCTATGTTCTCTTATTCTCGATCAATTTTTAAATGAGTGACTCGTATTGTGAAACTAAGTGATATACAAACTTCGTAATCCTGAAAATTAAAACTCAAACGCAATATTTCATGATATTTCAAGTTTTAATTTTTCATTGCATAAATTTAAAGGAATTTTTGCAAGGAACATTTTGCTACCTAGATGAACAAAAAAAAAAAAAAAAAAAAAAAAAAAAAAAAAAAAAGAAAAGAAAGAAAGAAAAATAGGAAACTTAATACCCATTTAGAATTAATTTTATTAATTTTTCGATAATTTACATACTCAGCCATACTTATTAATAATTGGATAAATTATTCGCTCAAATAAATATATATTAATATGTGCGACTATATGCCGGAAGATCGCTATACTATGTCGATTCGCCAATTCGGAAATTGTGATAAATCTGGTATCGTCGGGATCATTGAGTTGAAAAATAATACATCCGATTCAGAGATATTATCTTATATCTATTATATTGAAATATATTTATTCATATTACAAAGTAATGCGAGCTTAGATAATTCTCTCTCAAGACCAACAAAGACAATTTTAATTTCAATATTTCACAACAGCATTATCAATTACATAAAACTGTACATTTAATCATTATCATTTCTCTCCTTAATAACTCTTCTTAACAACATTTCAGAAGTGTTAGTCGAATCTCATTGATATTATAACGCACTACAAAGGTATAAAGTTTACGTAATAAATCAAGTATTACAACAGTAATACCAGGTCTGGTTGGGCGAACGAGGCAAACCTGAATTCTTCTTTACTGACACACGTGAATTTATGGTCGCGTTCAGTGCCTTATAATGCTTGAAAAATAACAACAACAACAACAACAACAATAATAATAATAATAATAATAATAATAATAATAATAATAATAATAATGATAATAATGAAGAAAGAAAACAAAAAGAAAAAAAAAGAAGAAAAAAAAGCACGCAACTTGCATAATGGACGGTGAGTGATGAGAGATGACGTTAGTACCGGATGGCCGTCGGAAAATAAACGATTTCCAAGACGAGATGAGACGAATGCTGCCGCTAATCAGATCGCCTTTGCTAAGCTCGCGGCGGAAAATCGCACTAATGCCGAAGAAGTGCAGGAGCAACACAAACCCGAGCCACTTCCTGGGAGCGTAATCACGAACCCGCGCATTAACGGGCCAATACAGAGGTCCGCTCGTAGGCTTACGCACGCATACGCATCACTGAGTCCAATCGATAATTGCCGGCTAGGGAAGCGGTTAGGAGGAATTGCGGAGGGGTCCGACAATCGTTTCCAACGAAGCCGGCAATTACCCACCTTTGCGCGAACACATTGAGCACAATAAGCACAGAGAGCACCTCGCGAGCACACGGATACCGAGCTACGGGATTCGAGGGTTCGGACTAATAGAGCATACTCACCGGCTAGCCTGTCCTTGAGGTGCGGATGGGCCTGCAGTGGATGGGTCGCCAGGTTGGCGAGAAAACGCGCTGTCTGTAAACCCGCGGCCGCCGCCTGCTGCTGCTGGCTGAGGCTCATCGGTTGGAGGCCCCAGGGAGGCAGGAGGCCCTGGGTGCCAGGGGGTCGGTGCGCCGGCACGCGTATCACCCCGTTCGAGTATACGAGGCCCGATGCGCCGGGGAAGAGCCGGAAGGGCGCGAGGAGGTCCGCTGGCTGGAGGGTCGCCTGACACGGCTGTGCCTCGGGCGTACTGCCCGTGTCCTCGTCGTCCTTGCTCGAGGATTTCGTATCCTCGGCCTCTGGGCCCCAGGAACGGCGACCCTCCTCGGAGCCACGCGGGCCTCCCCCCGCCTCGACATCCCAGCACCAGCCGGGCCTGCGAGGCTCGAGCTCCTCCTCCAAGGGGCTCCTCTTGCTACTATCCGCCAGGAGGCGGCTTATGCTGAATGGATGGCTCGGTGGCACCTTGCGCGGTGCTGGCGGGGGCGGCGAGCCCGAGCACTCCGAGCGCTGCCCGCGCGAGTCCGAGTCGTCGACGTTGATCTCCTCCGACGGCTCGGGCTCGCTGCCCTCGCCGCGGTCCGACATCCTAGAGGGGTGTTGGGGCGGCGGCTGGTTAGTGGGGAGGGGGAGTCACCTAGTGCGCGACCTAGGTGCTCCTCATCCTGGCACGGCAACGGCCTCACCGAATGCCCGCGACCCGCTGGCAGGGCATATCGCGGTCACGCGCGTTTCGATACTTTGACTTGGTGCACGCAGAGTCCTGGCCCGCGCTCGAGTGCTGGGCTGGCGGCGCCCGGGTCGGTGTCGCGCCGTGGCGCCCCTCCACGGCCTTAACGTAACAGGCCTCGCCTCCCGACACACGGACCAATGAGCGCGCGGCAAACACGCCCACCTGCCCCCGCCATTGGTCACGAGCAAATTGATACACATTTGGCGCTCGGCGCCGCTCCCCCGGAGGATGCATTATTGAGGTGGCGGTGCGGCCACCGGGCCGGGGACTTAATTACGCGGTCCTCTCGATCGACTTTTCAGGCCCGCTCGAGAGCGCACGCGAGCGGCTTCTGTGCGCAATTAGTTCGGCTTACTCGCGCCGACGCATCCGAACAAAATGGTGTCGGACGTCGAACGCCATGTTAGCCCTACGCGTATGATGATGCACCGCCGATGGCTTTTCCAGAGCCGCCCTATCTAGCCTCCTAGTGCGCTCGACTTTCCCAGGACTTTGGTATGGCAAGAGCACGCGAGCCCAAACCTGGGGCACACGCAATTATTTCATCTGCGTGAGCGAGCATGCTCGCTTCTTCCACTTGTGCTCGTCAACTTTCATTTACTACGTTAGCCTTAGCACCCACCCACCCTCCCCCACCATCCACCCTAACCGACAGACTTTGTCATTCGGCCGTCCGATTTATCATCGAATTTCCCACTCTAGTTTTACCCACTAACCGTTGCAATATCAAAGTTCTCCGTGGCCCCTTCATCCAACGCATTATTAATTAATTATTCGCCCCTTCTTGAAGCGTACCCAATTGACAATTCACTTATTGATATTTATATATCAATAATCATATCCAATGTATTTGGTAAACGCATTATTTCCATTCCTTTCCAATATCTTCAGATACATGATAAATTGCGAAATTATCATTGATGCAAGACCAGCTCTCATATTTCCATAATTAATCAGAGATTGATTTTCCAGAAAGATGCTTATTACTTATTTTCGTTTCCACTCGCTTCCGAACACTTTAATAAAAATCCACAATCGCAACGTTTTATAATCTACCCGTCTCTGTTAATCAAGATTGAAATAATTTCTCAGATTGTTCCAAGCATATGAATATTCAGATAAATTAACTTACTAATTAATTTCTTATATAATGCTCGTTGCACTAATAAACCTTTTAATAAATTTTAATTTTAATTAAAAGCGAAAACTGTATAGCAAAATAGTGATGTCTTTCAAATGCAATAAATATATATTTAAACAAAGTTACGAATTAAGCAATTTACAACAATAGCACGGCCGACAATCTACCTTTTCACTTCCTCCCTCTCCACTCCTATTCTAACTCCGTCACTCTCCCTCTGTTTTTGCGCGCGCGCGAGCGTGTGTGAATTTGTGTTGCGAGCGCGTGCGCCTGTATGAAAATTAGTTTTGCTTAATCTTAAATTTAATACTATAGCCAATTACCTTTCCTTTGGAAATTCAATTATATAATATATTTTCATTAATTGGCCATTTAAGTTAAAGAATTATTATTTATGATTTATCACATTTGTTTAATTATATGCATATTAAATTGTCCTTTCTAATATTCATATATAAGTAAATATTTGTACGCATATATTATACAAAGATTATTGTTTACTGAAATTGCAGAAATTAAAAATTTTATCATGTCAAATCTTAACGAAATGTATTGAGCGTCCATTGTCAGTATTTTCATTTTAAGATTAATGTATAGTGAACGTTATACTTAATTTTAATTCAGCTAATAATACATAATAATTTTGTTTTTTATAAATCTTAACCTGCGAATATTTCCTGCGAATGATTATATTAATGTAATAAAGCACATATGTATATTCGTGTATATGTACAGATATATCAATTTTTGTAATATTTAAAAGTCACTGTTATTCGAAAATTCAATTAATTAACTATTCTATAACGTAAAAATCAATATTTAAACCGCATTTATCATCTGACAGAATTGGAACACTTCATCCAGTATTATCTGAATTACTATATATTAACTATTTGCTTAATAATAGATTTTTATTTCTTCTGATAAAATTAATATAGTAAATATGTGATACTTAGATCAAAATTTTCTTTACATCGAAAAATTCATATGGTTATATAATTGACAAAAGATTCTTTCCTAAAATATTAGCTGAAATTACCTTATGTATAAGATTCAATATTATTTTTCCAAAAATAATCTAATTGCCCCTTATTTTAATTCTTAAATAAAAAATTAATTATTCGATTAAGATCTCTAACTTTGAAATTTCATATTTATAATTCATTTCAATTTGCACAGTAAATTACTCATTTATATAAAGAAATGTAAAAATACATTTTAGTTATTATAATTAAATTCACATTCTTTCAAAGTTATTCGATAATCGGCTTAAATTTAATTTAAAAAAATTATATTACGTTTGGTAAACTTATTTAAAAATAATATATATATTTTTCTTTTAAACACTTTTATACAAAGCATTATTTATTATCCAAGTGAATTCTGTATATTATGTGGAACAAAATAATGTATTCAATTGAAAATGTAATATAATAATAATAAAAGAGTGTTCAAACATATATTTCAATGTAACAAATTTACTGAAATATGGGTAATTTTTAGTGGTTTTAGCGGCTTGAAATAATTTGTTTTCATTAAAGCATATTTCATACTTTAAAATAGATAAATATCATTTTTGAAATACTTTTGTTATAAATAATTTAAATAAATAATTGATAACATGGTATAATGAAATCGTTAAAAGAATGGATACTATATTATACACACAAACTTTATTTAAATTTGATTACTGTTATTATTATTATTTTTTTTTTTTAAATAACAATGTATAAATATTAAATAAGATTATCCTAACAAATAATATAAAATATATATATATATATATATATATATATATATATATTTATATAATACTTCATAATTTTTCTCTTGGAAAAATTCACTTGTAGTTAAAATGCAATAATAAAAATAAACTACAATTACTACAAATATAATATAATTTATATAAAATATAACATATTTAAAAATTTATTTATTAAAGTTGTATGATACAGTTTTGCATTCTATCTTAATTTGTCGATGAGTATTTTAGTTTAGCCGTCGGCAACTGCCTTTATAATAATAATAAAATTTTTTCATTATTATATGCTTTTGATTCTATTAAGTAATAGATTTGGTTCTATAAAGTAAAAGAAGTTCTTGAGCTACATTTATTACAAAATAAACATAAAATGAGGAGTCTATTGTTGATTTTGCGTAAAATTAGATGCGATCCGTCGCTTTTACAACATTTAAATTCAGTCGCGAATGTAAATAATATAGACGACTTCAATGTAACATTTGTCCCGCTCTTGTAAATTTATAAAAATTCGATTTTGCATTATCGATAATGCATCGTTACATCGAGAATAAACCGTGAATGACTTATTTACTTTTGAAGCCAACCACCGTCTTTTGGACTACTATCTCTTCCTAAAAAACAAAAAATAAGTAGAAGGAGAAGGAGGAGGAGGATGAGGAGTAGAATGGAGAGAAGAAAGAAAAAATGATCGTTGATAGCTAACGAGAGAAAATGGGCAAATGGAAAAGGAGGAAAGGAAAAAAGAAGCCAGAGCATGTTTGCTCGTGCACATCAATTGTTCGACATTGGCAAAAATGAGGATCTCGGTCCATGTAACGGGAAAAGACGAGTTAATAAGGGGCCTTAAGTGATTGAATATTTCGATCGGCCATTCAGCCCTTTGACAGAAGTAATAAACCGCGCGCGTCAACAATGAGAAACGCGTTGGCTCGACAAACGCCAGCAAGTCCATTGCCAGATCGCGTTCACTGCGCAGTCGTCTCGTGTCTCGTTCTGCACACACGCACATACACGCATGCATCCTAGACGTACGTGTAATCATGAATCTTGTACGAGTTATACGTTGCGGTAACAAAACAATCTGCCGCTATAAGAAAATTGCGGGACGCAAGCGCACACGTAACCCCGATTACAATTTACTCGCCTGCCTTCTCATTTGCTTTGCCTTTATTCGCAGTTCGACTCGAGAGGATTTTTTCTCCCAATTTTATCACGGTATTGCCGACTTCTTTAATATCATCTGATCATTTTCTCTCGAGATATTATTTGAATGGCTGCCAAACGCGATTCCGACTTGGCCAAACGGTCCTCCCTATTCACTAACGTCCCTTAATGTCGTCACTTAAAATCACTGTTGAGCGTTGCAATGTAATCTACACACGTTTTAACCCAATTCTTTACATGTCATTTTGATGTAATTTGTGTATAAAGTGACATAAGCTCTCTTCATACAATACGATGATATTAATAATATTGAAATATTTAGCGAGAGAGATATTATTTTCACTTACGAATATACTCAATGAATATTAAAAAGCCTTTCGTCGCTTTTCTCTTACCTAGGATGCCTCTCAGCCTTGATAATTCAATTTCAATGCGAAAAAATATCATAAAAATCTTTTTTTATCCTAGACCGACGCTTTGCATTCAACTATAAAGTATTATTCAATTATTTTATACACCACGTTACGTATAATTTATAGAAAAATCGATAATATAGATTGCGTAATCAACTTTATAGATTACTGTTTAAACAGCCCTAATTTTACGCAAGTTAATAATAACGTTTATTAATACTATAGGAATTGGGAAAAGTTCTTTGGCCTCTGGGCATTATTTAAATAAATGCTATTTCTGTTGGGAAAATCGAATAATGTTTCTCTAATCTGCATATTTCATGATCTTGTACTTTTCTTGGTAAACCGAGACCCGACATAAAAATATAAACGAAATTTAAATTTTTCGCGTAGAACATTATCGATAATCACTTACTTATTCTACGTTCTATTGTGTGAACTACCTTATCAAATATATTATTTTCATTTACCATTATTGAGACAGTATTATTGTACCATCAACGGCCTATATAACGCCTAATTCATTAAAAATAATCTTAGTTCACATGCTATTGACTTACTAAAACATTTTGTTTTCAACTTGAATTTATATATATATATATATGTATATAGACGTGTGCGCGTGCGCGTTTCTGTGTATGCTTATTTTAATTATTTATGTTGGCTTTTTATCGTAAAAAAAACTGATCTTTTATAAATCATTCAATACGGGCGCATATTGAATGTATTCCGAGTGTGTATGAATTTGTGCACATGCATGCATGCATGTTATGAGTTTATATTTATATATTTAGACAAATTTTAGCCATAAAATCATAAGAGTACGTACTCAATGAATCAAATAACAACTCTAAGCCGGATCAATGAATTTTACGTGCAAAAAAAAACACGAATAAACAAATATAATAATAATTCAGAATAGAAAAAATTTAGATACATTCATGCAAATGATATATTAATACAAATGAAATATTGAATGCTTTTATTAGTCCTTTAATAAATTTGTTTCGATTACACACATATTAATGTCTCAGCCAGGTTAATCAAACAATGTATTACAAACTTAGAAAATGCTATTTACCATTATATCTTCTTCCTTCAATAATAAAAGTATAAATGATCGTGTAAATAATAAAGGGTTTTATCTAATATGTAAATGTCGGCTGGTGGTAAGTTTTGAGGCAATAACAAGCAATGAGTATTGATGAGATACATCGAAACGTAGGACTGCGGTTGTGTCAATACATTAAAGTTAGTAGAATAAAAAAAAATAAAATAAAATAAAAAAAATTAACTTACCTAAACTATTTTTATGCTAATTACCAAACACGAAGACACGGAGAGAAAATAAAAAAATAAAATTACGACTGATTTCACACGAGTTTTAGGCACATGTCGCGATCAAGGATCAATTTAAGTGTCAGGCATCCTCGCGTCACTTAGGCGTTTTCACCGAGGCACGAATAATTCATGCTACCCTTTCGAGAAAAAGAGAAGAGCGGCGTGGAGTGGAGAAGGGAAGAGAAGGGAAGAGAAGGGAAGAGAAGGGAAGAGAGAAGAGAGAAGAGAGCGAGAGAGAGAGAAGGAAGAGAATAGAAGTGAGAAGAGAGAAGAGAGCGAGAGAGAGAGAGAGAGAGTGAGTGAGTAGGAGGGAGAGGGAGAGAGAAATTTTGGTTGTACGTAGGAGGGCGGTGGTGGTGTACGGGAGTTTGAAAATGAGCGAAGACAGGGTCCTGTAGAGCTGATTTTCATGGTAGAAGAGAGGGATTGAGAGAAGGAGGGTGTCTGCCGGCACGCAAAGCTAGAGAAATGGGGGATAAATCGAGGAGGCTGCAAAGGTTGACCGCTTTGGAAAAGACGTGGCGACAGAAGAGGCGATCCTATCCGCCCTCTCCTAAAACCGTCGAAAAATCATTCTTTATTTATGTTCTCAACGGCAGCCTTTCGCATTTTTTTGTCTTTCTATTGCTTACACAGTACCCTGGAAAATAATGAGCAATATTTGGTCTTCCTTTGGGGAGTCGAGGTACGCAACTCCTAGTGGTAGTCGTGAGAAGGCGTTTAATGGGAATGCGAAATGACTGTATTTTGCCCTCTTTTTACAACTTTTCTTTCGCCAGTCTTTCTTTAAACGTAGTATATTTTAGAAGTCATATTACGGGGATATTCGCATCTCCTCGTTCTATCACTTTTCATCATATTCCAAGTAGAGCGAGATTAGCTTTACAAGCAGAAACGATGTATTTTGAGTATTTGCGAAGATAGACGCGATGCTCTTTAATTTTCTCGTTTTTGATTTTTCATTTCGCACAAATTACGTAGTAAATTCTTTCTCCGAGGAAAGCTACAATAGATGATTTGTTGCTTAAAATTGTGAAATATTCTGGAATAGGTAAATACTGTAGGTAAAAAAACTGCATTTTACAAAAAAAAAAAAAAAAAAAAAAAAAAAAAAAAAAATAATAATAAAATAAAATAAAAGAAAGAAACTACATTTCTGTAATTTTCAAATCGATTTTATATTATGATTTCAAACTTGTATGTCTTATCGGTTGCCTTCTGTACCAACAATAACCTTTATATTAATGTTATGTTTAAATACTCTCATGAAAACAAAAATGAAAAAGGCTAATACAGCTCATTATAATTCGTAAGTAAATCAACTAAAAGTTACAATTTTTGTTTACCACAGTGAAATTTATCGCTGACTTGATGAAGTACTTGCAAACGAATATAATCCATAATATAATTCGAATAAGTATATACGCCCTTAAAGAATAGCTATGTCGCAAAAGGCATGAAAAAGTGGCTAGAGCACGTTTTTAGTGTGTTGGAAAATTTCCCACGGAGGTAATGAAGAGCTCGAGGTAGGGGAAATTCGCAGCGAAAAGAAGGAGACGAGGAGCTAGCACCGCTTAATACGGCGCCATTGTCGAGCGCCACGATAAAGTATTAACTTGTCTCTCTTTGAAATTCCAATCAAGGATATCACTCGACTCCTTCTCCCCCGGGATTAAACGCTGACGCCTGGGAATCGCGGCCAGTCCTAACCGATTAGGCCCTTGGCACTGGGACGTTCTCAGCCCACGCGCGTTCCGCTTGTCGATCAATTATTGATTGGCGCGTTTTTCGCGAGCGTGTAAAGCGCCCGAGAAAGTCGCCGTGAATTTTCAGGGAGAAGGTGGCGCGAAGTTAGACTTTCCCCGAGGAGTTTGGGATTTCAGAAAAGTTTGAGAGCGGCACTAAGATCGCGAGAGTTACGCGGCGGTGGTGGCGGCGGTGGCTGCGGCGTCCAGTGGCCACCTGCAATATTCAGCAGGCCTCATCCGGGTAAAGTTTTTCATACGGGGACGGGTGTCGAGGGGACGGGTGTCGAGGGAACGGGGGCTTCAAAAGGGCATGAATCGCTATTACGAGGCGATGCTGTAACCTAGGGGATGTAATTTTCATTCGGTGCTGTGTGTAAGAATTTTCAAAGAAATGCGCCACGATGCCTTGCCTCGTTCGGTCATCTTTTCATTACCTCGGCAACTCGCGCTGTACTCCTCGTACCCCTGACATCTGACTAAGACAATCGTCGATGAAATGCAATTTGATCGCGCAGTGTATTTTTCACCTCCGTCTCTCATCCAAATCCATGTTAATTAGGACTGAAAAATGCGCCTCCTCGCGAGGAGGTTCGTAGCTAATTCGTAGGGCAATCAGTGGGGTGCGATACGTGCCGCGAGAATTACGAGAATATTCAGCAGGGATGGTGGATTTACGAGCCGCTGTCTGGACGATTCGCTCGCATAAATCAGCGGGAAAAATCGGTCCGAATTTCGAAAGCGGGTTAATTCAATAAAGCCGTCGGACTCGCTTAAGGGAACGCGAAGGAGCGAACGGCGTGCAAACTTTCGGCCGGCGGCTACTTTTTCGCCGTCCCCCGAATGAAGTAGAATTTAATCTTCGCGTGACTCCGTGGTAAAAGGGAGGGAGACGGAGGGGGTGATAACCCCGCGAGTAGAAGCGAGTCTGCTTAATGTCAAAGGCAACCACTTAGCGTATTGGAGTTTGATTTATTCTCCGTGGTGAACGGCCGCCTGGGGAGGTCGGCTACACTTCCATTCTATTCCATTGTACTTCTATTAAGTCTCAGACCTGGATTTTCCCCTCTATCCGCTCGAGCCCAGCGCCACAGCTTCGCTCCCCCCATTGCCGTATCTGCTCTTCGTAATTTTTCTAGCCCTCTTCTTCTGCCCCCGAGCAATAACATTCTCATCGTGGTGCATAGGCCTCTTTATTCATTCATCCCCGCAAAGTTAGTCCTCGCACGGGTCTTTAATAATCAAGCGTCTCGTTCGCTCGTATCTTAACCGCTCCTCATTGGCCGAGGAACCCGAAAGCGCATCAAAATTCAAACGAAACCCGCTCTCGGTGTATACTTATCTGTATTTATAGTACACGCGAGCTGCTCTTCTTAACTCCCCCCCCCCTCCAATCCATAACCACAATACCCCCCACCGCTCCAATTTTTAGTGATGCTCCGACTCAAGTTCAAAGAATTTTCGTCAACATTTAGATTCTGCTCACTTTCTTCGCCAATTTCTCACTTTCGCTGCAGTCAGATTTGCGGTCGAAATGCTCCTCCTCCTCCTCCTCCACCTGCTCGAAAACGCTCGCGCGCTACTATTAGACGAGAAAGGCACGTAATTCCCAGGGTGTTGGAAGTTGAGTGTCCAATGAAACGTAATAATGTTAAAGATCACGCTGAAATTGAAGATGTGCGAGTTTCGGTTAAAGCAGCCACGAGAAAAATAGAAATAGGAGGTAGATAAAGAGAGAGAGAGAGAGAGAGAGAGAGAGAGAGAGAGAGAGAGAGAGAGAGAGAGAGAGACAACCAGACAGAAACAACATGAAATTAGAAGGTGAATTTTAAATGTAAGGGAATAGGGTGATGGGACGGGAACGGCGATGGGGAGGGACAGGGGATCGTTGGTGGTGGAAGGCGGGGGAGGGCAGGGCAATAGAGAGAGATATAGATAGATAGATAGATAGATAGATAGATAGATAGATAGAGAGAGAGAGAGAGAGAGAGACAGAGAGAGAGAGAGAGAGAGAGAGAAATAGTCCGAGTCAGCAGCCATGTTTTCATTACACCATCTAATGTTCAGTGCTCGATCACGGTGTCTTCCGTTCCTCTCGACTCTCCGGGTTGTTCCGCTTCCTCGGGGGTGGCGGTGATTTTTCACAACAGCAATACGCTTAAGACAATTCTCGAGGGCTTTAATTCAATTGAGCATTCCCCTTTTGCAGCTCAAAGACACATTCCGCAATTGTTCATTCTACAATCTTAAATTTTCGCTTTTTTCCGAACAAAAGTGTCGACTTCATTACGAATGACGATTAGTTTTTTCCGTTCGCCACTGCTAAACCAAAATTTTATTATCCGCGCACACGTTGATAGTTTATTCCATTTCAGTATTTGCGGGTATTTACGTAGAATTGCGTGGAGATTTTCGCGGAAACGGTAATTGCTCAAGCCGAGGTGCACTAACGCAAGTGCAATCGTCCAATTGAATTCGCCGCAATATCATTTTATCGCGTGATCATTATGGTCACTCGTTCCCGCGTAGTCGCTATTAAACGGAGTTAGCTCATAGAGGCGCAATAGCATAATAGTCCTCTATCTGTCTCCCTCTCCCCAATTCTCCCCACCAATAACCTCCGTTGCATTCCTCTTATGCACTCTTATTAAATTTTCCATAAAAGTGTGTCTTACTCAAATCTTCGTTTCTCCTTAATCGCCACTACAAATTGTTTTCCTCTAAATCCGATGAATTTCCACATTTTTCTGCATTATGCATCACTCAAATTATACATATAACAAAACTTTTCTTTTTACAATTATTTATTGTAATTATAGCTTGGTGTACTAATGTTAAATATACGTTATTATGGTTGTCCTGCAGTACCTCGAGTAATGCACTTGAAATTTCTTAAATATATTACTGATTCAATATATATCCAGTGTACGCAGATATTCTTATAGGTATAATGAATCGGAGGTGTTTAATGAAGAATATATTCCAAGTTCATAAAGAACATTTCATGAATAATAATGAAGATGAAATCTTAATTAAATTGTTTTAAAAAATGACGAATCGCGTACAAGTAACTTTATTACTTATTACTTGCACGAACGTGAAGCTATAACAATTTATAAAATTTTATCATAATAATTCTATAATAATAATTCTTTATCGATTAGAAATTTATGAGTTTTAATAATAATTCCTTATCATTAATAGGTTGAATAAATAATCAAACAGCTTTATTGAAATAACGAAGAAGAAAAATTTAATGTCATGTGTATTGTAAGTGATGCAGATAAATTCAATTTTTTTCTTATAGAACGTAAATATGTTTTTACTATTGTTACTACAGTACTACAGATAAAAATAGAATTTTTTCTGTAATTCTACAATATTCATACATTAATAATAATGATCGAGAAATTAAATGCAAGCTCCATTAATGATAAGTTTTTAAAGAAATATTTGTACGCACATTGGAGAGTGTTTACATAATTATTAATTAGAAAGCTCTTTTTTGTCATATTTTCAAACATAAATTTACGCCATTAGTTTATCAGAAAATAGAGCAAACACGCCATCGGAATATAAGGAAAAGTGTCATCCGCAAGGGCGCATAATTATCCTGCAAAGTCATTCTAGCTGAACAGAGCATTACACTGGCCACGCAGATAATCTTGAAAATAAACGTACAAGATTTACTGCACCAAGTAAAATGTCAGGAGCTTCCGCTGACGAGCTATTTAATCAACTTTTACGACATTGTTCGTAACTTTCACAATAACGCCAATATTGTCTATATAGTCAGTGTACATTAAATAACGTATAAAAGAAATTATAGGTCAATCGATTCCTTGGTTCGCCAGTCATGTATTGAAAAAGAAAACAAGAAAAAAAGAAAAAAAACGAAACACATGATTTCACAGCTTTTTCATCTCATGTGACGTAGGAGCACTTCTTCATCTTCGAATGAACGTTATTTATTACAAAATTTATTAAGCGACCGACGGAATAAGGCATATTAAGATCGCGCCCCCGATCCTTGATCCTTATTCAGCACTAAAATTGCCACACACCTAAGAAAGTTCAGCCTTTGCCCACCCCGTAATGAGAGATTATGTATATTAAGGCGCCCATGAGAGATTGTGAGACTCGCGCGTTCCTTTGTTTAAAGCGCGACGTGACCAGAAAGTAACGTGGCGAATTTTCCCGTGTCAGGGCCTAACGTGATTATAGTACGTGGGGCAAGAGCCTCTTTCATTCCCTGTTATTTTATCAGCGAGACTCGAGAGGGGCAAGAGGTTGATTGAGCGAAGGGAGGTTTTTTCGCCATGAAAGGCCGGAGACGTATTTTTACCAGTTCGTAATTAATGTCGTCGAAAATTCGGAATAACCACCGAGGCCGGAGGAGCGAGCGCGATATTTCTTATTGAGGCGCGTGATTAAATGTGAGGAGTAGCCGTGAGCTTTTTTTGGTTTTCACAGGGAATTTCTTACGTTTACGGATCGACGCGCCACAAAAGCCACAGAGGCACGCGGTTTGTAAGTACTTGAGAGCTCCGCGTTCTCACGTTAGTCACTTTAGCCAGTAGAATTTAAAATTGCACGTCAGTTAGCTGCGTTTGCTCTCCTATATTAGTTTGTGAATGTGGATAATAATATTTCGCCTTAATTCGTAGATTAAAATTACTTCGTTTTCGCAGGGATAATAATTTTCATTTCGCGGAGCTGATTCAGTAATAGCATCGATCCAATAACGACGCGCATTTCAATATCTGATCATTATTATTCTTATATTTTCATTGAAACATTTCATTGAAACAATTCAATGAAACAATTCCTTTCTTATATGTTGACATGATAATAATAATAATAATAAAGACAAACACAACGATATAATAAAGTGCTAGTTTTGCGAATGGGACCTTTAGGTTTCTCGCAACCTCCCCCTCCCCCCCTACCACCCCGTATAAATATGCGCAATTTATTACATTCATACTACGAAATTACGCAAATAGGGAGACAATTCAACAAATACACCTAAAAAATGTTAATAAAAACAAAGTAAGGAAACGCGGTAGTATTCTTAAATGAACGTTTCTATATTAAGAAAATCAAAATAATAAGATTTTTTAAAATTCTGACTATTCTAAAATAGTTTATATTTTATTAATTTTGCAAGCTCGAGGTATTTAAATTCATGCACAAACGCCATTTTGACAAATAACAAATTTCGTAATATTTCTGCATTATTGGGGTTGCTGATTATGAATATGCGGTCATAAAAGCGAAATGTCTAATGGGAAACCTAAATTGGCTGACTACCATGTTTCAGCAGACTTACTCAGAAATAATATGACTAAAGGACTTATAAAATTATTACTTTTATTATTTTTTTATTTTTATCTTATGATAAATTTATATCATTGTAATTCAATTTTGTACATTCTATACCTATTATTTTATTTATATTAATTTTTAGTAAAATTAAAATTGATTTCTTTGGTTTTATTTGCTTTTTTATATATATATGTATATATTTAATCAATTTTAATTACGTATATTCATTTTTAGTACAAAAATTTATTTATTTCTTTGTATTAATGGAAATTTACATGAATTTAATGTTTGTAGCTATTTTATCAATCTGTCTACATTATTTCAACAATTTTTTAAGTCCATCATAAAAGAGATTTCATAAATAGTTTACACATAATTCTTTCTTTTACTAATTATACATAATATCATTAATTTTATTCCTAAGCTTTTAGAATTTGTTAAATATTAGAATATTCAATTAAATTTATAAAAATGGATATAAATAAAAATGGATATAAATAAAAATAAGATCATTTTCAAAAGTAACAGTTGACTTTACGTTTTAAATTCAATTTTTATTAAAAGGAAAATATGATTATAATAAGAATACATGTAACAATAATTTTTGTATTATATGAAAAATGCTACATTCAATCGAAGACATTACGTCATAAAATTTATTATTCGGAAAATAATATTGAAGCTTTGAAAAAATATCGCTTTAATTTCAATACTATTTACATACGTAGAACATTGATAAGAATCAAAAAATATTTTGTAATATCATTTGACAGATATTTCCATCACTGGCATATAAATAATCCAATGCAACAAAAAACTCAATGCAAGGCGAATATTTTAGTGTTATCTATAAATAATAAATATTTTACTTAAGTTGATACGCATAGTATAGTTATCTCATAATAATAAATATTTATTTATAATCATTTTAATAGGTGAAACAAATCATTTACCCATTATTATTTATCATTTATTATATAGAAATTGATATAAATAAAAGACAGTTCAAGCCAATCTTATGCATGCTAGTGTTAGTTTTAAAATATTATTAAATATTATATACTCGTAACGAAGTTTTTGTATTATAAAATCTTTAAAAAATCGCTCAAAGTGTTGCATTGTTTTTTTTTTTTTTTTTTTTTCATTAAATATCCATAATCATGTGTGCATAAATTTCTTGGTGTGAAATTATGTATTGAAACGTTTGAAAAAATGCAATACTTTTATTCTCGTAAAGATATCGAGATGCTTTTACATGTGATTTTTTTTTTTCTACTACAGAGTCAATGTCCCATGTTCAACAATTTTATGAGTATAGGCGCGGTAACGAAGTGTATTTAGCGTTGTGGTACGGTATTTCGAAATTTAACGACTTTAGGTGTGGTATCTGCTTGAATAAAAGCTCTGCATATCTCAATGCTAACGCCCGCCCTCTGGACAAAATACTCCATATGATAATCTTTCGCGCAAGCTTATCGATAAAACTTTGCGGAACTGCAGAGCTCAATGTACGCGCATATTACGTGCATATTACGTTCGATCGACCCCAAAATCAATAAATTGTTTGAGCCAATATCATCATGGGTGATTCTGCATACGTAGGAGTAAGGCGTAAGTGAAGGATCCTATGTCGCGATCAGTACAATAACGAAGAATGACTGCTAGCTTCTGTCAATTTGGCAATTTTAGAATCAGTGTTAATATGAGACAAATTTAAATATATCTTAATTTGTAACATTATCAGTGATTCGAGACGACTAGACTTTATGATTGACGATACCATTTATGTCGAAATTAGCTACTTTACTCGTCGATTATCTAGAAAAATTTATGTTATACAGGAGACAAAAGCGTAGCACTCGACATTACGTACTTGTATTAAATTTGTCAATCGCATTATCATCATATTAAAACATCAGAGCGCTTTCGATATATTTTCTCATTATTATAATAATTATGGCAGAGAATATTAAATATACGGAGGATTGTTGCAGGTGATAGGTAATTGCTTCTTTTACATCATTAAACGTAATTTCTTCGTGCCTGTTGCTTAATTTCTTAATAATCTTGCTCATTTTTGTCGTTGCCGTTGTTGTTGTCTTTTTCATGGCGTTTTAACACGGAGTTATGTAAATTATTAGTTTCTCATAATGCTTGACTCTCTAATTCGTGCTAATTGACATTATAATAAATGAAAAGATAATGAAGCTCTCGGTCAGACGACACTATAAAACTTCCATAAAGCCCATAAGCGTCCAAATAAGAAATACAGTATTTAACTTACTTTTCTTTGACTTTGCAAATAATGGCATTAGAGACGTCAGTTTGCGCAGTTTTTCAAAAACGTGTCATAGCATAAGAATAATGAGCATTAATAAAGAGGGAAATGATACAAGGTGAGCCGAGTCATTAGGACTGGGGAGTCCTTGTGGACAAGGAAAGCCTGGCTCCGTGTCCCTGGCAATTTCCCTGCGGATTTTTGCGAGCAATGATCCTTCGCTAAAGACGGTCGCCCAATGATATCGTAGCCGATAATGAAGCTGCAGCGGGACCGACCGAACATTCATCAGGTTTGATGAGTAAGGGCTGACGGCCAACAGCACTAACCGTGCAATTGGAGCGCAAAGAAGCGCAAAGGAGTGCAAAGGAGCGCAAAGGAGCGCAAAGGAGCGCAAAGGAGCAGCGATACTCGAGCGGTCGCCGGGAGGGGGCGAGTGAGCAAGTGCGCGTGCGATTAAGTCGCATGAGATAGGGTGAGGGAGAGGTAGAGGTTGGGGGCGTGGCTGGACTAGCGAGCGCGAACGATCGTTGTGTGAGTAAGCGGCCGAGAGGCATTTGTACACAAGCGGGCGCGCGCGTGCAAGAAAGAGAGGGTGAGTGAGCGAGAGACGCGTTGGGAACTCATTACCGTAGCTCCGCCTCTACTGTTCGACGAAGGCTCGGCCAATCGCATCGGCCTGGATCGTAATCGCACCTCTGCAGTTTAATCTCGGCCTCGCGTCGAAATCCAGATGGCAGTGTTGCGCACCTTTAAGCTGCTGACCTTTTCTTCTCCGTAACTTAACTCACATGAACTCCTGGCGCACCTCGTACATTACACCGCGACCAACAGTTCCCTCCTAATCCCTTCTTCGCGGCACTATGCTTCGATCACCCCCCCCCCCCC
>NW_011948437.1:1853733-1869414 GCF_000503995.2 Ceratosolen solmsi marchali
GTCCCCCCGACTCTTCCCCCGCCGCCCGATCAAGCAACTATGTGATGCGACGAGCTCGTTCGATTGGAAATATTCTGTGCCAGGAGCATACGCTCCGATACTCGCGTAAATGCTACGCTCATCGTCATATAATTATTTCAACCCAGATTTCTCCTATTACTCTCGTACTTGTTATTTCCATTAATTCCAATCCTCGCGAGCCTTTCATGCTCGTTTTCCCGACAAAGGCAATGGGAAATCTCATTGTTTAAATGGATGCTTACGTTACATTATACAAATACATTAGACCGTGACTTTGCTTTTTCTTATCTACTCAAAAACAAGCTGCTAACTTAATTTTATTTCAACTCATTGCACCAATCTGTATTTAATTATAAGATAATCGATCTTTTGTCCAATACGTATTTTATTTCTTCATACATTTAAATATTTACAAATTATGACTTTTTAAGGAAAGCAGAAAGACTGCCATTTTTTCATATTGAGAAGAAAGAGAAATTTTCTTGCATTCCAATTGCATTCGTGTGTTCACTAACCCAGCGATTCGCTAAATTATAATATTGTTGAGCAACATAATTCTCGTTTGTTCAGTGCTACGAAAAACAAAAATTCGGACATTTAACTCTGCCTCGAGCATAACCGCAACTTAAATATATATGCAATATAAATTATATATATTGTAGGATAGACATTGAATATCATAAGAATTTTATTATTATTCTTACTTTCAAAACAAGTTTAAAATTAATGAATCACTGTACTTTGCATCTCGTACTTAATCCTTAATTTAATACATAATTAAAAGTGTATAGTGAGAGAATTTAATGAACAATCATGTAATATGTTAATTAAAATTGATTTTTTTTTTGCTTTTTTTCTGTTATAAATAGTTTTGTTTGATAAAAATATATTAACCAAAATTTTTTACAATTGAATAATAAAGCTAATAATACGAATAATATAAAAGATTAATTTATAGGATTGAAACTTTAGGAAAAATTAAAACGCATTGCATTATTAATTTATAATTTTTATTTCACTAGATATTAAATTAAAACTAATAGAATATATTTATTACAATTATTTGCTTCATTAGTAGACAATAAGTCATTTTCGAACTTTAATTTCTCCTACAAATTAAGAGTTTCATTTTAATAATTACTGTCAATATTGATTTTAGAAAGGTATGAAAAGATTTTACGAACATTATTTTTAATTTCTAAGACACCGCAACTGCTTGTTTATAAATGAAATATGCTACTTTAAATAGATTCTAAAATGGAATTATTTTTTTACCGTGATGTTTTACATAGATTTACGTACCTTCTCTACTGGATGTTGATGTTCATGTTCATCTATTCGATAAGATAAATTAAAAAAATCATCAACAGTACAATACATATTTTTCAATATGTAATATATGTGTTGATATATGAAATTATATTAAAAGTTATAATTATAGTTAAATTTGAATTTTGAAACAATTGTTAATAGAAAAAAAAGATAATCAAGTTAATTTTTATTTACGATATAAGAAACTACTTTTTTTTTTGCTTGAATGGTTATTTTTTAATACAAAATCAATCGTTTTATCACCAATTATCAAGCCAAATGGCAAGTAAATACAAATTTTTCCTTCCAGTAAACAACAATAATTATATTTCCAAATAATATTTATAAATTTCACTTTATTTATGATTATTCCTTTTAAACTGCAAGCAAACTCTCGCGAAATATAGTAGTTTTTTAGCGATTCTAGTCGACAGATCTGCAAGACGATGCTCGTGTAATAGGTGCCATCCGGCCGCATTGACCGTCGCATGAAAACGTCGCTGCGCGGATTAAGATCATAAGACTTTTGGTCACAGTCATTAGTCCCAGCATATTTCGAAGACAATTTTCTTCTACCATTCACATACCTCGACTCTTCCTCCTTTCACCCATGCAAACTTCCCCAGCACTACTTATCTCCGGTGCTCAATTTTCTCGTGCAAAAGTAAAACGATTCCTTCTTTTCTGCAAAAATCATAATTCCTTAATTATGTTCTCTGCAACTTTTAAACTTTATCTCTAACTTATTAATATTGTGAATAAATTAGGATTAAATATGCTATAACTACGAACGCGTAAAACACAGATTGCTTAATGATACAGTAATTTCTTTGTTGAACGATCGAGCAAACTAGCATTTCAAGATTCGTATAAATAGCCACACGATTACCGAACAAAAGATACACGAATTCGTTATACGTGATCATTGTAAATTGTTATAATGTGTTTTCAAAATTTGTAAATTTATATAATATACCTAAAAAGAAATTAAATAAGAAAAAAACGAATAACGCATAAGCAACTAATTTTTACATAATAGCACTCGTTATTTCTCAAAAATAGAAATTTTATGTAATTCACTTATGTTCTCAAAGCTTCTCTTCTACTTCTTTTTAAATTAAAAATATATTGAGTTTTGAATGACATTTTTTATGCAAAAAATTAGTGCGACTGCTTTTAATAAAATTTTATTTTAATTATTTCTCACGATAAAGCATAAAATTAGATTATCAAATATAAACACAAAATGTAGTTTTAATATTTTTATATTACTTTTATTTTTTTGTTTGTTAAATTTCTTTTCATATTAAGTAGATTTAATAAAATTATGTCATGTCTCTTAATACTGCATAGTATAGATTACATGTAAAATTATTAAATTAAAAATAGATATTATATGTCGTTGTATTTTTTCTCGAATATTTTTGTGACCGCCATTATAAAAATCTATCCATTTTCTCGTAAATCACTGTTTATGCACCGCAAGATCTGTAGTGGTAGATTTTATTTTCAGCAACCAAAATTCAGTCCAAATAACACCTAGTTATACCTCGATTTCAGAACCCTAAGGGTAAAATAAATCTGACCCTGATGTATAATTTGTCACGCAAGAATAAATTCCAATATAAGTCTGTATTCGTCATATATACCGTCATAATTTAACTCTTTCCATAAATTGATGCCATTAAAAGAATTATAATTATAATTTATTTAATTCAATATTTTAATATGATTATCTTGAAAACAATTTTGCCAAAAATATATATATATATATATATATGACTAATGCCATAGCATCAAACTACTTTCAAGTAATAAAAATATAATATCGTAAATAGTAGTAGATTAAGTAATTTATAATTGGAAAAAGGATAAATGACATTAGTAATAAATATGAAAATATCCATTTATTTGTCCTAAATCATAATTGAATTAATGCCTTTGTATTTTAAACTACAATAGAATAATTAAAGTGTAATATTATTATTATATATATATATATACCGTTATGCATATACCATTATATGACATTACTAAATAATAATCAATATTTTTCAGATTATAAGCTATAATTAAAAAATGGTTTCTATATGAATCAGTTGACTAATTTTAAATGAATTATTTTATAAATCCTGGGAAAAACTTAATTGTAAATAAATTCTTTTCTACTTGAACGGCGTTAACAATATAATAGCCTTTTTCATGGATTATATTTTTTAATTACTTTGTAATAGTTTCTGTATAAAGTGATAATATAATTCACAAAATGTATCTAATAAAAAATTATAATCGCAATTATTTTTAAAATTTAAATTGTTTCAATATTTTTTAATCATATTAGGTAGTTTCTTAATGCGCAAAACCAATACTTTTAGCTTTATTTTGCTTTTATTTTTTAATATTTTCAACATAATAATAATAATAATAATAATAATAATAATAATAATAATAATAATAATAGTATTTTAATCATTAGTACAAAAGGCTTTCACCAAACGTAATACATTATGCATAAATAAAAATGAATCCTGTGCTAAAATTGAAATGATAATATCAATTATTAGTCATTATTCTCATCCACTTTCTAAGTATTTTTACATTTATATTTGTATTTTAATTTACCTTGGTTATTTTAAGATAAAAATAATTTTTTTTATATTTCATTAAAAATTATATGTTTGAAATATAATTTTAAGTCGTAAGAGTAGTGACATTTTTTCAACATGTTAAATAACAATAATAATATTTTATTTGTCTTTATTAGATAAATTATTCAAATTTAAATAATTTGTAATTACCTTTCCGAATTATATCGGTTGCGCGTCCATGCAACGTTTGTAATGTCTACTTATATGTTTCAACAGTTTTGTTATTACATGATTTATATGACGATATGTATTTTTAAATTTATTTATTATATTTTATACATAAAAATAATTTTCAGTAAGTAACAATTATAGTCATCAGATTATTGATTGAAAATTATATTATAATTTTTAATTAACGATAAAATTACCAAATAAAACATTTTATAAATATATTTTTTAAATATATATTGTAATAATAAATATTACAGTTTTATATAATATCATATGTAAAAGACATGTTAAAGTACTTGCAAATAGATTTGATGTAAATATTAATAGATTTAATTAAATAATAGCCCAGGCAGCATTACATTTATATAAAATAAGCAGGTGTAACCAGGAATAATAAGACGGATGTATAAGAATCTTGATTGTATCTACATAAGTATTACCACACTTTTTTAGGTTTTGAGCATTAAAAGATTCAACTTATTATAATACCTGATTGCCAACATTAAATAAAAATAATGATTACATTGTTATGACTGACAGATTTTAAAGTTGATATCTATCACAAATTGTTTCAGAAATGAACAAACGACGAATTAGCAAATTTTTTATGTAACTATATTGATATATAAAATTATTTAATGAATAAATATCTAACAACATAACAGATCAGTGTTCTTTCTTCGTTGTTACTTAATTGATTAATTTTAGTGTTAAAACATTGTTTTATTCATAATGAAAAATACATAGTTTTGATAAATTACATCATTAAAGAAAATTGTTAATAATAGACCATATTCGTATTATAGTAGTACGACTATAAAAAGCTAACAATTATTTAAATTATACACGATTCTTAAACATCATTAGCGGTTTATATAATATAATTTACACGAAGTAATGTCGTTGATGTATACAACATTTCAATGATTTACGTTTGTTGCAATATTGAATGGAGTAAATAAATATTATTACTATTCTTTCAAATATTTTTCTATCAAACTTTATACCAAATAACAATATATGTAAAGAAATATTATTAACAAAAATATAATCTTTCTAGTCTACATTTTATGTTTTAACATTTGGAAAAAAAAACTATTAAAAACTAATAATCAATTATGTTCTAAATGTATCGCAGTATTCTTGAAGTACATACATTTATAATGTCTTTTTAAAAAATTACCGATCTATATATTTGATGATTTCACATTTATGATTTCTATTTATAAGTTTTAAAATATCCTAATTTCTATATGAATTTTATAAATATTTTATACGTAAATATATTTTATTATGTTTAGAATAAATATCCAGGCATTCTTGAAATACTCAATAAGTTATATAAGACTCGTATTAAGGAAGTATATAAAATTATTTATTATTTATTACATATTATATATACAATGAATATGAGAAGTATTAATAATAATGTTCCTTAATAATAAAATCAAATATAATTTTATATTTTTTCCTGATATTATCTTCTAAATATAACATAAAATGTTCAATAGATTTTTTGTCTTATTATTATGAATTATTAAAGATTTGTTGACATTTTTTATTCTTTCACGATAATAATGAAATTTAAAAGAGATGAAAGATTTAAAATAATTTATTGTGCTACAACATAAATTTCGAAAAATAATATATCAGTGATGAAATTCTTATATATACAAATTTTAAGATAATTGAATAAAGATAATAAGTACAATAATAAAGATAATAAGCTTACTTTACTATTTTTACTTACAATTTTAAATGTCTTAAAATAGATAAGATAATTTTGTCCAGTTAAAAATGTTCTCTGCATTGCAAAGCAAAGTTTTCAGATTGATTTGATATTCTTATCAGAAATTTTTTTAATGTAATCGGAAATCTTCATTTTAATAAACTGATGAACCAAATAAGAACATTTTTAACGATAATTCATATGAATTAAATTTTGAATTTTATACAATATCTTATAATATTTTATCGAATGAATTTGAATCACATATAAAAGAAAAATGCAACAATTATATTTTTAAAATACGGATGTCAAATAACTAGCTAATTAAGAGCATTGTATTGTCAATGTATTCAGTCGGTCCTTTATGTTATGAAACAACTATGAGTTTATTATGATGAAATCGTGTTAACTTTTGTCGAGTTGAATTACATGATAATTCTGCAAAGATAACGAATGCATTGTCTGTTCTCTTATATATAGAAAAGGAAAGAAAATGTGTTGTTGTATATGATCCGTTATAATACTTTAAGTAAGAAATGATTATATTCAACTAATATGCGTTTAATGTTAAAAATATCGTAATTCTTTCCTTTGTTGTAGTACATCATAATAATTACTATTCTTTTCATAATGGCAATTATACTATTTTTCAAAATATCTGGAAATTATACTGAATACCTACGAAAAGTAGAATATTTTTAAATACGAATGACGGATGCAAAATAATAGAAATACTTTATTTACAATTTTGTATTATTTTCGATCTATTTTAACGTACTTGTATTCTTAATAGAATTTCAGAAATATTTCAATTATTATTTAACAATTGTAATAATATAAAAATTAAGTAATGATATCTACATATTTTAAAGGTAAAATTTATTTATAAACCGATAGTAACAAATTGAATATAAATAATCTTAGGCTCAATATACAATAATAAGAAAATCATTTCTTAAAAGTTTTTATGTAAAAATAACGAAATTTAATGATTTCTGGCTAATATAAGATATTTTAATTATAATTAATACTTTACGAATTAGTAAGTATTTCAATATGCCTGTAATTTAAATTAAATAACCCGATATATATATATATATATATATATATATATATAAGGTAAAAAGAAAATTATATATGAATTTATTGTGCTTGTAAAAGCCTAAATGTAAGAAATAAAGAGGAATTAATGGAAGCATGCATTATGGTGAAGCAAATAGCATAATTAAAATTTTTTATGAATTTCATAAACATATTAAACATATAAACATATAAATATGGCTATTGAAATAAAGAATACATGTAAGAAACGTTTTGTTGATAAGCATAGTTAAAAGTAACTAATAAATGGTTGGTAGAAAAATACGAACAGATGTCTTTAGATATTATTTCTCTGTGAACTTGTTTTTAATGATATAATCATAAAAAGAATGCTGACTCTTCCACAGCTAAACCACGAATAAAGTGGTATTTTCGTGGCAACGTAAAGAAGTATCGCGGTGGCAGCGGCAATGCAACCGAACGGAAAACAGACAAGAAGTAAGTAAACGAAACTGAAATGGACGAGGGATAGTTACTTACACACTGTACGTGAAGTCGTTCGAGGAATGGATATTGAATTGCCATGCTGGGATTAAAGCTGCGATTCGAGGAGAACGGCCCTTTTCTCTTCCTCTCTTTTCCACTTTTATCCGTCCACTTTAGTGCGCTTCCTCGCTCCGCACCTCACTCCTTCTCTTTATTTCTCGCTCTCTATCGGTCTCAATGTTTTTCTCTTGCCTCTAACAAACCTTTATTTTTATCTCTGATTTTAACTCTTTTTTACTCACTGTTATATACTTACACTAATTAAGAGTTGAATTACTTTAGATATATTACTTATCTATATAGTTTTGATAAATAAATAAATATATATATATATATATATATAAGTTTATTCTTTATATGTATTGTACTTTTTATAACTGGAGTTGCATGGTTATAATATAGTTGATGAATTTTTCTTTTCTTTTCCATTACGAAACTTACAATAACTTCATTTCATACGGATTTCATTGGCTGGGATTTTGTTTATTTGATATTATAATTCATCGAATTTATTACAATCTGCAATAAAAAAACAGATGACTATACGCTTGGAATTTCTTTTTATTTTCCATGATAAAATGCTAATAACAGGAAGAAATTAAAAATACGAAAAGCAAAATATTTTAAAGATTGACGCTTTCTTTTCTCTTATTATCGTTCTTCGAAAAAGAAAAAATATAGAAATTTAGATTTCATTGTTCGATTATTTTTTACTCGCTCAGATACTTCGAAATGATTCATAAATCTTGAGTTGTGTATTCACGTAGCTCAATTATTTTTATCGCAGAAATGCATCAAATTCTCCTAATAAAAGGTGGTGAGCGAATAAAGTGAAGCTGAAAGCAATTGTTAAATGTGCAAAAGAACCATTTTCAATGGTGAAAGCGCGACACCAGAATTATATGAATTACGTAAGTTTTATTTATATAGCGTGCAATCTTATTTATTATAAATCCATGTTGGATATTTGCCAAGCATTTCAAATGAATTGTCGATCGTTTATTTCATTCGATTGCCTTGATTAAAAATATTTTACAGTTAATTATAGGTGTTAATTACGGTATTACATGATTGGAAACTTCGAGATGTCGATCGCAAATCCTAGTGCTTTGCTCGATACAAATTTTGTAAACGAAGAAGCCGGATTTATGAATGTCTGTAATTATTCAGTTGTCTAAAAGCGGAAATTTATTGGAATTTGATGAGACAAGGAGTTGAGAAGGAAGACGACTAAGATAGAAGTCAATGCAGATTCGTTTTGTTCATAAGAAGATTGATCTCACAATTATTATACTACATTATGCTTTCTTATTACCTACTATTATACCATATTTTAAACTTCTCTCTTACCGAATTCACAATAAGACGGCAATCATTTTTAATTCTCCCAACAATTTTCATGTCCTGTATTTGATCTGAAAACATTTATCATCAATATCATTATAAAGGATACATGTAATTGAGAAATAGGCAGGAAAATACACTTATCGACCGACGAAGCTCATTAGAGCATCTGTTCTCTTTCTTAAAATTCTTAAATTGCAATCGGAAATTCAGTTAGCTATCGAGAAAGGTATATGACTTTCTAATGACACAGCCAATTATTACTGACATTTTAAATAACCCGTATAAAAATAATAAATACAAACTTGTAAAATGCGCCACTTTGGTGCACATTATACGTAAGGTGTATCCACATATAATAATCTACAATATAATAATGATACATCACTCGTAGCGATACATGTCAGAGCCGATAGAGCTCTAATGTGACGGGTGATTTCATCAATGTGACGAAATAACAAGCGATTCAACGAGATGAGATAACGACTGTTGATTCGGGACATTTACATAATAAATAATGAATAATAATGAATAACCAGAATGAATAATAATGAATAATAATGAATGATAATAATGAATAATAATAATAATAATAATAGTAGTAGTAGCTGTTGTTGTAGTAGTATCTTCACCGCTTATATTCTTAAATATTTAAAATACTTTCTAATTATATATGTGTAAAGAAAATTGCTAGAATGGAAAATTTCTCCTACAAGATTTGGAAGTATTGAGAGGATAAATAGCTGTTGAAATTTTTTTGGTTTGGCATAGATCGAGAACTGATTTAAAACATTTAAGTGGTGCTTTCAATGTACATTTGATCATCCTATTAGTGAAATATGAATTTTAGAGCATTTCTAGGGCAAAGGCGCGCATTAAATTTTCAGTAAGACAATTAGTTATGACAAATAATACTTAAAATAAGCATTATGTAATAGATGTAAAATTGAAAAAATTGAAGTTACTTTCAATTTTCATTCCAAGATTTGTATACGAGTATCGAAGCAAGGAAATAATGAGACGCTTGACAAATGCAATTTAGAGTCTGGAGGTCGATCCTTGGCGCAGGGCATCATTAACTCGTAAAGAGCTCGCGATATGATCCCATTACGAGCGCGGTCGATCCAGTAAAATTGTCGCAAAATAATATTAGCCGGAATCGGTGCAGACCGCCTTAAAAAACCAAAATAAAAGAAAAAAACAAAAAATTATGAGAGAGAGAGAGAGAGAGAGAGAGAGAGAGAGGGAGAGAGTGTGTGTGAGAGTGAGAGAAGAAGAAGAAGAAGAAGAAGAAGAAGAAGAAGAAGAAGAAGAAGAAGAAGAAGAAGAAGAAGAAGAAGAAGAAGAAGAAGAAGAAGAAGAAGAAGAAGAAGAAGAAGAAGAAGAAGAAGATGATGATGATGATGATGATGATGACGATGATGACGATGATGATGACGATGATGATGATGATGACGACGATGATGATGATGATGAAAAAAGGAGAGAGAAGATCGATCGTATCCAGTTACACGGGCAGTGAGTGCAAAGGCAGGTCCGGGCCAGCACTTGGCTCTCGTATTTACGGAGTTTATTTATGAACGTTTAAGCGGAGTTGACCGTAGCAATTTCCAATGAGGATACGAGGAGCAGGTCCAACCGTCTTGGTCGAAAATGCGAGGGTCGAATAAACGGGGTGAAGGGGATGAGCGGCGGCGGGCGCGCAAAAGGGGTAAAAAGCAACAGGCCCGAGCATTCGCATCCGCTGAAATTGCCCAACCATTAGCGATACTACGTTATTACACTCGTGCCTTTTTTACTCACTAGCAGGGTCAGCCATCTTGGAATATGGAATTGGATCCGGCAGGCGAGTGCTTGATAGGCGCGGGTCCGCGGACGAACGCTATACGTGCATCGGGGCCGGTAATTGAATTGCCGCAGTCGCGAGCGCAATTTTCCCCTCTCCTCCCCTCTCCTCCCACCACCGCCTTCGGCCAGCCAAATTGAACGCGACGTCGTAGTCGCGGACGTGCGATGCGATTCGACTCACGCATGCGCGATCTATGAACAAAGTCAAACGATAATTGCGGTGTGGGGCGACCATTGGCCCAGCTGCCAGGACCATTAGGACCATCCTTTAAAGCCGTCTCATTAACCCCTGCCTCTTGCTCCGACTAGCGAATCCCGCGGGATTAAAACCATTATCGTTTAGGATGGCCCTCTCAAATCATCTCGAAAACCAAATGACTTTACGTTTTGCGCGAGTCTCCGATATCATTACTCATAATTTTCAACCGATCTTTGACCCGCAATTACGGGCGTATTCCCAAAATGCCTCGCGTGTCTTCCCGCGTTTATCGCCCCAATGAGTCACGGCCCCGGCCAACAAAGTCGAACGAACATTAAATTAAGCAGTTCCTTGTTTTTCTCTGGCCCGTCGGTACTCGCTTGAGAGCGTTCCGGTGTCGTTCGCAATCGGAGGCATAAAGTGTCCGCATAAAGCAAAGTCCGTTCTTCCCCCGACTCCACTGCATTTCTGGAGGGAATCGCCTGTCGGGGCCCAGGTACGGAAACAAAGTCCAAGGGCCCTCGATTCTCGCAACTCGGCTCACGAACACCCCTGGTCCTTCAAAGTCCCGAAATTGGCATTTTTTTTAAACAAATTGCACGAGCCCGAGGAATCAGTAAAGACAGCTGTTTGCCATGTATGAATTTCCAGTGACTCTAGGCTCGTAATTCCCAAGATACTTGGCTCCAGCCCTGAGATTTCTTTATAATTGGAATAAATTCGACTTGACGAAGAGGCAGCCTTTTAACATTCCAGTGATAAGATGCTCATGGGCTCCGCTACAACATGGCGCGGCATTATGTGTCTTTTAAAAGCGTTGTTATGCTTAAGAGTGCCAAAAGAATACTTGGCACGATATAAAGTATGATGCTTAAGGGCAATGATCGCAGTGCCAGTGCGTTCGCGTTTCTCTCCCATTGTACGAATTGAAAATCCTACACTGGGATTCGAAAAACATTCTCAACCATTCAAAAATTGCCGCTATTAAGTTCCATTAGGTAAATCGAATTCTTTTTATTGTCTTCGCGTATGTATGCGCCTTGGAGGTTTCGTTCTCTCTCTCTCACTATTTCTCTCTCTCTCTCTCTCTCTCTCGCTCTCTCTCTCTCTCTCTATCTCGCTCTCGCTCTCGCTCTCTCAAGAAGAAAAAAAAATACATTTATGCATGCGTGTGCGCGTGCGCGTGGTCGTGTGTTTCTATGCTCGTGTGTATTCGCGTATGGCTGTATGCATGCGCGCGCGCGCGCATTTATGTGTGTATATGCATAAAAACCGCTTTTCGATCGACGACTGTGTAAAGTCCATTAAGCTTTTTTGCTGTTCGATGAGATACAGCAATCGCGCTTAAGAGCAGCTTATCGCGATGCTATCGCCTGAGTAATAGGTGTCGTTTAATACTCCTATCTGTTCGCTCACCGTTAATTGAGAACCAGATTAATGAAATGTACGCGCCGTTTCTTCGCTTCCTAACGAACTAGTTTACGCACAAAAGTCGTTTCTTGTTAGCAGGATGTTATTCCGCTTTGTTTCACTTTTTTCTGATTATTTCAGGATAAATTATCCAGCTTTTTGTATGTATAATATGCAGTTCACCGCGCCAGATTTACAGTACATTACATTGCATGCTATACCATTTCATTTATCCACACACTCCCTAGAATATCCATAGTTTTCTATGTTAACGATGTGTACACTCCTCTAAATTGCAATTATCCCTATTTCCGAGAATTTAGATAATTTAGTAGTATTGCAGAGAAGAAAATGAAAAAAAATGAGAAAAACTAAAATGTGGATAAAGTTGAGAAAAATCTTTGCTATTACTTTTCGTTATTCATCGACATGTGCTATATATATAAGAATTCCGTATTATATTTTGTGACGTATGGTAAACGAAAAGTAAATGATATCGTGGCTAATAGTGTCTATAGTCGGTAAAGCAAACATCTCTTTACCATTTAAGCAAAAATTTCCATCTATCGGTATATCAGTTGATAAAGTAGCAAACTAAAACTATTAAGACGTTAAATCTGTTTGAAAATGTTATTATATATGTATGTGTGTAACAGATGCATAAAAAAAATTAATAATTACCAATTTTATCTAAAAATCAGAAATTATTATTCTTTGAAATATCGGTTACCGCAACTTGGCAAATAAGTGAATACTTTTTAAGGAAAACACTAGAGTGCATCACTATTAACTTTTACTTTTCTAAATTAAAGAATGGCAATGTAAAAAAATTACAATAATAAATATCGAAGTAAAGAGCCTTTTGTTTCCAATTTTAACGACTCTTTTCATTATCTTCATATTCAAGTATCGAATTTAATTACGAAATTATTAATTGCACTACCTAGCATTACTACTAGTTATCATCTAAACGATTAAAATGCACGCAATCGCCATTTAGCATTAAATGGCGAGCGATGACTTCCTTTAACAATGTTTAACTCTAATGACATTTTTCCGTGCAGGTACACTATTCGATAGAGTCTGGATATAGATATAAGTAATAGCTTGCTGAAAGGTTTTGTAAAAGCATATTTAAGGCAAATTCAGATAAGAAAATTGTGTCCGCGATAAAAATAAAAAAGCAATTGCATAAAATGAAGTTTCGAACGTGGTCAAAAACTTATAATACTTATACGCTTTTGACTACACTTGTAACAATAATCAATATAGCATACAATGCGAAAAGAGGCAAAGATAACAATGTACTTTCATAATACCAATGTATTCGGAATACAATAATACAAGCTTATTAAAAATTATTATCTCACGATTGAAAAGCTCATTTTATAAACTTGAACATTACATCAAGAAGTCATATTTTCCAATCATATTAATAATAAGATGGCAAGTCATTAATTCGTCGCGATAAGAAAAAATTGCATTATTAATAGTTACTGAAACTTCTACTTGTTATCATGTTTATAAAAATGTAAATATACATTCTTATATCTTGTATATTTCAAATATTTTAAAGAACATTTTTTATAGCTTTAGAAAATAAATTTCTAATAACAAAATTACGTTACGTAAGCGTCAAGGAGATTTATATAATTTTCAATATTCCGATTAAATTATATTGTAAAAATTACTATTTTATAAGTATACATTAGTTATACATGTACACGTGGTTATTATTAGTATTATATAAAATTATATAAATTTATTTATATACAAATGTATAAAGGACTGCACGCCCATGTTCAACATGTTACAGTTCCTACATAATGTTGACCTTGTTAATTTTCATATATTGACGCTAAAATTGTAATTTTTTTGCCGGTTCGATTAGATTTATAATGCAAAGCCACACTTGTACTTGTCTTCTCCGAACCATAATACGTGCACATTTTACTTTAATTCTTCTTGTATTTACTGACTCTTTATAAAAGGTAGGTTGGGTAAATAAATCAAGAACTTTTATAATCTCTCCGTATCTGCGTATGTAGAATTTAAAAGCAAATCTTTGTAACAATTAAAAATTTAATTCTAAATATTTGCATTTATTTCTTTTTATTTAACACATCCTGGTACATAGAATTCAGTTGAAATGGTACAATATATGCGATATATAACACAAAAATACTTGACAAAAATGATTAGATTTAACAAAAAGACGATAACTAAAAAAAATTATTAATGGTTTATTAAATTTTTGTTTCTGTTTTGTTATTATGAAAAATGTAATGTTACTTAAATCTTAATAAATAATGAATGAATGCAATATTTATACAACAACGTAATTATTCATTTAAAATAGCAATAAAAAATAAATGAAAATATCGTAACTTTAAGTCGAATTAATCGTTAGAATTCTAAAATAAAAAATATTGAAATAGTAATGTCTGTTTAACTATAAAAATTATTACTTTAAAAATCGTTGCACTACTAATCGCTAAGTAATTTTCTTATTTACCGCACTTTCAACATCAAGCTTGAATAATTTACATCAGTCTATGAACGACGGCTGCAAAAGCTGAGTTTACCTGCAGTATACATAGTATACACTTATGTAAATAACAGAAATAACCAAGTGAGCGTTAGTGATGGTATCAATGCATTTGTGTGGATAGCACATAAGCACAGGATATAAACATGTAGAGAGCTGGTAAGAACCACACAGTCGCGCCGCTTGGGAATGATTGCAACTGCAATGTTGATTAACATATGAGCCGCGGCAAAATTACTTTGGCAAGCCGCGCACGAATACTTATGAGAGGATATGCAGGTGCCGCCGCCGACGCGAGATTTGCACGCTTCTTTCCTACCTCCCGAGTCGCAACACAAAAAAAAATAGAAAAAAAAAACCGAAAAAAACAAAAAAGAAAACGAAAAGAAAAGAGGAAAGAAAGAGAAAAAGAAAAGCGGCCATGAAAAATAGGCCTCTCTTTTTGCCTGAAAATAATTTCTTTTCATAACGACGCGATGCCTTACTGGTGAACAGTAGTGTGTACAACATATGGCTACAAGGGCTGCGCGCTGTACGTAATAGTATATACTTTGTTCCTCATACTTGAAGAAAATGAAATTGCACATATTTTTATATAGTAGGTAATTGGGAGATGGCGCCCGCGACGGCAACAACAACGACAATAACCGCGATGAGCGGCGCTTTCCAGAAATCATGAAGTCGATCTATCGAAAGATCATGCACATTCAAGCTCCCCGCGAAAACCCCTTCTCGAGAGATCATCGGTTAGATTTCAGAGAAAAAGATCAAGAGATCGTAGCCGCGTATCTGCTGGAAATGCTTGCGCTGTATAATTACGCCGTTCCCTCCCTCTAACGCGCGTTAACGAGCGTCGAGGAAAAAA
>NW_011948437.1:1870597-1893033 GCF_000503995.2 Ceratosolen solmsi marchali
ATAATAATAATAACAATAATAATAATAATAATAATAATAATAATAATAATAATAACAACAATAACAATAATAATAATAATAGCATTGGCAATAGAAATATCAGTTATAGACAATAACAACAACAATACCAACAATGGTAATGATAATAATTGGGAAAAGTTTTATGCACATATAATAGCTAATAACTGTAAGGATGTAATAATTAAACAAAGTATCTTCGACGGCATTAATTCAGCTTTCTTTCATAATTTGAGATATTTAATGTAAGCCTTAACGCTCGTAAATTCTTCCTCGAGAATAAACATAAATTGAAACTAATTTCATGAGAATAGAATGCACTATTACTGGATTATAAAAATTAATAGAGTCATTTAAAGACTTTGAAAACTTTAAAATAATATCGTAATTAGTAAATAGAAGAATCGCAGGGCCAATTATTTGCGACAGCGAAATCAAGTAAAATAGATGACGCAATTATAAGCGATCGTGTAAATATAAAGATTAAATGTCAATGGAATGTAAATTCATAATAAAAGGAACATTTATCATATTACCAATGGTGAAGTCTCATTGGCTTGGGCAGTGAATGATTAAATTTTAGTCCCAATAAATGCAATTGAATCCTCGAAAGTAAAATAAAGCACACTCTCAGACTCATTAGTTGGAAGCGGCATGTCGAAATGAAAATGTCAGCGACCAAACATCCAAAAGACGACACCGTTCACGAAACAAAATTGACGTCGATGGTAAAAACGAGAGAACAATAAATATGCCGGGAGCATAATTCTTGGGATGCGTTTGGACTGGTTGGCATCGTATCGACATCACACCACATTGTCCTAAATGAAAAGGAAAGAAATGGAGAAGCTCTCGAAAAGGCAGCCGATAATAGGTGCTCGTTGCATCGTGAAATTATGTGTGCATTTGCGTTGCGTGACACGCAAGGCGGCATTTACGAAGAGCATTTGGCGAGTGTACCAGCTCAGCTCTTGTTGATCGGCGGGCAATCGGCGGGCAATCAGCGGGCAATCGGCGGGCAATCGGCGGGCAATCGGCGAGCAATTGGCGTACAATCAGCCCCCGATCAGCATTAGCCTCGTCGATTCGCGCAAAGTTAAATAGCGAGCAATGTCGACGGAAGCGCAATGGCCGGCTCGAGCAAGAAGATCCCTATTAGGTAATACGAAGGAGCTATGCGTCGCTGCTCTGACTAAAGATTGCTAAATACGCGCTGGACGGTCATTTTTTCCGGACAAGGTACCTCCGTCATCCACTCGCGGGAGCCGCGTGCAATTCCTCATCCGATGGAGGCCCGGCCCTCGTCGCTGTCAGCCACTCATTATTAATGCTCGATGCGGCACTACTTGCCAAAATGGCGTATTAAGTGTTTTCCCCGTGCGAGGCCAGTCCGGCACCTGTCGCCTCTAAATCTCGTTACTTAAGTCGGGGCCGCGTCACGCTCTTGGAGTGCCACCGATGCCGAATGCCAGCTCACTCCGGCCATCAACCTCCCCGCTCCCCTCGGCCATCGCCCATGAAGCCTTTAATTGGCTGGCATGCCTCCGCTCGCGCTATTTATACACGAGAGTCATTAGTCCATTACTTGCAATAAGCACCAGCGCGCGCGCGCGCGCGCATCCCACCGAGCTTCTTAATAAGCTCCAATTTATTGACTCTAAGCTTTCTATTTGCCCCGCGGGCGCTTTAATCATCGGCCAACTGCGCCCCGAGCTTATTTCGTCAAACTAAACAAAGTTGCTTTTAACTCCGGCCCGCGAGATTACGGGAAACGGCCGTTTGCCATGCGCCGCTTTTCATTTTATGCCCAAGTGGACCCGTGTCTGAGATAACGCGCGCATATAAATTGCCGCTCTTTCACGAGGGATCTCGAGTGCCGAGACTATTTCCGCTCTATCTGCAACGAATATCTAATTCGCACAAATAGATTACGGCCACTTTTCCGCAACGGCGGCTTATCGCAGCCTTAAACGTTAACTGATTTATTAACCACCAGCATTTTTTCGAGTGGCCGCGCTAATGCCACCTACCCGACTTCCCATTGTTTTCACAGTCGTAAATTCGCGCTCTCCTTTTTCAGCTTTTGACCGATATAAATGAAATTTTATTCCTGAATATAAATTCAAAATAATTAAATGCTTCCTTCAAGCACATACACGCACGCGCGCGCACACACACACACAGACACGGACACGGACACGGACACACACGCGTTGTAAATTTAATGGTAAAGCGTCGCGTTGAATACTCGAGGTTCCGGCAACTTATGAAAGTCAAGAATATAATTCAACTTGCTTATAAACTAACTATTAAAATTATTAATACCATTAAGAAAGGAATTCGATGAAGTATATCTAAGAGAAATTATTATGCGCTCAATATACGCACTTAAATTTAATAATTAATGTCGCAGTATTATATTGTTTTTCCGTATAACTGTTTTATGTCTTTTAAGTTTGAAAAAAAAGATCACTTAGTATTTCATTACAAATACAATTATGTTTGTATATAATAATTATTAGTAACTGTCAATGTGCAATCGTAGTGATATATAATTCGCTTATATCAAAAAATATTAATAGGATTTTCACCGGATTTCAAATAACATGTAATTTTTATTATAATTTCATTATTATTAAATAGAACATATTCTACAAGAATCATTTATAATAAATTTTGTCATTCATTAATCATTTTTATGGAAACAATTATATGTGTATATATACATATATACATGAATGCTTACTTTTACAACATAACATACAATTTTATAATGCTAAATTCATTTATCTGCTATTTAAATGGATTTATGTATTTAAATGCTAATTTAATAATGTATAAGATTAATAAATATTATAACAAGTCGGCACAGTTATTTTTCATTGTTTAGTTTCAACACTGAATGTAATGCCAAAAAGTTCTTAGCGTGTTAAAACATCTTAAAAAATATTCAAAACTTATCGATAATAGCTTCATCGCCAATTATTAATTATTGTAATTATTTTCTAATCTAATTAAATGATCGGATTAAGAAGTAATATTTTTCATAATATTTAATATTTGGGGAAAGAAAGAGACTCCCCTATTTACACACACGCAAATCCATATTTACAAAATTTACAATATTTACATATTTAAAAATTCAACTATACAGAAATAAAACTTATTAGTTAGATGTAACGTCAATAATTTTGCCTGAAACGTCTGACACATTTCGTTTTTATTTAATTCAGTTTAATATTTTAATAATCAAAAAATACCTACCTTATTATTTTATGTCATTAAGTATTTTATCGAAATATACTTGATACGAATTATCGAATTTTAAAACTATTAAATCATTATACTTTATTATTTAATAAACTATATTATATATGTTAAGTTCTTATATAATTAGTGTAGAGAAATATGTAAGTACTTCATTAGAATTTTTTTATATTTATTATATTATTTATTATTATGCATAATAAATTATATAATGATTTTTTCATATTATTATATTATTACATACACCTATGTATAAGAAATAAAATAGAATTTTAATTTGGAGATTTTATGCATTTTACTACAAGACCTCTACGATCTTACTATACCACAATATTTTACATCAATTATTTAAAGCTTTATTGAGTAAGAATATAATTTAGTTAGAATTAATATATTATTAATATTTCATTATAAATCTATATATATGTATTTGATTTTTGATAATAATCATTGTTAAAATTCATTTACTATCGTTGCTATAGCTGCCTATAGTCAAGTTAATTTTAAAAATTAATGTTCTAAGATTAGAATAAATACATAGTTTCTTCGTCATTTATTTCAATAATTTTTTCTTCTACATTTCGGTTTTTTAATTTAATAGAAATTATATATTCCAATAAATTTTATTTTAGTTTTACGACAAATATTCCTATCATCTTAGTTAAAATTATTTAGAAAATATTATATAATAATCATAATAGTTAAAGTGTATCCATACTTATTTTTATATTTCCAAATACTAAGGTAAGTACATAGTATTTATTATTTTTAATAAATATTATATTTAAAATTATATTCATAATTTTTTTATCGCATTTTAAATTATAGTTTGATATATATATATATATATATGACTAAATTAGGAAATAACTTAACAATTCAAAAAATTATGTACGCGTGAATAATTGAATTTAATAATAAATAAATCTTGTTATACTAGATTTAATTAATAATTAATTTTATAAAATCAGGAGTATATATTAAAAAATAATATTATAAAAAAAATTCATTTGTACAAAAAATCTATGTATAATGTTTTAATTCGGAATGCATTTAACGAAATGCTTCTTTAGGAAATCAAGATTAGTTAATCTATATTTAAACTATAAGTATATTCTATATTAATAAGATAACTTTCTTATATAATTTTAACTTTAGCCACAATAATACAATTCATAAAGCATAAATAATACAACACAAGTACCGTAACAATAACATAAACAATATATCATTTATTAATGTATATATATATATATATATATATATATATATATGTATTTTTTATATTTTCTTATTCGAATATCATGTTAGTATATAGTTTATAATGTATTAACGCATCATTTCTGAACTTTAGGTAATTCTTATCGTATCTAGGATTTTCCTATTTTGGTAACACTACATGAATATATTTAATTTGAATTTTAAAAATATGCAGTCGTAAAGTATTTTCATTATGTAGTAATTCAAAATTCAGGAAATTAAGTATTAAAGTTATTTATCGTGCAAAGATAAGTTTGAACAAAAATTTAATGTTTTGCCAAATTACACGATATAAGATTTTTCTTAAATCCTTATAAAAATCACAATATAAAAAGTTACTTTTACGAACTCACCCTTTTGAGGTATTAAAAAAAAACTGTTCAAAAAGAAATATTACATTTTAATATACATTTACTATTATCATAATCATTGGAAAATTTATTTATTAAGAAATCATTTATAGAATTATGCAAAAATATGCGTATTGAGATAATAATTTTATTAAAACCAACGAATATTTCACAAAGTGTCGTATTAATTAAAGAAGAAAATTTGTCAAAAGCATCGATGAATTTAAGATTCAATACGTTCTCATTAATATAAATTTCTTTGTTATTTTAATGAGATATATATAATATGTAATAAATATGTCCGAAAACATTATATGAATATTTTATATTAATATATCCATATATATATATATATATATATATATATAAATATATAAATATTCAATACCTTCTATATTTATGTCTGGAAATCTTAGAAATTTTAATAAATATAACAAAATATTTCTTTTAGACTATTTACAATGTACGCCTATTTTAATTTACAAAATTGTAGCTTAAAAATCATGCTGAATATTACCATTGTTATATGATATTTTAATATACACTCTCAACAACTTTTTTAATTTCTAATGAATAAGAACTACACTATATGAAGTATATATCAACAGTATAAAAGAATATCCTAACAAACTTTGATATTTGCATAGGCATAGAGAGATAATTAATTATTGACAAGTATAATTCAATTTTATAAGTATGAATCAAATGTTATTTAAAAATAAATTTAAATTAGAAATACTTTTTATACATTGGTAATTTTTAAATAAGTTTACTTGTGCTAAAATTACTGATCTTGATAGGTATCTGAAATTAAAATCTGAACAAAATTTAAATTATATGTTATTATTTTCGTCATTAAAATAAAATCGATAATTTCGTGAGAATTTAAATTTATGTATTTAAACATCTATTTTATATTTACAGTACACAATTCCATTTAACTTCGGCAACATTTTTACATAAATTTATAAGAACTGAAAATTATAAATACACACACACACACACATATATATATATATATATTATATTTATACATGATACAGTTATTAAATGATATATAATTATGCAACATAGTATCAATCAATTGTAATATCCATTACAATATACAATACTTAGAAAAAAAAAAAAAAAATGAAAATTTGAATTGATACGTATATTTTTGAATTACATATATATCATCAAATGGAATATCGTTCAAATATTAATAATATACAACATAACATTAAAAACTTGATTTTCTGGTATAAGTTTAAAATAACATTCTATTTATTTTTTGTGCCATTCTATGAACTATTGAAATATTAAATAAATATTAGAACACAGATATGATAGAAAAAAGTCATATCAATTGTAGCATAAATTGTACAAAGTAAAATGTTAGATTATAAGTTAAAACTGAGATTTAAAATACTTTTTATACATTTTAATAGAAAATCGTTGAAAATAAATATTTCTTAAAAATAGGCAAAATTACTAAAAAAATTAAAGTCTTAAATTGTATGATAAAATAATTATATGATAAAAATAAGGAAAATTCAAAGCATTAACAATGTTTATTTTAATTTTCCAAATCATGATGCATATTTTTAATCTTTTCCTTTCATTTATAAGAATGGATTAATAATTGAATAATCGACTTGATTTAGGACAACCTAATTGATAATTTATAATTATCGTAACCGATCATGTTTTTGTGAAATTGAAAAGTGTGTGTTGACAGAATAAAATCGAATTATATGGCGAAGAAGAAAATAGCACCTGTGAGTTTATATTGTAGTTGATATTATTTGTATTTATTAAATGAATTCGATACTGCCTTATTATAATATATAATCTCAAGTTTTCCAACCTAAAGCAAATTTAATTTTCTTCTTAAAAACTTCTTTATAATGTGCAATACATATATTGTTAAAGTTTTTATAATTGTTATAATTTTTATTGCGTAACTATAAATACTTGGTTATTTTCTTTTGTGATAATATTATCTTAGTTATAATTAATTATGATTACATGATTCATTTCAAATTAAAAAATTAATGAAAATTAATATCAACTAAGTCATTTTTATGACATAGTGATAATATTTAATTCTTGAAATGCCAATTCGATTATTAATTACCAGTTATCTTGAAGTATATTTTAAAGGACAATTATCTTTTAATGATTATAATTACAAAAATGTTATCTCACAAATAGAAGCCTATATAATTGCATTTATTAAAGCATTGGCAGTGCGATTATGTAAGCATTAATAATGTCAGGTTTGTTTAATAAAATTATAACAAATTTAAAGCATAAAATTTTAGATATAGTAAAGTAATAGTAAGCATTTGAGATAAAAGCCTCGAAATTGCATTATGGGGTGATCGATGAATTAAACCATAATCGATTATACCTTTATATTTTTCAATAATACTCGCTCATTTACAGTATCTGGTTATAATTGTGCTTAACTTACGTGGACTAATTAAACTTTTAAGGCATTAAAATAGACAAAGAGTGAGTGAGAGAGAGAGAGAGAGAGAGAGAGAGAGAGAGAGAGAGAGAGAGAGAGAAGAAGCGCAATAAAAATGAACGAAATAAATTTTTAAGAATAAAAAAAATTCAAATAATATAATGGATACTATATTAATGTTTTTTACTTTTTGCAAGATTAATCCGTTTCATTTGGCCGAGCGGAAAGAAATGAAAGTGAGTGTATATATATTTTTTCTGAAAGTACGTTGTGTACAGTATTCACACGTAAAGTCGTCAGGCGACGAATCGTGCGAGACTGTCCTGAAGTTTTTTCGACGTTTATGAGTCGACATGATTTACGGTTTATTTATGCGCGAACTCGTCTTTGTAATAATAATACCAGGCACACGGCGCTGCCTCTCTTACGAATAAACGACAGCCATTTTAAGAGGCCCTCAACTCTGTTTAGTGCTCCGAGAAAGAGCTGCAATCTCCATATAAAATTCGATCGTCTCGCAGCTTTCTATCCCTCTACCGCTCGACGTCTGGGCCCTTGACAACAGCGCCTTGAAAAGTCCGGGGCGTCTTTTCGGGCGACGGCGGTCGTCATCAACAGGCTACCGTCTTACGTATGCATATTCGCCTCGCGCCGGCAGCGATAGCATAAACTCCAGCGCTTTTACGATTATTGCCTCGGCGAGTTGTCACTGCGCGGTCCGCGGCAGATAATGCGACGGCTGCCCCCTTCCACTCCTCCTCGCCACCTCATCCCGCCGACCAGGCAGTGTTTAACGCCTAGAGCTCACAGCCGTCAACGGGTGCGTTTACAGCTCTTGTGTCAAGCCAACGAAGGGCGTTGCGCGCGGGTTCCAAAGGCAAATTTAGCTTTTCCCCAATTTTCCCCGTTTTTTCGATGCTCGATCTCAGATAATTAGCGATCCGTTCGTCCGATCGCTCATCTTCCTCTTCCTTCCTGCAGTGAGCGCGAGTCCTTAATAATTGTAATTGGACACGGCTCGGCAGCTTCACCTACAGCGTGGTCTTGCTGCCCACTTTACAATACACTTTGTCCATCTGCCTTTTAAGGAGTGAAAAAATGAAAAAAGTGGGCGGAGCTTCGAGATCAAAGGGGCCGCCGCGCGGCGAAGGTCCGAGGAAGAGAAGAACGAGTAAAAGAGTGAGAGATAGCGAATGAGCGAGCGTACGAGTGAGAGAGGGAGTATGCGAGAGAGAAAGAGTGAGTTGGTGGAACGGAGAGAAGGAGGGATGGAGAGATAGAGATAGAGAGAGAGAGAGAGAGAGAGAGAGAGAGAGAGAGGGAGGGAGAAGGTCTCTATATACCTATGTATAATGTCCGGCCTGCATGCTCTTTCTTATGCGCACATATAGCAATCCCCGGATACATCAAGAGTCCAGGCTTACGGCGGCCGTTTATAGCCGCCCCGCAGACATTCAAATCGTTAAGTCATCGGCCAGACCAGAGACAATGAACATTTTTTTTTTAAAAACTTCTTTTAGTGAGACCGAAAGCTCGCTCGGGGAAATCCTTCGTTAATGTTGAATCAACAAATCGACGGTCACTTCAAGCCTCATTTTTTCTATTTTTTTCTTTTTTTTCTCTTTTTTTTTACTTACTTTAAGTTTCGCGCGATTCGTCAAGCGAGGGACCACACATCCGACTTCGATGTAAAATCTCACACGAATAAGCACCAATGCTTACAAACATTCGCGATCGATGCCACCCTAATCGAGCCATCGCTTTGTGAACCACCCGATCATGTTCTGTTACGTTAATCGCTCTTGTATATGTTAAATCCCTTTACATCAATAATCCATTTAACGGTACTACTACTCAGAAAAGAGCATTTTAAATCATAGCCGGTCGATCCAAACTGTAAACTATTATATTAATGTACTGTCGGCTATATATTATAGAACTATATATACATATATATATATATATATATATATATATATATATATCATTTGAGTTGGTCATGTGCTCAACTTGCGTTTTTCAATTAATAAAGAGCCGTCGATGTATTCTTCATTAATAGTCAATTTCAAAGAGCTAATGATGCCTTCCCGACGGTACTAATATCGGTTATGAGCGTTCCAGGAAAACCTATTGTTAATTAAATGTCTAACAAAATATACAGCGTGAGGTCGGACATACATCGTGAGCTGGTAGTTCCGATGACACACTCATATTCCTTCGTTTTCATTGCCAGCCGTGGAATTCAATAGTAGCAGACTTAATGCCAAGATTACAAGAACATACAGAGCGACAACGAGTGAATTATCTATCCTCGAGTTAGTTAGATGATGCATAGGGAGTGGGAGGAGATTAATCTCGGCTTATTGCTGGACTCGCAGCTGGACGGGGCAAATCTGGCTGAGAGATCGTTCGACAGAGCGAGGCTCTCGGTAAGCACAGAGGAGGTGCATCCGCCATATTACCCAATGGCCGTAGGATGTGGTTATTAAAAGTGCAGACTGCACTCACTTTTAGTGGAACTTCCTCGAGGGGCGCGTATGCCAAGCACTTCTTTATTCTACGACTCCTTTTTCCTCCCGTTTCTCCCCACCACCTCCGCCATCCTTCCTTTTACCTTTCACGCTCTCCTCTTTTACTCGTGGGACCTTGTCTCGTTGACGTTCAGAATTTGCATATACATGATATTTCAGCCGTTGCTTTACAAACATAATCAGACATTTGACGCTGCTATTTTCGTCTCTGGCGAGCTACGGATATATCAATCAAGCGCCAGAACATCGGCTTTCCTTACAATAATGGTTTTATATTGCGTCTCGTAAATGCAGGAGGAAAAATTATCCATTCTTACGAAGAAGGTATTCCAAGCGAATCTTCCTGCAGACTTACTTGGAGCTCGATAATTTGTACTCCAAATGTGCAATTCAAACAATTCACATAATCGCAAACGTCATTTCAAAACTCTTCTTCTGCTTCTTCCTGCTTCTTCTTATTTTTCTTTATATTCTCATTCTTCTCCTGCTCATTCTCATCCTCCTCCTTCTTCTTCTTCCTCTTCTTCTTCTTCTTCTTCTTCTTCTTCTTCTTCTTCTTCATCTTCTTCTTCATCTTCTTATAAAGACTTCTGTATCATTACACGATTGCATCAAGTGCAACCGTATTACGCATTCTAGTAAATTAACTTATTTTTATGATAATACATTATGTAGAGTGTCTTGCATAATATAGTGTCTCATAAAATTAAATCGTGTCCAACAAAGTTTTAGGAATTACATAAAAAAAAAAAAAAAAAAAAACTCGATAATGTCAACTCAACTAGATCTATAGAAATAATAGTGATGATTATTTTGTAACTGAGAATACTAGTCGCTCGCAATAATGAATTCGAATACATTCATATTTTATACAAACGATCTTTTAATATAGATAACATCAAAATTGTAATTATGGTAAAGTAAGAGGCATGCTTACAATGTATATTCATTTTACACCTTTGCTATGATCTTTAAAGGAAGATCATTAAAACGAACGTTATAATTAGGAATTTAACATATCAAAACGTTGAATAATACTTCCTTTTTAACTTGAAGGATAGAAAAGATAGTTTCTCAATTTAAAAAAAGCACAAGAGCAGATATAATTATAGGAAGCCAATTAAACTTGAGCGTGTAGATTATTAAATTTATAAGAATATAAATTGTTAAGTAAGATAATTATTTGCCTGGTACCTAATTCACTTTGTAATGTTCCTATATTAATATAAAATATAAGTTACATAAGCTACAATTGCGCTGGTTTCATAAATTCATAATACAATATTATTATTAGTATTGGTCTTGTTCAATTGTTTCTCCATCCATTCTTTCAAGGTTTCTTTAACAATCTCGAATCGATAGATTTTCGGTTCAACTGTACAATTGAATCAGGATTTCAATTACACTAGCCTTATAATATTTCATCGTCGAGATTTCAAATTTATAGTTCTCTCAATATACTTATTTCAATTCACTGCTGAAAAAAGTATAAAGACCATGAAATTATAAAATACATTTGCAGATGCTTAATTATCGACGACGGGACTTCTCACTTCACGTTGAAAGATACGATTGCAATCGATAGACGTACCGATTACAAGCCAAACCGAACTAAAATCCATCTCTTACATTATAATAACAGCAGGCTATGTTGAATATCTACAATTAGCGTTTCTTAGTTCCATTATCGTGGCTGATCATATTTGCCGATTTAGCCTATGCCGAAATCATATATAAACTTTTTCGTTCTTATCGCAAGGTCTCAACGCTAAAATTGAGCTTGAAAATCTGTGTTAAACGCCGATTATTAGTCAATGTATAATTCAAGCTCGAGAAATGAAGTAATCTCACATTCGAGAATCCTGAGGTTGGGTCTTTTTCTCGAGGCCACGCGAATGGTCACAAAACGTGGTAAAAGCGGCGAAAATGACTGTCGCTATTAAGCGCTTTGTATAGTGGAGAAACAGCAGCTGTTGCCGTTGTTGGCCCGTAGCACGCGAAACATAAACAATGCAGTATGGACACGACAGGAAGGATTTTCGACCACTGAAAGGAAGAGAAGAACTTGGATGAAACAGCGGTGGAATTTTTGTCTCGACATCATTATCAAGCGAGTTAGCTCTCCTACCTCAACCCCCCCCCCTCCACCACACACGGCTTTCAGCAATCGGAGAAATTTAGTTGTGCCGTTTCCGGCAACCCAACGAATTTTCTTCAAAGACCACCATCCCTCTCTAAATGTTGTTAAGTTTGCCAATTCAATTGAACCAATAATTTCAAACTTTCCTCGCTTCACCAATTGCTCTATATAAGTTGCCAACCTCATTTACCGAGCTAAGCTAAAGCTTACATGCAATATTAAAAGGCCGATTATATCTACACGAATTAGAACAAAGACTACGCGTCTTAGGTCTCACAAACCTATTATCCATCTTATTTCTTCTCGAATTACGTAATCGCTTCTTAAAATGAAGATAAAAAATTTCCGACATGTGAACAGGATAGCACTGGAGCGCAATTTTCCTCCTACATTTGTAAATATTTCAAGAGCTTTCTTTGTGCTATTCAAGATACTATAGCGCGTCTTTTGAATTGCCGAGCGCATAAATAAAATAAAGAGAAAATTATTTAAATTGTTATTAATGAAGGGTCACGCTGCAAATGGATGAGCCAAAAAACGAATGAAAAATAAGTGAGCTTTTAGGCTTCGTTTATTAATACAGAAATTATCACGATCGTGTTCGCTCAGACGACTTGTGTAAAATACTAGAAAGTCTCTTGGCAAGTAAGTAAACTATAGGGGCAAAGTTCCTTCCACCGAGACAAAGGTGCTAGTAGGCGACGCTCGATTTCTTGAATATTTGATAGATCGTAGACGTCGGCCATGCTGCCTGGCGTGCAGCGAAACATTAAACAAGTAGGGTTGTTAGCCTTCTTATCTTGTTCGCTGGAACCCCCCCCCACTCTCACTCTCTCACTCTCTCGCCCTTCTCCACCTCCTGGCGCCCCCCCCCCTCTAACTCGCCGCGCCACATCGCCCTCTATACATTTGCACGACGACGATATATTATTTAATATAACCTGTACTTCTCTAACTGTAGGTTAGCCAGACAACGTTGAGCTTGGCAACTGCGATTCAAAGGGGTATTTTTTATGCTCAAGAGCAGAACAAGAGACTCTCAATCATGGAAAATACTTCAGAAATTCTAATATTACTTTTTTATTCTTCTCAATTATCAACTTTCGATCGTTCAGTCCAACAACTCGCCTTTGATTTGCTCGACTATACCGTTCCTTGAAATCTTTGTAATTTGCCACAGAAGACACATACACACAAACACACACATCTGATCTTTTTTGTTTCTTACCGCGCTACCTTTAATTGCATATACTACTCTACGCCATTTAAATATTATTTAACGCTTATTTAAAGCATCGAATGCACTAATTCCCCTATTTAATTCTAATACAAGTACGAGTCTTTAAGTAAGCATTCATTGTTTTACCCGCGGCGTGACAAAATATTCACCTTAGATAAATTTACAATTTACGCTATTTATATTCCAAGCCTAATGCTATTTACAATTTTATTCCAAACTACTATTAACAAAGACCTATTTCATGCTTCTAATATTCATGCTTATGCAATCCATCTTGAATGTACTTAATCATTTTAATTACTATTTAATTGCCAATTTTCAATTTTAAGAATTATGTAATATCGAAAAATGCTGAAAAGTGAATGAAAAAAAATTTTAAATTGTGTGCATACTCGTCTCCTCTGGCAGTCAGACATTGAATCATTTATTCCAGCTTAGGTTTATTTCCAAGAAACTAAAATGACTCTTCGCTCACTAGCTTTGGATAACATAAATATAGACGAGACATTTTCTATTATAATAAGTCTGTAACAGTATTTTATCATTAACCTATTGCAAAAAAATTTCCATCATTACTTTTAATCGTTTAAATTATAAAACTAAAACGCAGAATACACTTTAGAACTTTGGATTTTTTTTTCCTCTCTCCGCCATGTTTATAGATAGAGAAGCATTCGGTCACTTCCTGCAATTAATATCATAAAATTTGTAATTCAAATTCGAAGCTTTGCAGACTAATGGCAGAGGATAAGAAATATTCGTTTGTTTCTCACGTGACGAGGATCCATAAAGCTCAAACTGCAAATAGAATCGCGGCTCAAGTCGAAATTGGTAGTGCGCGAAATTTGCCGGCCTCATCACAGACGGATCGAGCGTCTTGCGGTAAATTACGAGGAGAAAATTTTGTCTGAGAAATTCACAGAACTCGATTACGACAATATACGAAGGGTTGATGGCCCAATTGTATTCCACATCAATTCCCCGATAGGCAAAATAATATTGTCGACTCTTCTACTCAATTTGATATTAAGTGCCAGTGCGTTTGTTGAAATCTGAATTTACTCTTATTTATAAAGATACATTTTTTGAGAAAAAAACAACAACAAAATAATAACAATAATAATAATAATAATAATAATAATAATAATAATCATAGCAATAATAATAATAACAAGCAACTTCAGATTTTCAATACGATACAATTCACCGATACTGTTGTTTCCAAGGAAAATATTCGTTCAACATCGCAGTGTTACATTCATGAAAGGAATGAACTACGACTATTATTGACCGTCGATTTTTATTGTGATTGCAACTTTTTTTTCCATTTGATGGAAACCGATTAGAACTATATAAGAAAATTAATGGAAGAGAAAGATATCGAATCAAGAAAGAAGGGATACTAGACAATAGGATTTTTAAAAACTGAAAATTAGAAATACTAAGTCTAAATAAACTAATAGTACAAAGAAACTTAATGGTAATTATAAAAAATGAAAAAAATATCTATATAATTTCTATACATCCCAATATTTAACTTATTATACCGTAAGTTATTCTTTAACAGAATTTACAAAAATCTCACCATCGTATGAAAGAAACTTCAAAAAAAAAGGTTCAAAGTAAAAGTTACCCACGCGTGTAATAGTAAAATGAATTACATCTTAGTTTGAATTTTATTGAAGGTTATTTTATTAATGATAGCCAACGGAAAACTACTATTAGTCATAGTATAAATATTTTCAGTAATTCATTATATATTTTAAGTTAATTTTAAGGTTTCCAATTTGTATGCTTCATTGTAAAAAATTTCATTAACACTTCTATGATATTTGCGAAGAATTTTAATCAAATTATAAATCAATACGTAATATTAAATTCACAATTATTTTACTATAATTATTATCACTAATAATATCATCTTATGTTAAATAATATTCTATTTATATTACATACAGGCAGTACATAAGATAATAGAATTAACTATAAAAATAACTATAAAAAACTGTTTAAGCATATGCCTATAAAATAATTAAATTATAAAATAATTAAATAAAATAATTATAAGCATAGGCCTGTAAAATAATTAAATTATAAAATAATTAAATAAAATAATTATAGGCATATGCCTGTAAAATTATAGCATTTTTTGATAATAATATATTACCATAGATTTTATTACTATCTAAATATTTTCAACCTTATACAAATAAATGAATAATATAAGTCAATTGCAGTTTTACCTTTAACATTTCCAGTTTGTATGTAATAGACAAGTATTCGTTTTATAGACTGATATATTATATCTCTATATAAATTATTTTTACTAATAAATGTTTCACTTATTTATTCGATAATCATATTGTTGAATGTTAAATTATTTTATGTAAATAAATTATAGTTATGTAGTTTTCTTATATATATATATATATATATATGCGTAATTAATAGATATTATAATAGAATTCATTATAAAAATTAATTTTTGAGCGGCCTGTTTTAATCAACTTAGTTGAATATAATTTAAAATTATAGCAGGAAAAATCGGGAATTTTATAAAACACTTTATATCTAATAAAATTATACAAAACTCTGAATAAAAAATTTGATACAACTATTTTGAATATTAAAGCAAAATATTGGTAATAAATTTTAATTAATTGTGTATACCTTTTTATTTTTTAATAACTATAAATATCATCTTAAATCCTTTCAAAAGAAAATTTTACAAAATTTTTCAATTATTATTTGTTAATCAAATTAATAAATCGGTCGATATTAGACCAAAAATAAAAATAAAAATTTTTTTTATATGTAACATATCCTGATTTATAATTATGAATATTAGAAAAGTGTAATTTATTAAATTTACATATTTAAATAAAAATTTAATATTAAATTTAATATTAAAGCCGAATACTTTCACACTTTTTGATATTTTATATATTATAATAAATCATTTTTACAAAACTAAAATCCAAGATGAAAGTTAATTAAACTGCGTCATATTGTCAAGTAATTCGTATAAATTATTAAATTTATATTAAGTAAAATACTAATCTTAAAATTTTGTAGCATGTAATAAAAGTATTTTCCAGTACTAAGTACTTTATATATCACTAATAACATTTTAATAAATATTAATTTTAATAATTAAAATATTTTATGTTTAATTATTGAAAAGTTTAAAGTATTTAATAGAGAATATTTAATATATACATAGAATGAAATTAAAAACGTTGTATTATGACTATTAAAATTTAAATTTATAATCCCCTGTATATGTAATTGTTCTGAAAATTTTCATTAAGGAATTTTACATAATTAATATGTCATTTTATCAAATAGTTATCTATAACTTTTTATTAAATTCTGTTTTTTATGTATGCCTAATTTTATTTTTATTAAAAATTTATATTATACGTAAATATATTACTTTAATCTGTACTCATTTATAGTATTATGATCTTAATTAAGCTTCATTACGTTTTCACGGGAAGTCATTTAATAATTAACTTCTAGTAATTCAAAATAATTTTAAATATTATGGAATAATAATAAGGACTGATATATTGAAAAAAAAAAAAAAATATATATATATATATAAGTTTTAATTAGTTGGAATTCACATAATTTATTTATATGAACAATATTAAAGAAAATTTTTTTACAAATTTGTATTATCAATAAAAATGAAATACCTCACTATATTGACTTAGATAATTTTGCAATGACTGGATATGTTTTAATTAAATGTTTGTTAATTATGAACAATAATAATTCAAAATATTTCATATGAAATGAGTAAATGATATTTAATAATACAGTGAATAATTATATATAAATGGAATGTGTCGAATTATTATGTATATTATAGATCTGAAAAATTATGTACATAAAAACGATAAACATAAAGTTGAAAAGTACATCGTGAAGTACTATACAAGTATCAGAAATTTCTAAAACTTTTATGCATAAACGTAAATACTGGAAAATACTGTTTGCTGGCGGATATTAATTTAAATTACATATTACGCTTTCGCATATTCTATGGTCGTATAATAAAAAGGAAAGTAAATATAAGCTTGATTTAAGTTGGCCGGTGAATTAATTATTCAAGGTAAATTGTATTATCTCTTATTGGCTCTATAATATTGAAGCTCGCGTGTTTCGCATAAAAGATTAATGTTTGGCAAGACGTGCAGGAGAAATATGGACTCGATCGTCAATTTTGTTATTCAACCGCGTTGAAAACTTATGAATTCGCTAAATGTAATACCGCAGTTTCGAGTTCATTATCCCAGCGTGAAAAAGGACGAATTCGAGGAAGCAAAAGAGCGAGTTTAAATGTTTTTGAGATGAGGAAACTCATTGTCGCCGGGTCTTTGGCGCCAAGAAATAGAGAAACTCGTCGAAAAACAATTAAAGAGGTCGCGTGAAGTCGTGATGTACCCTCTCCTCGTCCTCGCTCACTCGCTATTATTATTATTATTATTATTATTATTATTATGCACTCTGCCTCTCTCTCTCTCTCTCTCTCTCTCTCTCTCTCTCTATCTATCTATCTATCTCTCTATCTCCATCTCTCTCACTCTCTCAGCTTGGCTACCAACGTCGCGTCGTTGAAGAATAATTAAATCGATTAGAGAGCGTTACTCGTGCACTTATCTACGCGTTTCGACAAATTGCCCGAGCCGCATTTCGGGCTTTTATTTAATATCGCTCGGCGGCAATCGACAAATAATGTCACTCGAGCAGAAAAGCCGGAAGCGCTGAGCACTCGCGTAGGCAATTTCGCACTCGCAAATGAGCAACGGAGGTTAGAAAATGTTATTAGAAGATGATGAGAGGCACTTGTGTGAACGTGCCCTCGCTCTCTTGGAAAACAAATTTCATTCGAAAACGCGAGCGGCTCTCGGTGACCGTCGCTGTTCAACACGCGAGTCTCGAGCGCGACGTGGGCGTCTTTTTACATAGCCAGAGATTTTTGCTGCCGCTTGACCAATGCGTAATGAGAGGTTGCATTGTGAATGTTATTCAAAAAGACGGAGTCATGGCAGTTACACTGTTGAAATAACGTGAAATTTGCCATTCTCGGAAATTCTTAAGTCTGCGAGGGGCTCAAGGTGGGAGTAGACAGAGATGGATGACGGTACTGTACATGTCATGCGTTTGTTATTTTTTAATGCGGTACACCCTTGGACAAATTAGCCTTCTAGATTGTTCGATATCGGCATCGATGGATTTACGCGCTTAACCAGTACTGGTTAAACGGCGCTAGCCATTGAAAAATAAATAGTCTTCTTACTTACCATAAAAAAGCAAAAGAAAAGAAAAACTCTCCTTGTTTTATGCGAATAAAATATGTCTTAACTCGATATCGTACAAACAAAAACAATACCAAAAAAAAAAAAAACAATAACAACAACAACAACAACAACAACAACAACAACAACAACAACAACAACAACAACAACAACAACAACAACAACAACAACAACAACAACAACAACAACAACAACAACAACAACAACAACAACAACAACAACAACAACAACAACAACAACAACAACAACAACAACAACAACAACAACAACAACAACAACAACAACAACAACAACAACAACAACAACAACAACAACAACAACAACAACAACAACAACAACAACAACAACAACAACAACAACAACAACAACAACAACAACAACAACAACAACAACAACAACAACAACAACAACAACAACAACAACAACAACAACAACAACAACAACAACAACAACAACAACAACAACAACAACAACAACAACAACAACAACAACAACAACAACAACAACAACAACAACAACAACAACAACAACAACAACAACAACAACAACAACAACAACAACAACAACAACAACAACAACAACAACAACAACAACAACAACAACAACAACAACAACAACAACAACAACAACAACAACAACAACAACAACAACAACAAAACCAAAAAAAGAAAACAACCGCAGCCTTCCGATTATTGTCGAAATCTTGATAAATCATGCCGTAGGACGAAAGGAGCTTAAACGGTTTGCGATATGCGCGCATACTATTATTATTTCCCTTTCTTATCTTATCCTGCAAAGTAGCAAATAAATTTACTCTTATTTTACATTCGAAAGTATAGCAAAAAAAAAATTTTTTTTTTTTTTTTTTTTTTCAAATCATAGTAATAAAAATGAAATCAACGAAATTAAAAGCAAACGTCGACGAAGAATCTACAGTTGCGTGTTGTGCCCCACACGCACAATAATGCATACTCTAGTCGACATGCCTCCAAAATACAACGTTGCCAAATTACTCCTCTTCGCTATGCGGAGCTGCATTCGTATATGTAAATACAGCATTGTAGTGCATAGGAGCGTGCTCACTTGTGCAATTATACCTAACAGTTTTCTTCTTCAAAGAAACGTACTGTACTTGCAACAAGCTCTTTTACCCTCCATGTGTTGTAAACTCTTAAGCTTCTTAAAGTCATCGCAACACAAGTACCTCACGAAGGTTCGTCAAATACAATAATACTAAAGAGTCTGCGTTGCGCCAATATGCTTTTCTCGGTTAGTGCGTCTTTTTATGAAACGACTTTCTATACACCTGTATGTTTTAAACGCACTATTAAAGCGTATAAGCATAACTGCTCCTTTGTCTATATTCTCGAATACCGAGCGATGTACTCGACAACATTATATTTGTTCCAAGTATAGACAAAAAGTTAGCATTTATGAAAGAAGAGGGCGACTTGCTGAGGTGGCGTGGAGGTGGCGAGGAGATGGCGAAGAGGTGGTGAGGAGGTATAGAGGAGGCGGAGAGGAGGCGGAGAGGAGGTTGAGCGGAGGTTGAGAGGAGGAAGAGGAGGAAAAGGAGAAAAAGTAGGGGGATGGGTAAACAATATGTAAAGAATTAAATTACAAGAAGAATAAATTTTTGTTTTATATTTAATAAGCTTATATTCGAATTGACATTAATATTGATAGTATGTAATACGCTAAAAAACAAAACAATAACATGTAATACGCTGATTAAGATTTTAAATCATAAAAATGAAGATACGATTAGCATTAAACAAGGTATTATGATTTTCAGATAAATTCTAATTTTTCTTAATTGTGCTCCGTCATTGTGTCATTTATGCGTGTATAGCCTATATTCGAACGAGACTTCCTACATTTTAAAACAAGTTTTCTTTCACTTCCCTTGGCAAAATACTGTATCTCTCTTTTTCTTTCTGTACTCTAATAACGTCTGTCTGTCTCTCTTCTGATATTTTCCCTTTTCATCGATCAAGCCAATAAATCAGATATTTGAAACTTTAATATGAAAAAAAAAAAAAAAAAAAATTTATCTGCCTGTACAAAAAAAAAGATCGCTAGTTTGGTGTTAATTAGTTCGATTTAAATGGCTAAGAATAATAATTTTAATTAAGAATATATTATTATAATGATTTAAATGTTATAAAGAATATTATTACGAGTATGCGTTAAAGATAATTTACAAGGAAATCAAGTTTTTAAACTATGCTTCAAAATTGACAGAGTATAATGTTGAAACAAGTTTCTGCATAAATCTGAACCACAAATGAGACTGAATCTAGGCTATTACCATACATTATCGTATCTGTAAAAAGATGAAAATCATACTGACACTGCATAATCATTTGATGCATGAATCACTCGTTTACCAAATATTTTACCTCGGGATGGAACAAAAAATTTCAAATTTTATCGCAGATCCCATCTTACATTCACTCCACAATTGAAATAAAGACGAGACCCTTAAGTTAATTCTCAAGATGGTGTGAAAAATGAACCTCGGCATATCTTAAAAGGTTAGTTGTTGATATATCAGTAAAAATGAAGACATTCGAGTTAAAAATTTTAATATGTAAAAAGTGTAAAGTTGATGTGGCGTAATCCTTAATAAAATGAGTATCGACGGTTTAAATTGGTAATCGATTTCAATTTTAATTTAATCATTTTCATTAAGATTTGTCGGTATTGATAAGAAGATTTTTATAACGACAGCTGAACAAATTTTCATCTCAATAATATACAAATTTTCACAGTTATGCAATAAAGTGTTAAATAAACATATAAATATATTGTAAATTATAATTTTAAAAGAAAAAACACAGAGGGTTAAAGTTTATTCGTTATCAGAAAAATAATTTTAATGCTAATTGATGAAACAGTACATTATTTGTAGTGTCAAAAAATTTTCTTGTTAAGATTACAGATAAAAATTGATATCGTTTGTAAAAATGAAAAGAATTATAAATTAAAGTGATAATTTAGTAGCTCGATAGTAAATGATGGCATCGCTTGATAAATAGAATAAAGTCTGAAACAATGACTTACAATGTATGTTTTAAGAAATTATAGGGGAATAGCTAAGTAAACTCGGATTGATCCTTGAAAGTTGTGAAAGGGGAAAAACGCACGTCATTTCTATCAGCAGGTGAAAAGCTGTTTTAGTTCAGTGATTAAAACGCTACTTTAAGCGTGAAAAAAGAAGAAACTCCATTTTTCTAGGTAGACTCCTCTCGACGCGCGCTTCAAAAAAAAAAGGTGTTTACCTTCTGAGTCAGCAGTTATACCTCGATGAAAAAGTAGTTTCGATCACTTCCAAATTGCTCGACTCTTAAACTTCAATGCAGTATGAATTGGATAAATATAAAAGATATCTCCTCGCGTATGTGCACAAAAATCATAATAATTGAGATATTGGTAAATTATTAGGAGCTTTTTGTTGGTGGATAAAAATGGGGCCTAACGTTCGTCTGTCCCCCAAAATGGGAACTAATCAACATATAGTCGGGATAAGCTCCCCTCACGTAATAGTTGCCACCGACTCAGCCGTCTAAGGAAAAGAAACGTCTTCGTCGATCAATTAATAAGGATACATTGGGCAAATGAGTCGCGGACCTAATGGAGCGCGTCAGCGGGTTACGTGTCGGAGATAATTTCGTGATCCGTCGGATAATGTGTTTATTTCCCGAGGTGTGGGCCGCGGCCGGATAATTGACACGTGAGTGACAGAATGGCTCATTCGTGGCCGTTTTGCCGGGTTAGCCCGGGGAAGGGACGATCTGGCATCGAAGGGGCGGTAGAGCCCCCCCCCCCCCCCCCCCCCCCCCCCC
>NW_011948437.1:1893109-1950641 GCF_000503995.2 Ceratosolen solmsi marchali
GAAGGGGGGGTAGGCCCCCCCCCCCCCCCTCATCCCCCTCCCCATACCAGCCCTCCCTTTCGCCCCACTAGCGGCTGTTCAGCAGCCAAGATCAAAGAGAACCGACTTCTCGTTCGCAAGGTGAAGAACCGGCCATCTCCGGGCCACACACGAATTGCTTTTATATACTTACTTTACGCGCCATAGCATGAAAGTGTAATAGCTTTTGGGCTTGCTCGCCGCGGGCCCGCAATCGCTCGGCCAAGGTCGTCGCTAAATCAGCATGCACCTACTTGCAATTATCGCCGAGCAGCTTAACCGAGAACTTACACGAGCTTAAGGGAGCGGAGTTAATGTGAGTTTGCGAGATGCTAAGATCATTCGCCGGTTTGCCATCAGTCTTCAGGCTCTGGAAAAACTTGCCCATCTCCCCACAGGTGATAATTTTCAAAATTCTGGCCCCTATGCTTCTTAAATGAGATTGATCGCTAATGTAAATAAAGCAATAATAATAAGCGTGGGCACATAAGTCAATGACGTTTCTTTTTCATAAGAAAGTTAAGTTTTTACTTTCCAATTCTTTTACTTCGTTAAAGAATAACTATATACTGAATAGATGGATATAGGAGAATCAGATCCTTCCATCAGTTGTAAAAACTTACGATTAAAGCTTCGATTACTTTGAACAGAAAATTCATTAAAACATCTAATAATTTTCATTCGATTAGCTTGTCGATGATTCAATAAAGTAATATTAAACGTAAAAATTCACTAACATTTATGAATTAAATTTGATGAATTAAAGTAACTACATATCATTGATTTATCAAATTTATCGTACATTTCGGATTTTTTATATAAAAAAAAGCCTTTTAGCCTTTTAGCTAAAGAGTATTAAAACTAACGTTTAAACACTTAAAATTACTAAACTAATTTTATATGTTTATTATTTTATTTATTGTCATAATTTTGTTTTATTTCTATTTATAAAATTATTTATCTGTCTATTGAAGCAAAAAAATAACAACAATAATAATACATCTTTTAAAACATATAATCGCTTTAATATATAATATCAATCTAATTTAAGCGATAAAATTATGAAAGTTAATTATTGACGTACTTTCAAAAAAAAAAAGAGAAAAAAAAGCCACAAATATTTTACATACATAATATTTTACAAATTATATTATATAAGTAGGCAAAAGTGTAAGTTAAATAAATGTGTAGATATATACGTTATATAAAGAGCTGACAGTTATATTTAAATTGAATTTTATTGTATAGAAAATGAAAGCTTTTCGATTTATGGTGATAAAATATTTTACAAATTACTAGTTAAAAATGAATGAATCACTCCATTGAATTCATACAAAGTTCAAAGATTCTTATCCGGAATAATATATGGAAAAGTAAAATGTAAATTCTAAAATACATTTGTTTTTTTAAAGGCTAGACTTTAATGATCGCACAATTTAGCTTGTTGAATACCGTATAATTTTCAGTGCATTGTATGAAATAATTACTTTTGTAATTAAAACCATTCAAACGATAAATAAGTTGTGGATTCAGCAGGCATCCATGCAGATATTACAAGCTTTGATATACTTGAGGGGATTTTTCAATTTAAAATCAATACTCGCTACTCGTTAACATGAGCACAAGAACAAAAACAAAAACAAAAAAAGAAACAAGAAAAAAAGAAAGAAAGTGTCTTGCAATTGAAGACCGATAATAATCAATAACCGTTATCCAATACGAGTCTGAGTAAAAGAGCGACTTTAATAGAATCCCATTCCCACAACGATGTGCTGTCATTCGTTGGTAATTTGAAAGAATACTGCAAATAACTCCTGGTGTGTTCGACCCATCTTCGAGTACGTACTCCAACAATATTTGTGCGCATTTATACACAGACTGGGAAAGATAATAGGCAGACGACGTTTTAAGTTTTAGGCGCCACAATGAGGTAGCCGAGCTTTGTCAAAACAAAATTCGGTCGTTGAAGAGAGAGGTGGCGTTGGCCAATGCTGACGGAAGAGAAAGTCAGCTTAGCCCTAATGAATACAAAGCCCAAAAATTTGTTGATCAGCCTATCCCGGGAGTGAAAAAGCGCGGCTCGAGTGGCTAATTCATCGGGTTCGTTCAGTCGGGAGCCCGGAGCTAAGGCCGCGGCTGTAACCGACGGAGCGACAATATCAAGTCATCAACGAGTATTCATCGGGGCAAAAGGTGCCCTTAGTCGAAGGTGCTATTTCCCCAGCGAAGCGCGAGGCCCGTGACAAATCTCCGGGCATCCCCGATCGCCATGGCCACCCTTGCCCCCATTGTGCTTTTCATTGTGCCCTCGAGCGAGGCGCGAAGCTAATCATTGCAAGCCGCATGACAAATCGGCCCGAGGGCGCGAGAGCTTCTCGAGATTTATGGGGAGGCTCCCGAAGGGAGGGGGAAGATGGGGGGGGGGGGGGGGGAAGAAAGAAGAGAGGGTCACGCCACCCAAATGCGCTGCATCGTCATCCCGAAGGATTCCTTAAAATCGCGCTCGACCTCCTAAATCGACCATAAATAGGCTTTTCATTGAGTGTTGGAAGACTTTTCCACTTGAAAGCAATAGCCAATGAAAAGCTCTTTTTCCTCGGTTTTTTTCACCGATTCCTCAATAAAGACGGACCCCTCTTGACTCTCGCACCCAGTACTTGGAAGTAGCACGGATCGCTTTCGATAATTGGAAACGCACTCCAATAACGATACGCCCCAGATCAAATAATTCAAACCTTTAATATATTAAATGCAAGCTAATGAAGATGTTTCCTTTACCGCCAATAATAAATCAAGGCACTGAATAGACTTAATAAAAGCGACATCGAGTACCTTTGGGTGTACCATTTCCAGAACCTTCCAGCACGAATGTACAAGAAGCGTCAGCCTAGATTCAAGTCAATTTACTTTCTCTCTCTTTCTCTCTTTCCTTCATGGCGGTTCACCACTTTTTATCATGCTAATGTATTAACCCACATCGAGACCTGGGTCGCAGTAGCTGATTATTAATGCGTAACGTCATTCTTACATCGCTCATTCCTGTCAACAACTTTCATGAATATATCAATCGGCATTGGAACAAGCATAAATTTTCATATATTTTCAAATTGCATTATAGCCTATTGAATACATTACTTTGTTTTTCAAATATTTCTTTTACCGATTGAGATGCACCCAATGTGTCAAATAAATAAATATGGACCTCCAGTTTACATAAATATATATATATATATATATATATATATATATGAATTATTTACGGAATAAATATATCAATTAATTTTAAAAATTTTATAGCTTGAATACAAGAAATTTGATTTTAATACTTTGTACAATAAATAGGCTTTTATCAATAAGGAAAATAACAAAGATAGACTATTATTTTAGAGAAATAAATTCTAATGAAAATACTAAAAGAGCAAAAATTTTAATATACTTACAGAATAAAAAAACTTAATATAATAACGGAGTAAAAAAGTATCTGCATCAAGCTAAAATTTTCAAGTATATATATTTATACTAAAATTGATATCATACATAAAGTGGCATGATAAAATAGATGTAATAAAATTAAAAATATAAGAAATAGATGCAGATAATTAAAAGGTTTGGAAACCGGCATGCATTTCTAACTTAGCTTTATAAATAAATAATTTGTTTATTTTGACTGGGATATAATATTGAATGTATCTCTGCTCGAAGATGCATTAAGTAAATAACAAAGCTAATGACAAACGAGCCTGAAACGTAAAAATTATTGAAAAATAATACAAAAAAGAAAAAAGAAAAATAATAATAAAAACTTTGTCCTATTTTTCTCTCATAAAAGTGTAAATTAAATTTGAAATTTGGGGACACAGGCAGCACACCATTTGCCAAATGATTTTTTCATTGGGCTATATAGAAAATTGAATCGGAAAAGCAAAACCAAGCTGCAAAACACTTCTGCCTTACATTACGATTCCACTCAGGACAATGAATTTGCAGAACAGCGACAATCGTAGGGGTGTTGAAACGAGCGAGCCCGGATCCGCTGCGACTAAATGGCATTCAATTACAAAACTTCCTCCGCTCGGGCGGATTTGAAATGTTGTCACTGGAGTTTAACGACAGGGACCCGGAAAAACCCGAAAGTTATATCGGTCGGAAGTGATTGGAGGCGGCTGTAGAGATAAAAGTCTCGAGCGCGGTGATAAATTGAAATTGACGCTAGTTTAAGCTATAATATCGATTCGGCTGTCTCTCCGCGCTTTATGGTGCGTTTTTACTGTAAATTTGAAAAACTTTTTACACACTTAACGCATTTTCATGGATAAATGAAAAAGATATTGGTCGGTTTATATGGTTTATATGGGCGCGGTTATTCTCGGCTCATTGTCATCGATGAGGCAAAGCGACAAAGCCCACGGTGATGACAACGTTACTTTACGAGAGCGATGGATAATCAAAAATCGGGCCCCAGTTAGGAGTCGGTTGCTTCATTCCGCGAACTCCACTGCTACTTTTATTTGAAAGACGGTGGCCGTATCTAATGGCAGTGGCGGGCCGGGCTGGGGCGGAGCAGAGCATGATGGGACGGGGAGGGGTGAGGGGTGAGTGATGAGTACCGATGGGTGGGGGGGGGGGGCTAGTACGGGCCTCGGCGTTGGATTGATTTCAAATGACCTTTCAATCAAGCCACCTCTCTCGGATCCTCTGTCTGTTCGACACGGCACTTCATTGTCGTCGATGCCACACAGCTGCAAAACTGCAACAGCAATTGAATTCATCTCGCTTGGTTTTATGCTTATTATATTTGGGCCGAGGCCGGCACGAGCTGAGAGCTCTGTCACGCTGTGGGAAATGGTCGTGCAGGCAGCGTCGTTAGTTAGCGTTAGCAAAGAGCGGGATCACACCTCGGAGGGCAATTCGTTTGTTGGATTGGTCGCGGTCATCGGTGGAGCCCACCGAGATTGTTCAAGTGAAAAATCGCACACCCATTTTTCCTCGAAAGTATCGCACAAAGAGCAGTCTCCATCTCTTTCTTTCCCTCGCACACACACTCACGCGCGCGCGCACAAAATCTCTCGATCTCACCCTCCTTCTCCCTCTGTTTTTGTCTCTACACCCTCTCTCTCTCTCTCTCTCTCTCTCTCTCTCTCTCTCATTATTATTATCTTCTTGTTTTCGAGGCTCTTTAAAGCTCGCTTTAGAGCCCGCCCTTTCACTCTTTCGCCCCGTGCTGTGGGCCGTCTCAATGGGAACAGGACCTCACAGGAACAGCCGCGAGTGAGCGAGCGAGAGGGCTGAGAGTGTATGAGTGCGGACATAACTAGAATTTAATGAGCTTCCCCTCGGGAGCGAGGGGAAATTATGGTCTTCGAGCGTTGACGCGCAATCATTTTTTCCTCTTTTGGCATGGATATTCCAGGTAAATTATAGGCGAGTCACACCTTTTTGCGTAAAGTGCTCAGTTCGGAGCTCAGTGATCCTTATTAACTAACCTCGCCTTCGCGCTGATTAATTTTCGATGCTCACTCGTTCGTTTGCCCGTTCGCCCATTCGCTCGACCGCCAACGAAGATGCTGTACAATCGATTTATGATTTACGCGCTCGACTCTCTTTGATCGGCGCTCGCGATGCCCAAAGAGGTTTTCCCTCTATCGCCTGCTATGCATCTCTTATAAACGTTTGTTGTTTTCATGCTTCGGGTATTAATAATATTACATTTAATTGAAAAATCTTGCTCGTTCGAACCATGACATAGGAATTTAACTGTAGAATCGCTCTCCCGCGTAAGACTTATGTAAACTTAAAAACAATATAAAAAAATTTAAAAAACAAAAAAAAACATTAAAAAAGAAAATAGATATTTAAGTCTTATTCATTGACATTACGCGCTAATAATCATTTGTTACTTTGTAATTGGCATATACTTCATACGACTGTAGAAATATTCGTTCGAAATACCTAATAAATACTATCTTTTCTCAAAATATTGGCGCTTTCTTTTTTTTTAATTTTATCAATTGTTTGATTTTTTAAAATTAAATATTCAATATAACTATAGACTTGGACATTTTTTCATCTTAATGTATAATGACAGAAATTATTTTCATAATTGTTTAAATATTTAATCTAAAATACGTAGGTGAATCTATTACCATATACTATTGTATATTAACTGCTGTAATATTACATCTTAAACGTTGTTGTAGAAATTATTATACACTGTATTTCAGAATACTTTAGTATCGAAGCAACCGATAATTTATGAATTAATAATAATTGGTCAAAAATTTATTCTCAACTATAAACATTATTCGTAATCGTAGCTAGTCATATATTATATTTTAACCTTTTTTATATAACATACGATCGAAAACATGTTTTTATAAAAGTATAGATATTTTTACGTATTTTATTTATGCACAACAATAATAAATTATAAATTATTTTTTTTTAAACAATATTATGTACTATTATGCATAAAGCACTTTCTGATAAATACTATTTATGTGTAAAAAAAAACTATTCGATTACACTTAGTATCGCTTTTAACCTGCAATTATTAATTTCTAATGAAATAACTATTGTAATGTCAAATGAAGCATATTGAAATACTGTACGTTCATAAATCGAGAAGTGCTCTATTTAAGATTTATTTAACGTTTGAATTGTAATGAACCTTCATCTGCATTACAATTGCTTAAATCAACAATTGTAAGATTTATGAATAAAATTCACTATTTCATCATTAACGTGTTTTTCCGATAAAAATATGCTTCGTTGTTTGTTACTTTAAAATTCTATGTAAATATATATATATATTTTTTTTTATTTAATTTATATATTATTAAAAAAAAATATATGTAAAATAAATATATTTCGATAATTCATATGTTTATCTAGTATTATATATATTTATATTATTATACTAGGAATACAATAGTGGTAAATAGATCATTTAATATTTAATTAGAGCATATCGTATGATTAAAAGTCAATCCACGTGCAACAACATTAACATCAAACAAATATTTTACAAATAATACCTGGATTCTGCAATGTAAAATAATTATCACACTTGTTGAATAAAATTAAATAATAGTTAAGAAATATTAGTTCATAATTTAATTTGAATATATAAACAGTGATAAATAATGAATATGTACATTTAAAAACTCTATATCTTAAAACAATTAGCATATTACTCTCATAGGTTAATATTTTATTATCGATAATTCTATTTATAGCTACACATATGTATAGTACTCATACTTTTTTACTAGATTGCACATTGATTTTATGCGTATTTTGAAAGATGATAATTATATTTATCTGATGGCATTTTACATTTAATATTTTAATTTTAAATATAATGATTATATTGTAAAACATTTGCAAGTTACTTCAATTTATCGTGTTTGTATTTAATTACAATATTCTTTATACATCTTTTATAAGAGAATAAAACTTATAAATTATCTGTGGAACGGAATTCTAAATTAAAATTTGTAAATTAATTAATGAAAAATTATGCTTTGCGGATCTAACTAAGTAAAGCAATACATAAATTTAATTGGCCATATTTTATAATATCATTAAACATTAAAATATAACTGCTGTTGAGGATTTTAAGAATAATTAAAACGTACATATTGTACACTAAATAGTACGATTCAATTTGCTTCGTTAATCTTTAACATTAATTGACGACATTCGAGGCTGAACGTACGATAAACTGTATATTATATTAGTAGTTATAAAATATTTTCATTTACAAAAAGAATAATGTTTATATTGCTTTTCATACGATATTGTAAGATATCAATAGAAGATTGTTTTATCATTATATTCACGTTATTTTATTGCTAATGTTGCTGTTGGTCTTGCTGCTGAAGAAAAAAGTTGCATCTAATGACAATCAAGTAAAAATACTTTTTAAAGGATATGAAAGTCAAGATTAAGTGTCAGTATTCGAGTTTGTAATGAAACGATGTTTCCACATAAATTATGTATTCGCATGCAGATCAACAAACATTTCTATTTTTGGTTTGCGTTCAACCACTTTACGATGTCTCCCACTTTCTAGAGGAAGCACCTTGTATCACTGGCAATGTGCACCTCCTACGGCCAATCCAATCGCTAAGATGTTTATTGCGCGTTCATACGTTTGGCCAAGAGGCATTCGAAGTGGAAGATCACGGCCAGGTGTAAACGGCACCCAAACAAAAAAAAAAAAATCTTGGTAACCATATGGAGGCGCGTCGTCGGTAGCACTGGTCGATTCAATTGTAAAATCGCAACGAGCGTGCCGAGGACACTTTTCCCCTTGGAACTCAGCTTGAACGAACAATTAGCTCGTTGCGTGTTTTCAGCTCCTACCAAGCAGTATCGAGACGCGCATGAAAGGAAGACGGATTTTTCCAGCGGGAGGAAATTGGATGCAAACCTGACGCTGTTACGAACATGCGTGGGTCTCTGATACGCACGCACTAGTGCCTGCAAATATAACATATGCGCGGACCCTTACGGGGGCACATGACGCGTTCGCCTGTGTTCCGTCCTTTTCAACGAATGCCACGCACAACCGTGTAATTTAAGCAAAAATCCTATTGAAAACCGCAACCCTTTTAAAAAATTTTACAATCCCCGCGACTGATGCGTGCACTGGGGCTCGAAACGCGGAATGTCTAAATGACATGAGTAAATAATTAGTCGGGCAATCGCTCGTTTCGCTTAATGTGGTTTACCGTAATTGCGATTAATTCACGAATTAATCATATACGCCTCAACAGCACTCGTATAATGAAAAATATGATTCGGGTATGATAAACTTTAAAGCAATACGCTGATACTTGAAACTTGCCCCTGATACTCCTGCGGTTCACAATTTTCGATCTTTCTGTCCCATTTCTTATTTTAAATTTATAATTTTAATGCTCTGCGGCTTAAATGCATTTAATGGATATTTCATTATACTGCTTGCCAATTATTATTTGTAGTTTGCTTTCTATTTGCAAACTTTGAAACATTGAAAATAAATAAATCAATGGCATACAACCCCCGGTCGTACTTTTCTAATGAACGACTGTTTATTTTTAATATATCAAGTAACGCTATTGAGTTTTAACTTCGCTAAATATTTAAATAATATCCCTTGAGAACGACATTCACAATCGATTTCTACTTACTTATAATATTTTATATACTTTTGTCTTACTCACCTTTATGTGTTAACGTATCCTAGCTGAATTTATGAATTACTTCAACTGCAGTTATTTGTTATGTTTTTACTAAAAATTTATTTAAAAGTACAATAATTTATAATTAATTAATAAAAATAATAAACCCATTATTTACATATCTATTTATCTTATAATACATACATTTATATATATATATATATATATATATATATATATATATATATGTTTATTCATTTATTATTGTTAAAGTTTGAACATCACCAATCATTGCTGGAAATATTCTGAAAAATTTAGTTTTATAATTTGTATTAATTTATGGAATATATATAGATAAGTCATTGTTCTCTATGGTCTGTGTATTCACTGATGTATTCGTTTATAATTTTATGTTTCTTGATTAAAAATTTTTTTCTTTCATAAATTAAAGTCGATTTATTTAATTTGTAATTAAGCATTTTTATTAATAATGAATGAATTATGGGCTATAGATTAGTTTATTTAAGTTATCGAAACTTAAATATTAATATCAATTAATAAAGTGAAAAGATGAAAACGATTTTGAGATTAGCCCTTAGACTTTAATATTTTTCATTTTTATAAACTTCTTTATCGCAATTTAACTAGTTAAAAAACATAAAACATTGATTTAATTAAATTTAAAATAAAATTTTTCTATAAAAAGTCTATCTGTCATATTTTCGTTTATGAAAAAGTCTAATATATAAATAAAAAATTTTTTTTATCAACAAGAGAAAAATGAATTCTTAATAATAAAATCTTGTAAAAGTTAGTGTATAATTGTAAGTGAATAGTTTATTATAGAATTCTACTAAACAAAAAAACATCGTGAAAATACAATTTTGTATTATCAAAATTGATAGCCGGTTAAATTACCTGATAATATGCAATATGAATGATAATATAACAATAACAAGTTTAAAATAACTATAATAAAACTCGAATGATTTATCAAGTAATGTAGAAAAATTTGTAAAAGATAATAACTTATGGAATTGTTTATTTTTTGATACAGTACAAAAAAAAATTTAATTATTGTTTTAATAAATTGCGAAAATAAATATGAAGTACTAAATTAAATAAAAAAAAAAATATTATGTTTTTTAATTACACGTGTATTGCACGGTAAATGACATTTAATTTTAAAATCATAAAATATTTCATTAAAAATATTTTTTAGAATTATATTTAATAACTACGTTTTATGATAAACCTATAATAAGCTAAATAATTTATCGATTAATCTTCAAACAATGAAATGTTATAATTAAAGAAGTTTTTTATAAGAAAAAATTAAATCTGTAAATTGGCATTTTTTACATACATACAGACACATAAATGCATACATGCACACATATATACTTACATGAATGAATGCATACTTCCATACTTACATAAATGAATGTATACTTCCATACTTACATGCATACGTACATGCATACTTACTTACAGAAAAAAAAGAAGAATTATGGCTAGACATTTTAAAGATGGGATTTATTACAAAAAATTGTAAAAAATGTATGTTTTAATCTTCAATACAAATGAATAGACATTTAATAATTTAATAAGACTACATGTTAAATTAAGACGAATACTTAAGAATGATTTTTAAAACGTTTCATTTTTGTCTAATGTAATAGAAAAAGTTTGAAGAAAAATTTATTGGAATTTTCTATTATGCTTTGATACGTAATACATTAGCTTCGTGTAAAGCAAAATTTTATCTTCAAATCTAATAATTGTGCTTAATCATTATTATGTGAAATTCTATTTAATTTCAGGATTGTTTCATCCGTTCGATTTTTAAAATGATAATGATCTCATATTATAAATAAATAATTTGTTTTACTTTAGTTACTTAAATCAGTTATTTATGTTATTTATAGATATGGTATATATATATATATATATATATATATATATATATATATATTTGTACGTTTGTATATAATATAAATGTTATAAATAAAATATAAGTTTGATCTTTTTAACGTTTTTTTTCATCAATAAGCTGTTGATTAATTTTCAAGAATTGAAAATTACTGAAGCACGGACAAATGTACGAATAAATTTTCTTTAGTGGCAGATTTCTTTATTGTTAGTTTTAAAACGTCTATTAATTAATGAAACTGAATAATGAAATACACATTACCTTCGGAAAGCGTTTTTTTCAAAATATGTTTACTTACTCATTTGAACTTTAAGCGTAAATAACATATAAGTTTAATTTATTTATCGTTTTAATTTGTTCATGTTTTTAGCTAAGTGCGTCATTGGATAACGAGTGGATAGAGGAGGGGGGGGGGTAGAAAACATAAAGCGATCATCATTGAGTACAAAATTTGAAATTGGTTACGGGAATTGATGGAGCCCCAGCACTTCATAGGAATCAAATGTAATTTGTTATTAAACTTAGGAGGTCCAGCTTTGCATATAGTACATAGATCCGCTAATGCGCAATAATAGAAAAAAACTAAGGAACTTGTGGTGGCGCACGCAACATTAATACATCCAGGTTGTCGTTAAGTGAGCCGCCCCGCACTGATGCACGTCTTCATACGTGCGGTCTGCGGGCATTTTCGCAGCGGCTGGGTGGTGAAAAGACGAAAAATCGGCGGGAATAAATCGCCGTTGGCGCTTCTTACATGTTTCACAACGACGGCGGGGATCCAGGGGCGGCCTTGCGGCAGCCAATAGATGATCTCAGGAGGCGGAGCCAAAGCACGCGGCCCCCAACGCTCCGCCGACCACCTCCGTCGCGGCAACCGGGGTGAGCCGATCGAGGGTTGCGGTGGACGTCCCTGGCTCACGTGACGTCGTCGCCTCGTCAATTACGCGAATAAGTACGTATTTTTCGAGCTATCGCGTTCGATATACGTGATAAGAGCGAAACGGACAGAGGCGCACGCGTCCCGATGCGCAAATTGAAAGGATCGATTGCCAGCTAGAATCTTAACTTATAGCTCTCTCTCTCTCTCTCTCTCTCTCTCTCTCTCTCTCTCTCTCTCCATTTCTCATTTATATATATATATATATATATATATATATATATATATATATATATATATATGTCTCTGTCTTCGTTTCTTTGTTTTTTCCTTGTCTAATCGGCTTTGTTTCTTGCGCCTTTTCTCATTCGTCTATCCTGCTTTCGACGAAACCTCCCTAAATGTGAGGAAATCACGCTAAATGACTGCAGATCAAAAACGCCGACAAATCCAGTGGCGAGTAGCTATCACAGTAATTTAGCTGGATCGCACCTCTTTTTGTTAGAATAGAAAAGCCGCATCGCTACACTCGCAACGTACGAGCGTCTTATACCCAACTCGCTAACTCATACACCTACAAATATTATTATTCATTAATTAAACAAGAAAACTACTATTTCTTATAAATTCTTGTAAGAAAGAAGTTTGGAGGAAAATTATTTCCAAAGTCAAATATCTACAGACACATTACTTTTATTCAAAGTTATTATTATTTCAAGTTAAACGTTTTTCTAACGAATCTTAATGCAACCACTTTAGGTCGAATTATTTAAACAGAAAATATGTAACTTTATATTTGAATTTTGGAGAAACTTAATAGAGTAATGGAACATTTTCCCTTTATTCTTCCATAATAAATTAAACGTCAATATCCTTGCAATTTTGTGCACTATTTTATAAATGAATACTCATACCAATGGCATATGGGTATTAACTTACATATCAATCATACCTCCATATCATCTTTGTATAATTGTATAATTATATACTGTGCAAGATTACATAATCTGTGAATATATTATCCATTTACCCTCTTACTTGCTTATGAATAATTTAAAAAAAGCTACGATTAAATTTTATTATTTTTCATAGGGACATATGGCAAGATAGATAAATTGATAAATCATTTGTAGATTTCATAAATAACCCACAGTTTTCAGATTTGGAAAATTTTTTTTTTTGTATATTTCCATTATTATTTTCTCTTTAGGACTCACTATCTCAGTTATATTAATCTTTCAATATGATAGTTTGTAAATTATGTAAATTACCTATCATTGTGCGTATATTGTTAAATTAAAATTTATAGAAGTTGACTAATTCATTGAATTACAGAGCACGGCAGTTGAGTGGATTATAGGAATGATAAAACAAATTAAATGTACCTATGATGAAGGTAAGATAAATAGTATTTAATAGGCGGTGTGTTAATTACATCTATAGTTCTTAAAATATAATCTTAACTTAAAATATCATTAAAATTCCATATTAACCAACAAGTAAATAAATATAATTATTATGTATACTTATAATTCATAATTATTAATTATATTCAAATAAACTAGTAACGCGTAACTATGTACACTGATTAAAATGATTTTTTTTTATAACGCCAAATATGGTGCACAACTTCCAAAATATTGTTGTACATTAAAGAATACAGTTATTTTAATAGTAATTTAAATATTTGCTAAATTTAAGAAAATTATTGAATTAAAGTTATATATAAAATAGAACTTTAATTCACCACCATTTTATTATACAAATTTATTTTCCAATGATATTTCGTAGCTAAAAGTCTATAAAAAAAAATATATATATATATATATATATATATATATATATATATGAAAATTCAGTTCAGGGAAATTTTTCGATGAAATATTCAATAAATTATGAGAAAGCTGCTCGATGCACAGTGGTTATAATGTGAAGAAGAGGAGGAATAATTTAATTCGATAATAGTGTATTACGGAATAGAGGTGGTCAGCTCATCCCTCATTGGCAATACTCGAAAAATTCAATTTTGTTCGGCGTCCGATTCGATTTAGTAGACCGATAAAAAAGTCAGCAAATTCGTAGATTAAATTCGACGTAAAAAAGGGAAAAGTGCAGCAGGGGCTCCGTCGAAAAATGTAATCGTAATTGCGGTTGGGTGCAAAAACGGTAGTGAAAGGCAAGGAAAGGCACGGATGAAGCTCCCGCCAGTGGGTGAGTGGTCGGTAAGGCAGTTCCCTTTCCTCCTCGCGCAAAAAGCTCCCACTCCGGTGTCGAGGGTCTGGATGTTAACTACTTCTCGTAAAAATTCCAGCGGGCCGATCGTCATTTTGGCCACGAAGGAGAGCATAGTGCCCCGGCCATGGGACGGGCCTCCCCGAGACTCCGCCCATTATAAACTCCGCGCATTGGCCCCATTAGCCGAGCGATCCCCTTTGATCTTAACCGCTACCGCCCCTCTCTACCGACAGTTGGGCCACTGGCGGCGAGTGAGGGATCCTCGAGCTCAAAACTCCCGTCGCCGTCAAAGCGCTGCGAGTCACAGACCTGAACTGACTCGTTCTGCTCGTCTCTCCCTCGCCTTCTCTTTCTCTCTCCCGTCTCTCCTGTCTCTCCTCTTTTTCCTCTCTGTTGTCTGTCTGTCTGTCTATCGCTCTCTCTCTCTCTTTCTCTCTCTCTCTCTCCCACTGACTCTCTCTTCCTCACAAATTCTCTCTTTGTCTGTTGTCTCTCTCACTCCCGCTGTGTCGCTCTCTCTCTCTCTGTATCTTAATATCAATCTATCTGCCTCTCCCACGCACTCTCTTGAAATCTTTGTGATATTGTCTCTTTGTTCCTCACTTTTGTTTCGCTCTTTATCGCGAGATCGTGAATTCGCCAACAGTGCGTGTTAAGGCTTGAGGCCCGGTTGCCTCATCGGAACAAAGTGTAACCGAGATGGGACTGGGAGTGACTGGGTAACGCGTGACGTGGTGCAGCAGCCGAGACGAGGCATGCGCCGACGACTCGCCACCGTGTGACCCTGGCTTCATCGCTGCGATGAATAGTGCCCAAGTGCGGTGGTGTTGAGACTCGGCTCGTTTACCGTCGCGCCTCGGCGATCGATAATGTGTAGTACGGAGATGACGGAGGCCGCCTACACGATGTCGCCGTCCGCGGCCTCGTCCACGGCCTCCTCCGGGGACTGCTTGGGTTCACCGGGACTCCGTGGCCCGACCGCTCGTGAGTTGCCCGAGGACGAAGACGAGATCTCGGTAGGTTGCCCAAGTCCCTTGCCGCTAGTCGTCGCAGCGGCTGGGCCCCCGGAGGATGCGGACGGCCACAGGCGAGGGGATTACGAGGATCGATTAAGCCCCTCCGCCCTTGAAGAGGAGGAGGAAGAAGAGGAGGAGGAGGAGGAGGAGGAGGAGGGACTGGACGAGGAGGACGAGGAGGACGAGGAGGAGGAGGAGGACAGGTACTCGCGAGACGGAGAGTCAGCGTTTACGCGCGAGATCACCTCGTTGCGTGAAGTAGACGATGAGGAGGAGGAGGTTGTGCGGGAGGACGTCGCGACAGCGACAACGCGAAGAGCCCGGATCGCGACCAACGGCCCGGACGACTATTTTAAGCCGCTCAAGAGGTTGAAGATGGTGCAGGTACAGCAACCACAATCCGAGGACGAGGAGGAGAGCCGCGAGCGCGAGGCCTGCGAACGAGGTGTCAAGTCGTTTAGTATCCTCGACATCCTGTCGCACAGACCGAAGGCGAAGATCGTGCGACCCTGGGACACAACGGAGAGCAACCTCGGGCATCATCACCAGACGGTACACCAGCAGAATCTTCACCATCATCACCACCACCATCACAGCCATCACCACCAACACCAACATCACCGACAACAGCAACAGCATCAGCATCAGCAGCCCCAACAGCAGCAGCAACAACAACAACAACAACAACAACAACAACAACAACAACAACAACAACAACAACAACAACAACAACAACAACAACAACAACAACAACAACAACAACAACAACAACAACAACAACAACAACAACAACAACAACAACAACAACAACAACAACAACAACAACAACAACAACAACAACAACAACAACAACAACAACAACAACAACAACAACAACAACAACAACAACAACAACAACAACAACAACAACAACAACAACAACAACAACAACAACAACAACAACAACAACAACAACAACAACAACAACAACAACAACAACAACAACAACAACAACAACAACAACAACAACAACAACAACAACAACAACAACAACAACAACAACAACAACAACAACAACAACAACAACAACAACAACAACAACAACAACAACAACAACAACAACAACAACAACAACAACAACAACAACAACAACAACAACAACAACAACAACAACAACAACAACAACAACAACAACAACAACAACAACAACAACAACAACAACAACAACAACAACAACAACAACAACAACAGCAGCAGCAGCAGCACCAACAGCAGCACCAGCGACACACACATCCGCAGCAGCACTTGCATCATTCGGGTGCCAGGGATCTTTCCCTTATTGGCATGTCCCTGGCTTCCATTTCCGGCTCCGTTAGCGAACCACCACTCAGTAGTTCGTCATCCTCGGGTCGGAGTTCCGTCTCTGACTCCGGCAGCCCGGATCCCCTCGTTCATCATCACAGTGTACACCACGGGCTCCACTCGGCACTCGGGCACCCGGGGCTCCAACAGCAGCAGCAACAGCAGCAGCAACATCATCATCATCATCATCACCACCACCACCACCAACAGCAGCAGCAACAACAGCAGCAGCAACAGCAGCAGCAGCAGCAACAACAACAGCAGCAATTCAAAAGAAAAAGCTCACAGCAGCACGGATCACAGGCGGGTCACAATGGCAAAAGGACTCCTGGACAAGGCAGTCCACTTGACGCTCTTTTTCAAATGACGAGCAAAACCTTTGACGCCGGCGAGCATAGCCAAGGTAACGTATGTCTTGGCGATGCTGATCATCGATAATCAGCACAATCGAATTTCCATTTATGTTTATTGGCATCTCTTATTTCCAATCAAAATTATAAATTCTTATCCGCAGTGAGTATTTACTAGCCAAATACTCGCGTAATCATATATCTATTTATTCGTTTGAGAGGTTAAACATAATCTTGCGGCAATAGGGGAGCGATTCCAAAGGAGATTATTATAATGTTCGTTGAAATTATTTAAGCAGATTTACTTTATGAACATAGTTTTCCTCTATAATTAGTCTCGTCCGTAATTGTTTACGCGATACTTTGTTTTATTATCTACAAAATGTATCTTGCCAACTTAATGATTGTAGACGCTTACACATCGAAGGGATAAATAAATACAATTTTATAACCCGTCTTCTGCTTTGAATTTTTAGTCAGTAATATACAATATTTATAATATAATTATTATTTTTTAACATTATAGAATTGATAAAGAGCAAATTTTTTTTTTTTTTTTTTTTTTTTTTACAAAACTATTACACAGCATAGATAGGTGTAGCATAGATTTGCATTGAGTGTAATATTTAGTTACCATTATATGATTTTTCTGACCTAAAAACATTATTTTTTGTCAAATTATTTTACAGAAAAGTTTGACAGAAGACTACCAGTCCGCTTCGTATAATAATGGCTGTCTAATATGGCGAACTATGTTTTTGTAATAGAATTATAAGCTTAAGAATTGCTTTTTATCCGTTTGTGATGCAACCGGAAACATTTTATAAATAAATGAAAGATTTTTTTTTTAAATATTCATAGCAAGTTTCATGAATGAGTAGGCACAAAATAATTATTTTGTATAATTTATAAATAACAATAATAGAAAGATGATTATATTTTCGAGCGATTGTCACTACAGCAATAGTGGCGATAAAAAAAAAGAAAAAAAAAGAAGTTGATTAATAATTTCGTGAGCCGTGTGTAGGTGGATAAGCTAAAGTATGTTGTTTACGTATTTTTGAAAGATCCGAGAGGGGGAAATATAAATGGTCGCCCACCACCTCGCGTATTTGCATTTATAACTACATAGAATTTTAACGATTTAACGAGTCATAGACTCCAGAGGAAAAATGAGAGTGTGAAACAGTTTTTTTTTTTTATTGTTACTATTTGGCTTTGAGGGCGTCCGACAGTAGTTGGCCTTGAAAAGGAGCCGGCGATTGGAAAACTGCTCGAGACCAATTTCGTTCACGACGAACAGAGGAAGGAGAGGGACGAAGCGGTCCGTTTCCGTAAACAAGAGCTCGTCAGTATGCAACGGCGAGCGGTCAGATTAAAAATCTCGGTGAATCACCTAATGATGATCGTAAAATTAAAGGTCTCTCGCCGATAATGGATAATAGAGGCGAGGAAATGTTTAAAGGAAAGCAAAGAAACGAGAAGTACGGTTATGCCCCCGGTGAGAAGGAGGACCTAAGTAAAGAGAAATATCCCCGAAGGTTCTGCTAGCCCCGCGTGATCGACCATTGTTTACGATGGGTTCTACAAAGCATTTTACAACATGGCACTTTTTCACTTCGCCACCGAGGAAACGCTTTTTCTCCGACTCTATTTTCACTATTCCCAGAAATATCGAAATTAATTGTCGCTCCTTGCTTCAATTATTGTTTTACAAGTCGGCCGATCGCTCGATGATACACGACAGTTCGGGCCTCGGCCCAGGTAGAGCCGCTATTCTTCTTTTTTACTCCGACTCGGATGCGTGCGATAAGTCTTCGAGAGAGGATTTCCGACGGAAGCCCGGCCGTCGGGAAAAGTGTTTCCCTTACATATTTACGAAATACCGCGGCTAAACAAATTTAATTTATCAAAACGTAACGCAAGCTCACGACTATCTGCTCACCTCATAATTAATATCCGATATTTTAATACCAATACGTGTAGTGAAAATCTTCAGTCACGATTGAGAAACTGATGATAAACAATGTGCGGGGCGATAAATTAATTTTCAGCATGAAAAAAAAACCTTATGGACTCGATATTGAGAACGTAAGGTGCCGAAAGTTTAGGGATAATTTTGTTTTTATGGGAACACGCGGCAAAATACAAAGCCAATTTGGTTCACATGCGGCTATTCATTCTTCCTTTAGAGTTCCGGCCTCCCCTCTCCCCTCGACCTTTGCCTTTTGCCGCACCCGCACCTTCTGCGCTCCCACCCCTTTCTTATTTCTTCTCTTGCCTCCCACCAATTTCCCATTCCTCGCTCATGCGGTCGCGCGAAAATCACAAATGATATCGAAAGCGAATTGCTCGCAATATTATTCGCAGATACGTGTTCCATTACGAATTACAGCCCCTGAGATTCAAATTAGGTTATATCCCCACCCTCTCACTTCACATTGCAGCAACTTAGAAATCAACTTGAACAATTGACTTCTGTCGAGTCATTGCCGCGCACTGTACGGTAGCCTCACGTATTTGCAATTTACTTCCGATTATTATATACTTCTTTATACTTTGATCCTTTGCATTATTATGTTCCTCCAGCAGCACTACTCTTCAGCCTCTCATTCTTATACCTATTCTATCCACTCTTATATTTCATCTTCTTCTCCTGCTTTCTTTCATCCTTTCCTTTTGTACTGCTTTTGCTCTACACAGAGCTTCATAAGAGAAATTACCAATAACTGATTTACTAACATGAAAACATGGTAATTTTGCTTCGAAATTAAATATAGTTCTTCATAAAAATCTCGTCCATCTGTATCCTTATTAATGTTCACTGTAATACCGAATTTATATCTTTCTTGTCGCTTAAAGCTACATTATTCGTGCATTTGCTTAATTAGTATAATTAAAATTATTACATAAAAATATTATTCTCAAAATATCTTAGAAGCATTTAGAAGAAAAATATTTAGAAGCACATTAAATGACGTCTCAAATTATTTATTATACATTTATTAAATATTTTAAATATTTATTATAAATATAATAATTAAATAATTATTACACACACACACACACACACACACACACACACACACACACACACACACACACACACACATATAAATTGATCATAGCAATGCTAAGGACTATTATTATATACAAAAACAATTGAAATATCATCAAAATATATTGTTGCATAAAAATTAGTTACAACATTAATATAGATTGTCCGACGTTTGCTGTGATGATAGTTTTCACTGCAGTTCTACAGCAACCCTCTGTATGTGTATAAATTTTCATTTATACGCAAAAGCACATGGGGCACCGTATGCTTTTTGCGATAAGTATTACAATTTTTTCCACGAATTAGCTAATCATCGAATCGTTTAACATATACATACCCACACTATAAAAATTCTATTTATATTCTATATACTTTTTTTTTTATTATTGTTATTGATAGAATATTAATCATTGCATCGAGCATGTATAAAATGTTCATCAAAATATGTCTAATAATATTATAATTACTCATATTGTTATAAATTATACATATTTATATGTAAATGTTTATATTTATTTATTTATATATAACTATGTATATATTTATGTATATATATATATATATATATATATATATATATATATATATATATATATATATACATTTATATATAACTATACTTATCTGTACAATAATAAATGTTTACGATCGTGTGTAGATAAAAATTGTCATACAGTTTTCAATTACAAGCGTAAAAATTAAGTGTAAAAATTGACAATGACATTTAATTTCATAGAAACGTAGTCCTGTGAGGTAACTGTATAATATGCTAATTCTGATTTTTAAAATGAAATTTGTTATATATTTAAAAATTTTGTGCAAGCCAAGTAGTTGTACGGCTACATATCCAATAATAATTAAATTATTCTAATTTGTTGCCTAGGCTCGGCATACGCCGCAACGAAGTCTTTAAAATATATTGATAACGCGATGTCTCATACATTATATAGTAAACAATTCAGATGAATATTGTTAAGGGGACATTTATTTTCAATTGTCATATGCATTATTAGGCTTATTAACGTATGTGAGATTAAATGTACATAGTCCAAAGATCACGTATTTATAGAATACGAATGTAATCGTAAATCATAAGTAGAAGGGAAATGGTCGCTGTAAAAGAAGCAATGTGCGGAGGATATGTTACCCGCGCTAAGAGTGGCGTGTCAAAGGGAGTAAAAGACGCAATCGAAAGGTATAATTTGTTTCTTTTATTTGGCGTGAAAGGTGTCCGTCGGCCAATAGGGCGGTCGAGAAGTATTTTGCAATAAATGTTGGGTCAACTTTCTTAGGGAGAACTTTCCAGCCGAATAATAGAGCACGAAATTTCAAAGACGAACAGCGCTAATTGAGACGTTCCCAAACTGTCTTCCATCGCACAGCAAATTACGCTCGTACGAGATCTTGGAGCTAGATTTTTCGGAAAACTCGCGGGAAAGATCGTGGAGTTGTTATGACAGTATGTTGGTCAAACAAATTTAATACCCGCCTATGTTATACGATCGGAGAAGCTCCTGCTGTTAAGTGGCCTCCTTCTACTTTCCAAACAAAACTATCGATTTTGAGTTGAGGCAAACGCTACTGGTCTTACGCATTTTCAACTTTTATCTTTCTCCGCTCCTTCGTCTCCTTCCCCCATCCGAGCTGCTTCCTCTTCAAACGCCGCGCGGTCCTATAAAAGCTGTCTTATTACTTAAAAATTACAGCGTTTCCAAACCGACGCTTCTTTTACCTTGTTCCGTCTTTTTAGCATCACTTTTACTCCCAATCCTTGACGGTTCATGCAAATTTAGTAAAGCACGCAGGATTATTTATAAAGCTTCATAATGCGAGATGGGGCCTATATTTCAAACGCAATGAGACTTTTCAATATTATCGGGAAGTTGAGATTGTGAAATTGTGAAAATTTACGGACAATAGAATTTGAAAATTCACCCAAAAAGCGACTGTAGTTTCATTTATGTAGGACGGGGCGGGAGAGGGGGAATCACGTTTTCATAACAGCACGTACGAAAGAACACGAAGATAAACACTGTTATTATTGTTATGCATTTAACCAGCGCATCATACATGTACAGACGTATGCTGCATTCACTTTGATTATCCATGCATTTAAAGGTGTATTACAAATATACATAAATACCAGCCCGATATTATTTTAATATCTTATCTCGATATATAGATCGGTAAATGGAATTATTTATACCGAGACTAGGAAGGACATGAATAATACGAGAGATTTTTGGTACACTCTTGCCCAATTAAATATTGAAAATAAGGTCGAGGGAAATTATTTATGGGGGTATGGTAAAATTCCTTAATTGCTGCACTCTATTTCGTATAATTATCATATATAATCGGCAAGCCCGAATAAAAATCTATATAGAAATTCGTGAATCGTAAAACTTTTATTCTCGACAGATGTTCGCCGGGCCGATCGGCTGCGCTTAATCGTGCTCGTTTCCTTTCACGCGCGTCTCCATCGGTCTCAGGGCGGAGAGAAAAAGAGCTGCTCGTGACGGCCTCTCCTCGGCTTAATAATTTCAAATAAAGGAGCGCAATAACTCGAACGGTTAATCTCATCGTGTTGCGCGGTAGCCTCGCTGTTTGGAAATGAAAAACAAAGGGCGTCGCGGTGTCGTAATGAATTTAGCAAGGATTCAATGGGGAGTCCTTGCGAAGCAATAAAGCTTCCTTGCCTCTCGAGTGTCGTGCTCGATGAAAGCGTTATCGGGTCAAGAAACAGTGACAAATCGGGAATATAAATCTCACGGGCGCCCGCTCCAATATAAATCCCACAGAGGCTCTATGCTTCTCGCCGTCCTGCCGCTCTCTAAGACATAAATCCGACTTAGCCGGCTGCGATTTACAGCTAATTGAGAATTATTCGCGACGGATCGCTCGAGCGATTGATTTTAGGGCGTGGCTTTTCAGGAGATGATACCTCTCTACGCTTAGATCCCTGTTCATTTTGAATGACCGGCCAGGGTTGAACGAAGGAGAGGTGTTAAAGACACGAGTCAAAGCGGGAATGCGACACGACTGAAGAAGTGGGCACTTTAAATCGGACCGGATCGAGCATTGACACACGTATCCTTAGACATTGGCGTTTGCGCAGTCGGGAGAGGAGGAGAATTTCGCGAGCTATATTCCCTAATCGATTCCAAAGTCATTAATGCGTTGGACGTGACATCTTTCCCCTACCCGCGGCGGCTTTGCGTGCGCCACACTGGACGGCCATCTTTGTCCTGAATTAATGTTTCATAGACACGAAGTTTGCGCGCGTCACTTCCTTTAATTAGACGATCGAGGAGCGCGGTGGCTCGTTACGGAATTCGCTCCTAGATCCGGCTACCGAGCGCATCGATCGACTCTCTTCAATTTTTTTCTAAAGACTACCAGCAAAAACGCGGAGGATACCATGAATCACACAGTTAACGCGATGCCGACAAAGACTCGCGCGATCATGGCAGCACAGAGGCGCGGCTCTGTGCTCATGCACACCACGTTATACTCCCATTAGCCAGTCATGGCTACGAACCGGGGATCGAACTGGCCGCGCTCAAATAAATAACGAGTACACTTTAAGCAGCTACGGCAACGATGAAGCAACACGAGGCTCGTGTGCGACGGGCTCTACGACGCTTATCTCAAGCACCTTCTCCCGCCAATGGGAGCTCGATTTTTCTTGGCTTTTTGCGTCAACTCCCGCGAGTTAACGATCGTCGACCCCAACGGCCTCTAGTTCAGTCGAACTTAACCTCCAAGTAGTGAATTCAAACTTGTGAAATTTGCAATTTCTGTTTTCATGGTGCTTCGGTCCTTGCGCTGCTTAGTCAAGAATCAACGTCGCCGCTGCTCATCCGATACCAATTTCTTACCTCTTCTCGTCCTCCTCTCATCCCCAACCCCTCCATACCAGCCACGCCTCCTTCTTTTCATTAATAAATTAGCCTTCTTTGGGAATTTATTTTCACGTGCGAGTGATTATTGGACTACTCAGAGCTCGTGTCTATTTGTTTACCAAGCGTATATATACGCCGAAGGGTCTACCTTTAAGATTGAGATATTTCTATATTTGGACTTTCGTGATTGTGGTTTTCAGTTCCTCGAATACAGCTACGTTTTGAAAAGAAAATCTGAAATATTAGGATTGTTGTGTAACTAACCTAATCTGAATATCTGCCAGGCACATGCGATGAACGATATCCTTTTGTAAGATAGTTTCCATAGAATCGCAAGTACGTTGTTAGTTCAGAGTTACCGATTCTGCGCTCAATTGCCCTCATGTTTTTTCAAGCGTTTTTTAATTAGTACAATAACAATGCAAGATATAAAAAATTTCTTCCTTCCTTCTTTCTTTCACACTTGCCAAGTATTTGATGAGTATAATGCTACTCGTAAACATGTTTCTTGATGCATAATTTCGCTTGTTTTAATTTATTACTGCTCATTGTATTTAAGACTAGATTAGCCACAAACAAGTTAATGATCCATCACAATATATATAATTAATTACAGCGTATTTTAATAAATCAATGCATACTAAAGTCGGACTAATTTCCGGAAAAATATGTATTTGATTTTTTTTTTTATTTATTTATTTATTTATTTATTCCTTTATTTTAAAGCCTCTCATTTAAAGTTATATCTATAAATATATATATATATATATATTATTTATGGTATGTTAATGACATCATTTCACGAAGCACTGGGTGCAGTTTAAAATGACAACATACATAGATTTGATGATTAACGATGAATTTAATTTTGCTTATCGCCAAAAAGATTAAAATGAAAAGAAGTCAAAAAGAAGAAGAAAGGAATGGTCAGATTTATGCTTCCAAGTCGGACTTGAAGAGGGGAAAAAAAACAAATATCCTGTCAATATATTTTTGTAATATTTTATTTATTCATATTAGCATAATTTATATTAGTCTACTTTTTTTTTTATCATCATCATATTGGATAAATATAAACATCGCCGTCGAGAAAAAGCATTCGTAGGTCTAAAAATACAAGTTAGAATTGAGCTTCTCATCGTTTTTTAATAACACCATACACGGGAATATCAATAAAAATTGTTTAATCCATCACTGACAGAAACAGAGCAAACGAAGTGACCGAAACTATTTGAAATGAATATCATTTCAAAGATTCTGAATAATTAGGTTATTAGAATAAATAAGTGTGAACCTTCCAATGTATTCAATTGGAATAACAGGTAATTAAATTAGCCAATTTCCCAGGTCAAGACCCGCCTCTGGCATTCTCTAACAACCTCGGCTTCGAAATTGCGCGCAAAGCCAACCAAGTTAGCAAATTAACGCCGAAGCTTCTTTGGAAAAAATCTCGGCGAGAATCAAAAGAAAACAAGTTTCATCCGCTCTTGTTAAGGATAATGGTCTTTGATTAAGTTGTGATGTGGACCCACGCGCCTCTTTTTTTTCTTACGCAATTTTAACGCAACGGCTTCATTTATATTACATTCGCTGCGATATTATAAAATTTTCTCATGCTTTTACCCCTCCAACATCATTATTTTATTAATTCTAGCTTAAATACATTAGGATTAAAGCATTGACCGATTAGATGTTCAAATTTTTTTTTGCACTACAAAACCGAAGGAAGTTGATTTATTACATGAAAATGTAACGTAATCTCGACAGTATTCTGTATTAGAAAAAAAAAACTTAATATTAATATTAAATTTAATAAATATTAATTTAATATTATTTATTAAATAAAATTAAAATTCAGTAACAGTTTAAGGAAACTTATCTTCTAATGATGTGTGATAAAAAATAGTCTTATCGAAAACTTTTTGTTAACATTAATAGATAATTACGCGTTAAAAGCTTGCATAACTCTTGTGGCTTTAAAAAATTAATTTCCCTTTCCACTTATTTTTGCTTCGTTTAAAAGTTCACCTTTTCATTAGTATGATATAAAATTCTTCATCGCTTACAAAAAAACTGTCCAATATATTTCAACTCTCAAGCCTAGTGCCTCCTATTAATTACAAATAAGAACATCTAAATAAATAATCATAGAATAACAAAAGAAAAATAAACATAAATAATTATAGTATTAAAGTTATTTTAATGATAAGTATGCCAAGAATTTTACAAAATGTAAAATATAATTTTTTAATGCAACTTTTCTCATTAAATTCAAATCGTTGAATGAAAAAGTTCGAAATATTCATTAAATACATTACTCTTAAATGTATTGTTGTAACGAAATTCGAATACATTACTGGTGCAATAAAGCAGAGCATGACTAAATAAATCTGTTTTAAATTTACCCACGATGATTTCCCAGGCACGTATAATGTGTGCAGAGAAGATTTTGTGCCGTAATACAAACTTAGGGGGAGTAAAGGAGGCTCGTGCATCTTTTACGCGGCTAACGAGTCTTCGTGTGGCGCCCCGTCGTGTAACATTATAATAACGAGATATCGAACAAGCAGTCAGATATTGAATTTCGCCCTTTAAGAGCGTAAGAGCGTGCGAGCCGCAAGAATCGCTACTCCCTATACACGAGGGAATCCAATGAAAACGATCGAGGCTGCACACACGATCCTCATTACTGCATGTTTACATGTGGATTGTTAGTTTTAAATAAATATGCTCCTCGCCATGAGTTCGAATAACGTTCGATATTTAGCGCAACTGGATGTTTGCTTTCTTGACCAGTGGAAAGAGAATTGGTACAACTAGGTAATAAGGATCAGGCCATGTTCGTTATGCTATTACGGAAAATGACTTCCTATAGCTTTATGAACTTATTGTCCCTTATATTCTTTATTGTCGTGTACGACCTTGCCAAACTCCTCCCACGTTTCGAATCATTATACCAACCTGCTTCTCATCATTAATATTCAAAATCAATGCATTCTTCTATATTGACTTAATATACTTTTATATTAATTTAATATACTTTTACCGCATGCATTTATTTCGATAATAATAAATAAATCAATAAAAAACAAGAATGTACGTTATAATTTGATATAATTATAATTTCAATAATATGTAGCTCGCAATTTCGGGCAATTGAATGATGATTGAATTCAACGATGGTAATGATAATGATTATGCCGATACTTTAATTGATAAAAATTTATTTTTATTAATTATTTATTTTAAAAATTAATTTTTTTACCATATGGAATCGTCAATATTCTTACTGTAATTTCATGAAAATTATTTTTTTTTAATTTATCCGAATACATTCGTATTACTTGAATGTTACACAACAATACCATCTATGTACAATTCAATGCTATAAACAATACTATATACAAGGTACAAAATTAATAGTTAATCATACGAAATAATTTTCTTATTATTAAAAGTAAAAAATGTTTTAATGTTTACGAGACAATTTACTCTTATGAAAGAGCAAAAAGTCAGAAATATTAAACCACGCTACTTATAGATAAATAAAGCAGTTTATTTGAACTACAAACATGCCGGTACATAGTAGGTAAATTATGTACAACTTCTTAAACGAGTCAATATTTTTTTTATATTTTTACTTCCTACTCATTTCATTGTACTTGCCTACCATTTATGAGAATTCAAAAAATTTAATAATCTTGTTATTGTTAAGTATTTTTTAATAAAAGAAATATAATATTCATTGTTCATATTAGTAACTTTGCGATTGAGGATATATAATACCGTCGATGATACATTAAGGCTTTAAACAATTTGGCATCCAAAATTTCCAGAATTCTTATATTTGAGGTGTTTTTTATTTCTGCTATGTAGTTATGTAATATTATAAAAATACATAATATGTTAAAAATCATGATCTTTTTTTCGTAACAAAATATGTATTCACCGAATCAACTTTAATCATGCAAACAAAAAATCATTAAATTATAGTATCTTTATGTTATTACATAATATGAAATAAATAAATAAAATAGAACAATACTCATAATTAATACAATTTGATGAATATATTGGAAAAAACATACAAATATATCATATATCTTCGGCCTCATTAAAAAATTGAACAAAAAAATTTAGTTTATTTTTAAAATAGTGAAATTTTAATAATGAATCGATTTTGGTTAAAAATAAAAATTATCATCTAATTCTTCATTTTGTTCTGCTCTTTTTTTTCTTTTTCTTTCTAAGTTTTAATGCTAACTCATTTAAATAATATATAAATTTACTAATTTTCTATATCCATATTTAATTATCCTTTATTAAATATTAGATAGTTTATTATTTTACTATAGAAAAACATTCTATTTGTTATTATTAAATTTATTTCTTCTTTCATGTTATATAAAGTATACAAATTATTAAATATAATAATTTTATTGCAAAAAATTGTTATTTTTTAATTTTTGTACTGTATTGTTCTAAAATTGACTCGTTAATTATGAAATATATTTTTACTAATGACGTCAATATTTTATAAATCCATACGTTATTAATTTTTTATAAGAAAAGTAGTAGTATGTCATTTTCCACTAGATATCATTTTCCTTAATTTTTACAAGTATATTATATTTTGGCATATACAATGTGTAATTACATATTTTTTAAGTTAGCGATTTTCTAATTTATTGTTACAATTTATTTAATTTATTTGTATATCCATATGTAACAATCAATGGAAACATATAAATGGAAATATAAAAATATAAAAAGATATAAATATATCATATGGAAAGATATAAATTTTTGAAAATAATTTATAATACATTTTTTTCCATCATATATAAAATATCTAAATATAAAAAGTTAAATTTTCTAATTTTCGTACATTGAAATAAATAGATATGTAAAGTTGGTGGTCCTTAATATATATATATTTATTTTAATTATCTTGTGAAAATTTTATCTCATATTTTATTTTAAACACTGTTAAATGTTTAGTCCTACCTTTAATAAATATATAAACGTCATTTTCTTGTGTACTTGATAAGGGAAAAAAAATTTCCGTTACATTAACAACTGAATATAATGCCAATTTAATGTTTTTTGTAATTCTATAAACTGATTATTTATACTGATCATTTCACTGGTTATATACTTGATTGATTAAATTAATTAAATAATTTCATGTGTAAGACTATTTTCGTAATTATTTTGTCAATTTTGATAGTTAAGATTGCTCCAAATAAACAATTACATTTAAGTTTGTACATTTCATATTTAAATCTTCTTTGTTAATAGGAGAAATATATCAGATATTTTTATATATTTTTACTTTTATTTATATTTAACTTAAATGTGTTTATATTTAGTCTGGATAATTATTTAAGGTTTTCTTTAGTTTTTATTTTTTTGTTTTCATACGTTGTATAAAATGAAAATACTTCACGACTGTTAGTATGATATAAAAAATGCCTCTACAAACATAAATAATAAAATTAATATAGTGAAAAATATGCTATAGCACAGATTTTATTATTTTATTGACCTATAATACATTTATGAATAATATTGAAAATATATTTCTCTGTAATTGAAATTGAAAAGTTGAATAATTGAAGAATTAATTTGCATTTCATTACTTGAATATATATTTAGTTGGTAAAAACTATGTTTACAACTATGGATAAAAACTATCTATTTTTGAAATTAATCTAATATAAAATACTAAACATGGAATAAAGTATTTACAACCCTGTAGTTAAGTCGTTAAATTTTTATAATCTATTATTATGGTAAATTTTGTATTCCAAAAAAAAGAAAAAAAAATCCACGAGCACTTGGAGTGCTCAATTATAACGTTCATTAATATTCTATATACATATTTATATTTTATTCTCTCCTTTGTTCCGAATGTATGTATATCGATACATACATATGAATTTGGTAGATAGATACAGATATTGATATAAATGATAAAAATAATTTATTATTTATTATACTATATTATGTAATATATATATTTATGTTTAGAAATTTAAAAATATTTATACTAGTCTTTGTCAATTGAAAGACATTTATTTTTTTATGATAAATTGCCTTCTTTCAGTTTTTAATTATTCATTATTAGGGTAGTTCGAAGCTTGACGAAATTATCACTTGTAAAACATTAATATAATCATTAATTAGTATTATATCTCTAAATATTATACGATTTTATACGATATTTTATATATATATATATATATATAAAATACTTATTCTATAATCAAACATATAATTGTTTAATTTTAAATAAGCATATAAAAATATGAGAGAATATAGAAGAGAATATATGAAAAATCATATTATAAAAAATATATATAAAATGAAACACAAACGAATAGATCTTAAAAGACATTAAGAAATTCATATATAAGAATTAATAATTTTGATTTTTAAAATTTAATTAATAAAATTAAATAGATTTTAATATATTAGAAAATACAAAAAAACAATAAAGACTTCTATTTCTTAAGTTGAATAAATTCATCTACATTAACTCTATAAGTAAGCGATTTTTTAATTAAAGTATTAGAATTTTCATTACTGAAAATTAATTTGTTTATTTTTATTCATTATTTAATAACATAATTATGTTCCATTAGGCAATTATCAGATATTAATTTCAATTTTTACTTTTTCACACTGAAGCACATTATATACATATATATATATATATATATACATATGTTCAGCAACGTGTGTTCATATTGAATTGTACGTTTCTTAATAATAATTTAATTATTAATATTAATTCATTTGAATTAGTACTGATACTTATGCATATAAATTTATAAGTAAATTTGTCAATTAATATTAATAATTACCACGTATATTTATAAAATAAACAAACGTTTGAATAAGAATACGTTAATATATTAGTTCAGTTGATTTAATAAATCCGTTACGCTAACGCTGAAAGTTTCATAATTTTTTAATTTTAAATTCACGATTTAATGTTCTAATTATTTAAGCTAATTTTTAATATTGTGTAATTATAAATCAATTGGCTAATACAATCTGTGTACTTTTTAATCGACCAATAAATACGTTTAATGTTAGCCTGATAATTTTACACATACAGATTTATCAATGTTTATTAGTATTTTATCAAAATTGCTAATTAATTTTATCGAACAATTTTTACAACGATATTTCTAAAATTAAATATCTTCGTTTAAGTTTTGACAAATTTTTTAGTTTTCAAATTACTATTGTCTATATAATTGTATGTTAGAATAACATTAAATTAATTTTATTTTGTATAAGTTCTATCTTTTTGTATATCTATTAATAATTAATCTCAATCAATGATATTTCACTGTATTATATTCATTGCGAAATTTATTGATGTAGCCTCGTTATTAAAAAAATTTGGGTAAAACTTATTTAATTGGTTACGGATAAATAAGAAATTTAAAATGACATAGCTACTGTATTTCAGATTTGACTATATATTAATTTAGTATAGTTCTGTTTTTATTCGGATAAAAAATTCAGTAAACATTATAGATAAATTCAATGTACGAAAATAGGATAGAGATGATTCTCCTTCATTTCTTCATCGTTTGATGATTTTTTTTCCATTAAAAAATTTTTTTTCTGCTGTACAAAGCACTAACGCTACAGATCAAACATAATATAATAATATTGTACATAACAGCTTTGGATAGTTTAAGTTTTATTTTAATTATTTATTTCTGTTTTCATTCATTTTTTTTATAACTTTTACAATTTAAGCGTTAAATTTTAGGCTAAGCGTATAATCTTAAGAAAATTAAATGAATTAATGATTTTTAATTATTAAAGTATAATTTATTTTTATGAAATTATATCATATTGATAATACATGCTTTTAATTTCATAATTTAGGATGTATATAATAACTTTACCAATTCCATATATCTATAACGATATATCACTTATCAGTAAAATAAATATTGTATTTATGTTAGTGCAAATCGTTAATGCAATATTATTGGAATACAGTGTCTGAGAAAAGCAACTTAATTTAATATTTAGTAGAGTTCGCTATTAATTTGCATTCTCCCAAAGAAATTTTTATATATTGTTATAAAAGTAATATTTGTTATTTTAGTAAATCAAATATTTTGTATTAGTATATTTTATCTTATGTTTTATATAAATATGTCCTTTAATATAATACTAATAAAAAATATAATAATGTATAAAATGAAACAATATATAAGCTAATATATATTTGTACTAAATTTTACTATTTAGAATTATAGAATAATACATAGAAATTGTACCAAAATCCAATATACAGAAATATTACACAAACCCATGCAGGTACGTAAGCGCATTGGCAGATGTACACATATTCGAATTTTGAGTCTAATTCGTCAATAACATAGTGATAAGAATACTTTACTTCAAAGTACATCCTTTACGTGTTTAGATTTTTATGTATCTATAGTCAACATTATTTACATTATGTTATATGAGATGTAAGATTTCTGCAATTCATAATTCTCTAACATTTCACAAAGACGATGTATAATAATAGAAAATATAAAAATTCATTTTTACACTGCAAAAGTCACCTTTATTTAATATCAATTGTTCATTGATTATAATATTATTTATAATTCCTTTAATTTAAGAACGTTTCAATGCAATCATATACAATCATGTTCATTTGGTCTATGTGGTTCTAGAATTAATTAAAATTTCCAATTCCATGAGAATAGTTTTAGTAATTTTAGTATAAAATTTACGAAATTTATGAACTGAATAAATATTCGAGTTTACATGGAGTTTTGGAGCACATAAAATTATAAAAAAAATTTCCCTTTCATGGTTTTCTATATTAAAATACGAAAGAGGATTTGTAAATAGCTCGATTATCTAAAAATAAAAATAAATTATAATGAATAATTGCGAAATAGGAAGTAGATCCTCCATTGATTGGATGTTAATGACGTAGAGCGATAATTGATTTTGAGTTGAAAGAAGGCAATTTAGACATTGAACCTGTACCCATGGGAGGCAAACGAAGGGTGGGTCAAAAAACTCAAAATACGTGGAAATGTCGGCTAAACGAGAATGGACTCGTGGATCCTGGGCGTGATGAACATCGATATATTGCTCCTGGGAGTTGATACTATGGGAATGAGACCGTGCATGTCGGAACCAAAAGGGGGAGTGAATTCTGTTGGGGGAAATCGCTTGGAAAATGGAAAAGCCAGCCAACCAGCCAGGGCAGGCTGGTGACAAATGATACTCCCATCTATGGACAATTTACGCCTCGGAATTTTACTGCAAACTGCATCCTCCTCCTTTCGAATATGAATTTTTCCTCGACAGCCCTTTTAAAGTTATGCGTCTAGCTTACTTTAATCTGGAAAATTACTTTTTAAAATATATTTTGTCAAATAAACTGTTATTATGATATATTCATATATTTTTTGAAAAAGTAACTACCTATTATTAATAAAAAAGAAAAAAGAAAAAAAGCTCTTTGACCTTCGAGTTTACGTTTTAGTTGTTTTATTATTGAATGCAAATAATTTTACCATTACATATATTTCTCGTTAATTTATCAATTCTCATGACGAGTGGAAAAGTATATTTCGAAATGAAGTAAATGATTTATGCTTGTACGATATATTTTATCTAAAAGATTTGACATAACAATCATGAAATCCGCCATGTTTGAAATTGAATTTTCTTAATATCAATTTGCGCGAGCTCCGTAAATATGAAATATCAGTGGGCGCTGTTTTGAATATACAAATCATTCAGTACTCAATAATATAATGAATCAGCAATGAAAATACGACGTTTTTACCTACTGTAATAAGTTTCACCTAGAATCTTTGGATAAGCGTGAAAAAGGTGTAAAAAATCGAAAGTGACGTAATTCTCATTTTTTCCGTTGACGCTAACTAAACTATAAGATAATGCACGATGGTTATTGATTGTTCTCTCTCTCTCTCTCTCTCTCTCTCCCTCTCTCATTATTATTATTATTATTATTATTATTATTATTATTAAATTATTGTATTAATTAAATTATTATATATTATTGTATTAAACATTATGAGCCTGCCTGAATCGACATATCCTTTTGTACTGCCTTTGAACGCTTTAATTCTATTTTTTACACTGCCTATTCTCGTGAAAAGTTTTAAATACTCAGGTCTAGCGCAGCGACGGAGCAAAAACCTGATGCTTGCAACATCTTGCCAGTTCCCTAATTCTTCGTCGTTCGTATTCCGTCCCTCATTATTATTGCAGTTTCTTCTTGCGCGCGATAACACGAAAAGGCTCGCGCAAAATAGTCTATCCAATATAAAAGACGTAATGAATCGAATATGCAGCCGAAGAATTAACACGATCGTAATATCACGGCTTAAAAGATACGAGGGGAGATGTAGTACGTAAGTTGAGAAAAATGCGGTACGAGGGACACGCTTAAGTTAGGATAATCGCCTGAAACGATTTGCTCTTTTCACACTCGATTAACTTCGCAATCTCTGTTGACTATGAGGGCGACATGTCCCTGCCGAGTTCCCCGACGCTCTGTATCTAACAGATTGTTTCTCATCACTTGCTCATCTCTCTAAACCTATATTCTTCTCTCGCTCCTGTGAGCCATCTTTTATATTGATTCAGGCATCCTTACGTTTTTCATGTAATAACAAAACGCGCTGCATTCCTTCCAAGCGTTTCTTGATAGAACAATGTTTTATGCCGTTCTCAGTAATTTTTTCATTAACCAACAAAACTTTTTGAAAAGTTGTTCGCATCAACGATAATCCTTTAGCTCCGAAATGATTTACTTATTTCTGCACAATAGAAAATTGTAAATTGTTCAGGCAGTAAACAAAATAACCTTCGATTCCTGCTATTACAAATAAAATAAATTTTACGATCTTCGTTATATTTATTATTATATGAAAAATAGTGTTAAATTAGAAAAAAAAGCGACGGTCTACTTTTTCATTTTTCAGCTGTTTACACAAGTAAGCAGTTGAGATTAGTAAAAATTTGTGTCAGATAATTCTGTTTGGAGTCGGCAAAGTTAATATAGAACAGTAGTATTTTGACGGATTATCTTGAATTTTCGTCTCTTACGCCACTTCTTTGCATGTGGATGAATTCGCTCTCCCAGCTTTCTCCTTTAATTACGCTCTCATTCGCTAACATCTCTCTCTCTGGTTCTCTAATTTGGAGATTAATGTGAAGAAGAGGAAGAGGCCGCACTCAAGTGCTTCTTCTCTACTTCTCTCTAATGGGTATTAAGTCAGAATTTACAGGATGGAGTACACAATACACCGGAAAACAAACAACGTCAGATAGTGCGTAGACGCCGTAAGTTCACCTCTACGGCAGCGTTTCAACTAAAATTCCATACAAGTTTGCTGGAATGAAATGCTCGCACTCAACTCGACGAGAGATTTGCTGCCAGTAAACAGCGAGTCCTGCAATGTTTTCGTTGCTCCCGAGAGAAAAATGAACCGACGATTTACGCACCGACATCCGAGAATTTCACTTTAACGGTCTATATATTCGCAAGTTTGCTTTTTCCTTGCTACGCTTGACAGTCTATTATTCTTTTATAATACGTGAAAACCAGAGTCTTCCTTAATTTGCAGATTAAAGAAATCGATTGATTTTTTTTTCTTTCTACGACACGTTCTATTCTAGAAATAAAGATTTCCATATATAATTAAAATGTGTTACAATATTTTATTAAATTAAATGCAAGTTAATTTTTTATTATCATTATTAACTTTAATATCTTTTATTATCTTTTATATAAAATTAATTTTCATTATTTAACGAATTAACTATTATTGACAATAAAAATTTCCTCTAAATACACTGTACATATATATATATATACATACACTGGATTTTAAATTTTAGATAATTTTTTGTCGTAATCTTTTGCAACGGATTTTAATTCAAAATGTAAACAATAAATACAGCCTAAAGCAATTCTAAAGTTTGTAAAATATATATTGTTTATATATTCTTTCTATACTAACATAATTATAAACATTATATAAACTATTTTATTCTATTACATTATCTAATGGTATAGTCGTAGAATAACATAAAATAGCAAATATTAATGAATTTAGCTTATTTTGTGTAAGTAAAAACTATTTATACATTTTTACATACCTAGTTGAAAGTATGTTTATAATTTTCTAGATAAAATACATATTTTTAGCGCAATAAATACTCTTATACAGAATATATACATTATATACAATATCTACATTTATCTATTATTAAGTTTTTGTCATAAAATTATTATTCTAAGGGTCGAATAAAGTTTCTAACAAGAATATGCGTTGAAAATGATATTGTTTACACAAGATCAGAAGTGAATAGGCACACTCAGTGAGATTTTCGGCCGGGCTTATTGTTACGACAAGCTCGTGCATTCAATTTTCGTGGGCAAAGTTGCAAAGTCACATTTTCATGGCACTAGTTGGGCGGTTGGAGATAATTGGTCATGCTTCCGACTGACCAGGCAATCGCGGAAGTGGGGTGTCTACTCTCCTGGAAAGTGGACACCTGCTAATGCCAAAGATGAATTTTTCTCGCGAGCCGCCTGTGTAATCGTTCGAAAACTTAATTTGGACCTGTTCGCCTATTTCTTGTCACACTTGATATTCCACGTAGCTCCCCTCTACCGAGCGATCGTAGAAAAAAACAACAGAACGTGAAAATAGAGCTCGTTCTTTAATAGAACTCTTAATAAATCCTCAACTATTTTCGTGGTGTGAAACCTTGACAAAAGGATATAGTTTGACTATAGTTTCGCGCCTGCCACGCTTCCCTTGAAATTAGGCATCTGCCGCTCGGAACAAACCGATTCGAAGATTGAATTTAATCTGTTGGAAAGGCGTAGAGGGCTGATGATGACGCAACGGTAATCGTTTTGCTACGGCGCGCACAGGTGGCTGCTCTCCCCGTCGCTGGTTGAATTGCCCAAGGCACGTGCATTAATAGTAATGGATTCATTGGAGACCGCATCGGCAGCGCCCAGCCATGGACATCGCTGTCACTTCGATCGGCCATCGTTTCTACACAACTAGTCTGCATAATCCTCCAATCACTCCACTTTTTGAGCGGAGCTCCAGTCGGCTCGATAATGCTGTCAATATCGTAAAGCAATTAAATTTTTTCATTTCTTTTCCTTGAAACCGTCACATCAGTAGTTGAAACTTAATTACGGTTGCGCTGACTTGCTCGCGCGCTCAATTAAACTGTAAAAATTAGTAATTCGAGAATTCTGGCTTACCGGTAAAATTCTTTCGAAGTCCGAAGAAAGCGAACGGAAAAAAAAATTGTAGAAGATAGCACGAAGAGGGAGAGATTTAGAGTGGGAGAGTAGAAAGGAGAGTGGGAATGAGCGGGTCGAGGATTTCGCGGCGGGCGGGGCTGAGGGGGTTAGAATAGCCACCGTTTTGTACAGACAAATAGAAAAACGGAATATACGAGCGCACCTTTCTTCTTCTGGCGGTGAAGCGCAATGGAATAAAAAAAAAAAAAAAGAATTAAAGTTACGTTTAATAAATGCATGTTGATACAGCTGCCTTTGTGGACTTGTGCGGAACACTGAGCCGAAAAAGCCTAAGGGTTTGAATACACATGTGTGCATGCGCACATGCATATGCGAAATGTATACGTACATACGTACGTACACAGATGTATATATATATATATATATATATATATTTGGATATGTTCATACATGCGAACGTATGTGCATAGATGTATACGTATTACAGCGCACCCCGACTTATACTATAGTTCGCTAAGATGCGGTATTTCACGTTTTCTTTTCTTTTTACTTCCTCTTGTAACGCTTAAATCGCTTTACACGCCATATATCATCCTCGTCGATTGCTAATTCTCTCGTGAGGCTATAAATTACATTACTAATTTTATAATTTTTTTCAAAGAGCCTTATAATCTGAACGAAAAATAAAGGAAACCTTACTAGCTATCGCAAAGACCACAGTCGCGCAATTGAACTGTGGCTAAGGTATTTTGCATCGGCGCTATACAAATAAGTGCATGTTGATTCCTAATGAAAGATACAAACCCAATGATGATTTCAACGTTGATATGAGATTACCTTTTTATTTTTAAGATTGATTTTTAACTGTATCCATTGAAGTCTTCCATTTTTTAAGGTTAAGAATGTGATGCTCAGCTACGAAAAATATTTTTGTTGCAAGTGAAATCTGTGTTCAATGACAAATTCAGAAGGTAGTAATCCATGAAAAACTCTAGAATAACGTTAGTTTCATACTCTATGTCTTACAATAAATTCCTAATCGATGGCATTGAACAATGTCGTAAATTTGTAAGAGAATAGGAATAGAAAACGATGTCTGCCGGCCAATCTTGCTCGAACATTTCTTCCAAAATGTGATTTTATCTACTTTTGTTTTCAAATTTCTTGAAACACTTGTTATCGTTTTTCTGGCATTTTCTTCTTTTTTCCACTTGACATGCCCGTCGGTGCCTAATATGCTTAGCATGCCAAATCGAAGAATTCGCGAAATGTCCGCCTTACAACATGATTGCATCATATTCAATGAGACGTTAGTCGAGCAACTTTAAGAAATCGGTTAATTCCTCTAATATTATATCTGCGCTATCAATTTTTTATTTTCATCTTTACTTTTTATTACCCTCTCCCCTTGATCTTATTAATCAAGGCCCATAAATATACTATTTCTTGAGAACAGCGTTTTTATTATCTCATTCTGTTATCGAGGGAAAAATATCGAGCTCTCCCGTTGTACTTTTTGTTGCTCCTCTGTTTCTTACACTTGCGATTAACGTCTAATTATTAATGTATTCAAGCGTTCATAATACATGCACAAACGCGCACACACCTGTAAAGAGATGAAAAGATATTATTATAACCGAAAAATTTATGTTAAAAAAAAGTTAAAAAAAAAAGAAAAGAGCTTAGGTAGGTATGGATACGCTTTTAAATATAAATTTTTATAGGAAAAACATTTGTTTGCCTTCGATTGCGCGCAGATGGTTTACTATTAAAATATGACAGCAGAAAGACGGTAAGGGCATCCAGAGACAGAGAAACGGCTTTTATTTATCATTTATTCAGTTATTAGCCATTCTTTTTGTCTCGAGCAGACACCCACTAAAATGTTTTTGACCGCACACTTGCACAAGACTCATCTGGTGGAGAGACAAATGCCTTTGTCTGAAGCAACGGCGAGCAAGCGAATCGCCAAATACTTTACGGAAGCGCTATTTTTACGGACAGGAGCTGCGGTATCTTGTATCAGGCGGTCGAGTCGTTACGAGAACAGTAAATTTTACAGAGGCTTGTGTATAGGTGCCACCACGAATCGTGCAAAGAGTGACGAGTAAAAAATGATAAAGGCGTTTGTAAAGCGATGCGGGCGAGCAATTAGATCTGTCGTTCTCAGACATTTGTCTCGTGCAGATGCGTGTCCCATTCCTAAATTAAAATGTGAAGACGGCTGTGCAGCCAAAAACAAAATTCTCCAAGATTTCGGAATATTGCATAGGAATGCAAACACACAAGTATATTAGTGGGCTCGGAGTTAGACAACGGAGGAGGGTGGGGAGTGGAGTGGCGTGACCATCGAAAACGGACAGGTGCTTGATCCGAAACCTCCTCACCCCCGACAAAACTGACTATCAATTTTCCCGACTCGGGTTTAATTTCTCTCCTATCCTGTAATTAATATATCATATCCACTGGTTAATTTTTCTTTGTCTCTCGGCCGGTTTGCCGTTCCTCTTTACTTTCCTCTGTTATTCTATTATTCAGCATTTACATTCAGCTTCAGTCATAACCATAAAATTCGAGCGCACGGCTTATTAGTAATTAATTATTTATCTCTCGTAAATAATCCTAGCAAACATATGAAATTCTTTGGCACGCTCTCCTAGCGAATTCATCGAATAAACGGTGCTTAACGCGTGCTTAGCACTTTTCTTTAAAAAAATAAAAAAATAAATAGTAGCGGGACAATTAAATATAAATAAATGGATGTAGAGAAACGGGAGAAAGTCGAGTGGAGTCGAGTGGAGTCGAGTGGAGCCTCTATCATCGACTCCTTCAATTTGTTCGCACACAGGAGCGTTTAACGAGCGTGGTGCAAAAAATCAAGCCAGCCGAGAAAAAAAGGAGCTCGAGATATTCCGCATGCGTCGAATGTATCCAAGGATACATATCCGCAGTCGAGTCTCTAGGGATTACATCGTCTTACTGGTTGTAAAGATGTCGAGTTGCGGGAAGTCGAGCCAAGAGAAAGAAAAGGAGGAAAACAGTTAGCGACATCTAATTGTAGAAGTGACGACGCCATAACTAATGACCGACGAACTCTCAATGCCATTCGTCATCATGAAAGCATATCGGCTCCTTCCCTCTCCCGCTTTTTCTTTATTCTTTCCCCATTTTGCTTTTCTGTTGCTGTGGCTTTTCCGTTTCTTGCCTTTCGGGAACGTCTCATTCCCTCGGGAGACTGATTTCGTCTGTCCTTATATCGAGGGGGTCCTAAGATTGGGAAGCGCGAGTTTTGATTGATGCGCAAGCGCGAAAAACGAGTCGACGTTGATGAATAGTTTCTCAAAATTTTACACGATAACATGTGCGCACGCTCACTAATTCTCGTCCCCTCGCACACGAATCGATGCTAAAATGCAGACTTTTTCGTGTTGCGCAAAGCTTGTCAGCTGGAAGATGTTTCACTGCAGATGATTAAATTTTCGGAATGGCCTAATATCCTGACTAATCATTACTAGTTAACAACCATCACTGAATTTTGCTTGGGTAGTCAGCAGAATATTATTCGTGTGGTAATGGGCCGATGTTATAATCATAATAACGATATATTACTTAGCCCAACTTAAATATCTAAATATAATATTAAAAATGCCGTGCACAATATTACAAATGTTAATTAATCTATGGAGTTTGGTGGTAAATGCACCAAGTTGCTGAAAATCTCAGTGTATTTCACATGTTGAGTCTAATTAAAAATAAATAAATAAATAAATAAATAAATAAATAAATAAATAAACAGGCTCGCCAATAGCAATTATTCATTGATTATGTCAATATACCTTGCGTATAACAGTAAGAAAATTATTATTAATGTCAGATAGACTATCGACAATTGTTATTGAAGACGTTTCATTAAAACTTACAGAGCATATAGAGCATATATATAGAGTGAAATTGCAAATCTTCAATACATATTTGTGCAATATTGAAGAAATGAGCTGGTAAACGTGTGTAGTTAATCCAAGAGAACGAAGCTGTTTGGTAATGAGACATTAACATGCAGGGGTAGTTAATTACCAATGACAACGAGGACGAGCTTATTTTAAAGCCTCTGCGCATCGGCGATCGAGTTGGCGGGCCTCGGTACGTGGAAACTCGAGTCTGAAAAAAGCGTTGTGTCTTGTTTCGATAATTGTACTAATTAACGGCACGTGTCCCGTGTAGGAGTAGCAACTTTCTGGAGTATATTACAATAAATAGATGGTAAACGTATAAGCGAGTGCCTGCGTGCACGGGCGTCTATGTGTAGGCAGGCGTATGCATGCGTGTTGAGCAATGAGACGGAAATAGAAGAGCCGTTGACGGTACACTGCGGTGGGAGCGAGAGGGGAAAAAAAAATATTCGGAGAAAGTGGTCACAGTTAATAGGATCATAAGCTCGTGCACTAAACGGCCCTTAGTACCGCTCAATCCTTCGTACTGTAAGCTGAAATGAAATGGTCAAAGGCTTCTGTGTAAACTTCCCGCGCCCTTGTATAATTATATGCTAAACTTGACTAACTTGACTAACGTGCGAAACAACTTTAAGAAATAGCTGACAAGCGCTCTTGAGATTGCGCTCTATATAAATACCGAGAGCCCTTTCTCTATACGTTCCTACATCTCTTTCTTCTCTTCTTCTTTATTTTTTCTTTTTTTCGTCGTCCTCTTCCTTTTTTTCTTTTTAATTTCTCTTCTTCTTTGGAATTTTTTTAGAGCTCATTTCTTAGATTGTGGTGATAGAAAACTATTTGCTACTATTTTTATCTATCACCGATGGATTGCGAAATTAATTTCTTTTTTATACAATAAATTATATAAATTGCTTTCCTGCATGCTTTAAATAGTCCTGATGAAAGAAAGAAAAAGAAAAAAGAAGAAAAAGAACAAAATGAAGAAAAAAATAATTATACAATTCTACGAATGTAGCATTAAGTGTAAGAAAAAAGACCTTCAATTAAGTATTTAATTGTGAAATGTGGTGTCCGAGAGTGTGATAAAATTTTCATAAGCAATAATTAGCAGTGGCCAATTGCGTTAGCCAACTGTCTTCCTTAGGTTCACGATTATTTTGGAAAAATCGCTTCGGGGCCATCTAGGTAACTATGGCCCGAGCCCACTTTTATTGAGAACGGTTTTTGCTGCCGACTCAACACCTCGAAAATCACCAGGTGGGAATAATCGAGTGAAGTAACGCCGCAGGACTCCCTAATGAAGATGAATCTTGTATAAACTACCTCCTCGGGCATCGTGTGGATCCCTTTCGCTACTCTACCCCGGAAAATCAATTTGTTGCGACTCGGCACTGAAAAAATGCATTTCCAATTTTCCATAAATCCAAAGTTGCTCGAGCGAAGCCATTTTTCAGCTGCGCAACGGCACTAATAATTGAGACGTTTATTAGGTGCCTTGTTCAATGAGAAAAATTTAAAGGTCATTTCCCGTCTCCTCGTAAAGCTATTTCAATAGTTTATTATGGAAAACATTGAAAATTGATCTATATGAAAACTTTTATTTTTAATTCTTAATATAACAATTTCTAATGAAATCACTTGAAAACTCATCGTGCTCTTTTATGCGTTGTGTTTTAATAATCCTAGTGATGCAATGTATACATAAGCACATAGTTATTATTTATTTGTTAAATGCCGTGTGTTAACATTAATGTAAGCACGTCGTAAAGCACTCATTAGCATAAAGATGTACAAGACAGCGAGAAATTGATTGTTGTTTTGAAAATATTTGGTAAATAACAGCGGACATAGCCGTCGAGCCTACGGAAATTCCTAATTTATGGAAGGAACTCGACAAAATACTTGCGTTTCTCAAAAAATAAAACACTTGTGGCTTGTATTCGAATTTCATTTTTCGAGTGAAAAGCCCGTGATGTAAAAGATTCGGGGAAACAAAATTACGGAACGTCAAGCCGTCCCCTAATGAACTATAAAGCGCACGTTGTATAATCTTGGCAGGCCTAGAAACACGAACAAGCGCAGCCAAAGACATTCCATCCCGGTTTCCCTCGCGAAGTACCCCTTCCCGAGTACCCCTCTTTCATTTAGTTGTACGGTGTTCACATCTAGAGATGAGACGACTCCCGGTCCCGATAGCACCAATTGAGTAATCGAACGATATAGGAAGGAGGGGCCTCGCCATAATATCTTCTTCTTTCCGGGCGCAGTGTTCGCGCGAGCTCCACGGGCGAGCAGATCGAGAATCTAGTGATAAATCTCGAATGCGATTGATGGTCTATGATGCGGTAGGGGAATCGTACCCAAAGACCGACTGGCTAAATAAGCGTTCCAATTTCAGAATTGCCTAGCTGGGAATATATCGTTGACATGTGTCCGGGCAAACGTATCCTCCGGAGGTCCAAGAGCCGAGTGGCACCCCTGAACGATTCGACAAATCACTGTCGCGCACCCAATTGGCCTGTCAGCCTTTTTCCTCGCACATTCCTTTCATTCCTAGCGCGCGTTTTTATAGGTTTGAAATGTCGAGCGCAATCGCGGGAGAACGACGAGCTCTACCCGGACGATAATCGTCAAAGTCCAAAATTCGGATCCAATTCGAAAGTCGGAAGGCAATGAAATCATTAGTCAATATTGTATATGATTTTGAGATATTTATCCGGCCTATTCCCTCACTCTCGCGTGTTTTCAAATTCTCATTGAAATTGCAAAACATTTATGATTTTGTTATTTGCTTCGTTATTGTTGTACTTTTAGCCGTGTTTTATGACGAATAGATGGGAGTTTTGACGCGGGAGGAGGTAAGAAATGCGGGGTGGGGGGAGGGGGAGAAGAAGAAGGCTAGCTTTTGAATGCTTGGTTGTGAAAAGACCGTGCAGCGGCGAATTCGTGAACATCAAACGAATTAAATCTCCGCGAAGAGTCGACCGCAGAAACTAATATCTCAGCGCCTCTTTTCGCTCCTTCTCTCACTCGCTCAATCGTTCGTCCGCTCGTTTCTTCGCCCGCTCGTGGTAATATAAGCTCTATGCTTCTTTGACTCTTCTTGCTCACCTCTGGCCAATGCAGTAGTCACCACCAGCAAAATGGACGCAGCCACTTATGTTCTTTCCGACACCCTTTTTCTCTCGCTTACCTTGCCACTCTTTAATAAAAGAACTCATCAGTACCTGCGAAGCTTCGCCAAAATATTATATGGCTTTGCGTGATCGTTCGCGACGTTAACCTGCATTTATTCAATTTTCGGTAGCGCACTTTCAGCCATCTGCATATTTAACGAAAATAACGGCTTTTTCTTTCCCCCATTAATACACTACGATTCTTCATTTTAGCCAATACTTCAAATTGCCCAATTTCTTTAAATTTCAGTCTTATGTCTTATATGCATTATCCTGTCTCTTTATTTCTCACAGATTACGAAAAAGTACGTTATATTTTTAATCGACCGTAGCTTGCTTGAAATAATTTATTCAACTAACTACTAGGAAAGACTAACGCTTCTTGATAATGCTTTTATTAGTTTAACAGATTAAGGATATTCTCTACTGTGTAAATATAGTAGAGACATAGTGCACACGCCATCTATGCAATATGCAATAATATAGTTGAACGTGACAAAATAATTATTTTACAATTCGTTTAAAAGTTATTCCTTCGAGGCTAATTCATTCATTCGAATAGTTTGCCATATTCACTGTACACTCTATCAACGAGAATTAGCATTCGTAATTCAAATAATACAAAGGATATCAGTTTTTCAATTTAATTATTTAAATGAAGTAAAAATAAAAAAAAAATAAACAAAATAAGCTAATTGAATAATGCTTCTGAAGTTTTAAACATTTCAACTTTACTTTCTAATTTCTATCATGGATATAAGATGAAAATGTTTTTCGAATAATTCAGCTTATATTTATCCCACCGCGGATACTTTACCGATGCTACATACGTTTGCGCTTAATTAAACTTGAAATTTTTTTCATAAGTTGCACGAGATTAAGATGTAAAATAGATTTGCTATTTTCAAGCAATAGCATGAAATAAACCAAAGATTTATCGAAATTAATAATAATTTTATAATAATTGCTTATAATAATTTTATAAGCAACAAAGCCTCAAGTACAGCTTTGACGTATTAATAGAATTTGATTTAAAAGACACTATAAAGACTATAAATAATTGTATTTCAAACCCTGTAATTATCTCTGACACCATAAGAGTTACTCAATAATGAGTGATATTTACAAAGTATTTTTACAGCATTTACATTAATTCTTCATACTCAATCATTATACCGTACGTGTAGAATTAGAGGAGCCGGAATTATTATTTAACAGTAAAGAAAGAAAAAAAGAATCAATAATGCAATTAATAATTTAATGATAATGGTAAATTATTGAGAAAAAATATTCCAAGGAAAATAAGAAAAATAATTAAAAATTCTGGCTTAATACGTTTGATTAATAGTTGCCCTGGTATTTTATAAATCTACATGTGATTTGAGAGCGTTGACGGCACGAATGAGTTAAGTGGAGTAACTTGGGCTTATTCGATCGATCTTTGCTTCGGACTCTTGCTTGTGACTGTACCGTAAGTTGCGCAGGTGTGACCGATGGCGGTTCTCTTTGATCCACATCAACGAGTGGCTACTTTGTGCGCGAGGCTCGTCGCTTGCGTCTTCTCCAATTTCGAGCCAATTACCGCGCTGTTTTTGCAAACAAACCACGCTGCACTATGATCTTCGAGCGAATAGCGCCAATAATAATTGGTGCCTACTCTATCCAAGAGTTTTCGGGATTTTTCTTTCGTAGATACGACGCGAGGTATCCACTGGTGCTTCTCATAACAGCTCGGCCGCGTGGAATTTTGTGATGGGTCCGGAACGAATGTGTAATACGACTTTTATGGGGTATCCTCTCGACATTTTGAGATGCGCCTGATTTGTGGCGCGCGCCTTTGCATATACAAAAGGTACCGGCATGTTCAATATCTCCCTCTCTCTCTCTCATACACACACACGCGCGCGCACTCACTCACTCACTCACTCATTCGCCCATTTACACGCGCATCCATACGATCGCAGGCTATAGAAAGAGAGAGAGAGAGAGAGAGAGAGACACACACACACACATGCACGCGCACGCACGCACGATTCCCTCTCTACCATCCCGTCCTGTCGTTCGTTCTCCCTCGTTCCCTCTCGCTTGCTCTCCCACTTTGCGCGTATATAAAAATTTCTCAAACTTATGTTTCTCGACGGGCTTTTTTCTTCAAATAAACTCGATAATAAACGCCAATGCCACATTTTACAAGACTTGTAAATAAAGTTCCTTTTTAAAAAATCCAAATTATGCCGCCTGGCAGCTTGTATAAAAGCGGCATTTATTCGCCGTACGACCTAAATCATAAAGAAGGAATATTATAATTTAAAAATTGCTCAACTATCTATCATCAGTTGATTAATATTGTTCATTATACTTAACGTAATATCACAATTTACTTGAACTTTCTTTGTTATTACATAAAACAATAATTTATTACATAAAAAAAATACTTTCACGATTCCAAATAATTCCAATATCGCCTTAAATGAGCGCCGATGATTTGAAAAGAGAACATATGATTGTGTATGACTGGCTCGGATAGACAAGTAAAGACGATAAAAGTGTGAGATATTAGCTCGTCAGAGTAGATAAAAGGTAATTTTGATTGGAAAAAAGGTAGAAAGTTTTTGTCGTGACGGATGGTTAGAGGAGAAATATGAGATAAGCAACGGCTCTCTAGATCTCGATTATATAGAGGATGAAATTAATAAATGTTTTACTTTCAGAACAAGCCAATCACCTGAACCTGTTCAACAACCGACAGCAACCGAAGAAGAAGCGAAAAAGCAGGACAGCCTTCACGAACCAGCAGATCTTTGAACTGGAGAAGCGATTTCTGTATCAGAAATATCTGTCACCCGCGGATCGTGATGAGATTGCTGCTCAGCTCGGTCTGAGCAACGCTCAGGTCATCACCTGGTTCCAGAATCGCCGGGCCAAGCTTAAGCGCGATATGGAAGAATTGAAGAAGGATGTGCAGACAGTTAATCCCCTCCTGGTTGCCCAGCATCATAAGACCTTCCTCGAGAACGTTCAGGATCTGGGAATTCTCAAAAAGAGACCGCTGCCTACTTCCATCGACGATAAATCATAATTCCGTCTTAAAAGTCGAACTGACGACCAGAGAAAATTCTAGAAAAGCGCTACTATATACTGTATTAAGTTGGTAATACGATTCTTAAGTCTTCGAGATACTCGAGTGCTCCTCTATAACATCATAACATTAACAAATGTTCCCTAGCGTTACAGACCAAATTTACTATAATGACATTGTTCAAAATATTGAATGGCAACTTTATACATTAAGCTAATGGACTTTTCAAATGTTCATTGTTCACAAAAATATAAAATCTTTCATTATCGACGACTATCAATGTTCCGTATTGAGATTTTCTTCATTGTATATTTTTCACTCTTTTGGAATTGATACGATAATCATAAAAGTAAATTTCTTTTTATCTGTAACATAATGATTTGCCATACAATATTGGGATGGGGAAGGGGGATTTAAAATAGCACGGTATAACACTAACTTATTATACTTTATAGAAGCATTTGTATACATTTCTAGAAATAATTATTACAGTTTTTCTCCATGTATCCTTGTAAATACCGTTTAATTAGTGTTTGATGTTTTATGTACCGATCTGTCAGAGAACTATTTCATTTTCTTTCTGTCATGTCTTTTCATCTTTGCCGGTTACTCAAACGAATATTTGTGTATTATAGTGTAATTACAGTCGCTATCCATTACGTCGAGGATAATAAATTATTAACGAATTTAGCTCGTAAGTTGAAATAGAGGCTGCTTGGTTCGGCTCGTTTGTAAATAGATTGTAAATACAAGTACGAAGTATACATCTTTAAATGTTCAAGTGCTCGAAAAAATCTCCTTTTTGCATCTAGGCAAATTAAACTAGAAAAATTAAACTTTATATATATATATATATATATATATATATATATCTTGAATGAAATAAAAATGATAACGCATGTACACGATACACGATATTATGCGGGCACTGCAATATACCCGATTTTGAGTTTAAACAGGGAGCTTTATGATTTTCTAAGATATGTAAATTTTAGTCGGATCGCTGCACGTGACTTCGTGTGGATCAGATGTACGCCAGAGGATATATGCGGAAAAGTAGATTGTGTATAGTGATCCTAAATAAATGGGAACATAATCTTAAACGTAATATTTTTATTTTATTTTCTTTATCCTCTTCCTCCTCCCATTTAAATAAAACACGTGTGATGCACAAAATAACGCTACCCACATATTCCAGGTTATTTCGCATGAGTAAAAATTAATTTTTATCTAAAATTTCCATCTAAAACAATGCTTTACTTATAATATTCAATTTACTTCTTTCAATTTATGATATTTTGGTTATTTTTTTTACTCGATATTTTTTTTCCAACCGTCTATTAAAAAAAATTATAGAAAATGTATCATTTATCAATTTTTTCCCCTTCTTTTTTTAGTTAAACCATTTTTCTACATTTATTTAAACTATTGACATTATGTTTTACCGCTCTGATGCATTCCCGCATTTCTGATGAATTCCTAATAGATAATAAAAAAAAGAGTTCGATTCAGCGATATATACATATAGAGTTCGTTTAATAGATAAGAAAAATGTTGAAGTGGTATATTAAATGCTCTGAGACGTAAACGACATTTGTCTCGAGAATTTCAGAACTAACTTTGATCTATTTTATTCATGTATAATTTTTTCATACTATCGAGGTGGATTAGAGACATTTCTTGAAAACTTTAATTCAAAACCATTCCGAGAATAGAAGAAATTAACCCGTTGTGGTTGGCGAAGTAAGAAAATTTGGAAAATCTGGAAAGATCCGAGTTGCCGCATTTTTCTTCTCCCTTCTTGCTCCACCACCGTTCCTTTTACCACCTATTACCATTACCACCACCACCACCACTACTACCACCATCGGGACAACTACTACTACCACCACCACCACCATCACCATAACTACCACCACTACCATCATCATCATCACCACAACCACCAACACGCCCAATAAACGCAGGCGGGAGGAATAGAATTTACGAGCAACAGAAAAGTGATATCACGCGAAATCCTCAGGGATTCTGTGGAACCTGAAGGTGGGACGACCCGTGATTTTTCATCCTACCACCGTAACGCAGGAGCCTCCGTCCTACATTTGCGGTCGCGCGCCTGGTGACAAAGATCGGGGGAAAGGGTCTCGCGGCTCTCGGCCGTGGCAACGATGAAAGGCGCGAGATGAAAAGAAATTATTCGCCGAAATAGTGCGGGCCCTTCCAAGAAGCTTTTTGAAGTGGCTCGGCCTCCTTTACTCTAAGATATAATTTATTAAGTTGCGGCTATTAAGTTGCCCTCACTGATGAGTTCATGATGCTAGTCTGCATTGACAATAACACTAGCACCTTTCCTATAAATCGTAACTTTCTATACTATGCACTGGCATCGATGGACAACTTAGCTTTCTAGAGTCGAACATTGAAATTGCCACAATTGAGCTCGCAAATGCAATTAGCGAAAGGAAATATGAGCAGGAGCTATTTCCTTTGTGGCATGTTTGTCATATGTTTTCTCCACTGAAACGTCTCGTGCTCTATATTCATCTTATAATTGTTCGTTTATTCTAGTCATATACCGGTGTGCGTTATCAAGCAAAATCAGTCGTGCGGTGCAAGCGCATTTGACGCATTAGTCGTTGTAAAAATGATGTGTACGCCTGGGTAAATAAATTCGCAAGACTCTGAATAATTCAGGAAACAAAACAGTCCCATCAGCTTCAGAACGTAAGATGTCTGTACTAAATTAAATACGAAGCAATTGTAAGTATGAAAATGCGAGTGCTCTGCGTGCGGGGTGAATTAAAGTGAAATTGAGCAAGAATAAGTGTAGTAGAGCTATAATTTTATTAAAATATTCGACTCCTTAGAATATTTCTAATCATGCTATTGGCCTCCCTCCTATAGGCGTTTAATCCAATATTTTACAGAACTCGCTGAATACTTCGTGTGGGCGAGTCATACTTTTTTTTTTTTTTTTTTTTTTTTTTTTTTTTTTTTTATAATTTTTACAAATTTCAATGCCGGCTCGTAGGCGTTGTTATTAGCAACGTTGTACGGCATGTAGTAGCGGAGGCTGGTCTGTAATTCAGATACCGCCACATTCAAATAAAGAATTTGTAATAGCGATGATGAGAGGCCGCAAGTGCATTTAAGTCCGATACATCAAGTAAATTTTATCTTGTCGAGCGGGATCATTTATAATACACTAATTCGTGTTATATCAATTTTCGGATTGTAGAACAACTGTCACCATCGGAATCACCAATACTATCATCGTGACCGTGACCAACGATGTCGATTTGTCGAAGACGATGCCGTTGAATATTCACAAGAATAAAATTTTAAATAGTTCAGAAAATTGAGACCTTTCACCAAGGATATATTGGCTACGGTATTTTACGTATTGAAACTTGTATCCATCTTTGAATTTGTTTATGTTACTGGAGTAAAATACCATATAAGTTATCTCAAGGCATATAAGACTTTTGTTCTCAAAAACTTCGTATATAATTAATTAATTAATTTTTTTTCTTCTTTGTAAATACGAGTAGTTTCGAAGTCAAGAAAATTCCGAATTAAATGGGATAAATTAAAATATAATAAGAAAAAGTGTTATTATATTTATAAATCTTTTACATATTGAATATCATTCGTTCATCGTCATTGCGATACACTTTTTACGTTATACTGCAAAATGTACAGAATTTTTTATTTAGTAGTATTTAAATTTTACATATTTACAGTTTTTATAAAATATTATTACATTTTATAATTACAGCTTTATAATAAACATCAAGTTTTTTTTATTTAATAAGATTTCGGGTCAAATAAAAAATTATTGTTCGTTTTATTATATTCATTACATATTCTGTGTACCGCAAAGCAAATATTTTTAACGAAGTTCATTAGAATCTATTGTAAGTTAGTCAAGATTTTTAAATAGTATAGAGACTAACTAAAATAATTCGACCAGATCGATGAAAGTTCCTAAATTAGAATCGCTAATACAATTCAATAAAAAATCAATAAAAACGTCATTACCGGAAATTAAAATCGTCGGTGTTCGGCCATCTTGAAAAATATTGACCTCTGGCCAAGTGCGTCGACTCAAGGTTGTTAATTGTCAGTTTTGGAAAATAAGAAAAGTAGCGCATGAAAATAGCTTTTCGAACATCACTGTTTCTTCTTGCGACACATGCAAACGGGTATATGATAATGAGAGTGTTAAAGACGCTGAGAAGGCAGTGTTGTCCGTCTCGGTGACGACGTGGCATTGACACGCCCACTCCCGTAATTCGGACTCATTTGCTTGTTGAGGCGCGAGTCTCGTCTTCTCGTCGGCAGCGGCGATGGCGGTGGTGGCGGCACGAAAAAGCCGCGCGAGATCTGCAATTCCGATGCAGAATGCACGCGAGCAAACGTGTTTCACCAGCGTAGACAATTAGACGGAGATCGACCGCTTGCTTCATCAACGGATCCTCCTTAATAAGCCTTTGATGCCGCGAGCGTCTTTCCTCTCTTTCCTCACCTTTCCCGCCTTTCCCAACTTTTTTCCAACGAGAGAGGAAAGGCGACTGGGAATAATCCATCGAGCTAATTAGACAGGCCCGTTCAGTTTTTTACACATTAATAAAATTTCTTTTGATTTATTTCTATTCTTTTATCCAAAATAATATACAATGTAATGCGAGAATGATAAAATCTCCATTAATTATGATCGATTTAACGATATTTCATAGCTTTATTTCAATTCCCATCTAATTAATTACAATATGTATCAGTTTCATTAAACACGCAGCGATGCGTAAAATCTGACAAATAAGTAATGCAATCGAAGTACCATAATGCATCGGCTTTGTGTAACATATCTTCAACGTATGTCTTCTTCCATCTCCAGAAACATTTTGAGCTAAAAAAAATTTTGTTAATAGACATAGGCAGTAGCCTTTCAATCTTCAATGAATAATCGTAGCGTCATTATTATTATTTATTCGAACATCATTCATCGTCAACCGCGATTGTTCATTTCTTATTTACGATTTATCCTTGTTTAATTAATATTAGTCTATATTATCATAAATAAAATTGAAATATTTTAAAACGATACAACGATAGAAGACATTTTTTATTATGTAATTTGCTTTTAAAATAATTTTAATACACATTTTTTCATATATATGTATTTATATATGTATTTCATATTGTATAATAAAAACAAAGTAAATAAAAAAAGATTGAAAATGATGTGTTTTTTTTACATAAGTATATTAACGTCTATTATTAAAAGTATAATTTTATTGTTAATGTAATATATTGAATTTGCACTTACAACAATAAGGCTATGATTTTTGTACACAAGACACAAATATGCGTATTCTATTGATTTATAATTTATATACATTTAGTTGTTTGACATAATTGAATGTGATTGTAGAAAGAATTGATTTTGTTTATCGCATTGCATTTTATGATCATCATAGTTAATTTTTGAGAATTGTACGTAAATTGGAGATTTACTTCTCGACAATAAAAGATTACCATAAATAAAGAATTAACTATTTTAAGTAATGTAATCCTAAACAATATGCGATTAGTTAAATTTTGTATACACGAAATTTATTTTGTATTCATAATAAGACTCCTAATAATGCTTATATATTAAATAGTTAATTAGCAGGTTAAATTTACAAACTTAAACTAAATTTACATATGGCTTAGGAAATATTCAAATTTTTCATTTTTTACGCATTGATTATGAATTACGTTCTGTTTATTTATATATAATATTCTTATTAAGACTATAAAATTACTTGTACAAAATTTTAAATCCTTAATTATATAAGTTTTACATCCTCGAATACAATTTCTAATTAAATATTTGTATACCGTAGGGTACTAAACACCGAATTCGCATATTTTGTATTATTTCTACCACAAAACATATACAAACTATATCGATGGGCATAATTTATAAATATATAAATATATGTTATATAAGCGTTTCTCTATTAAATTAATAAACATTTTCTAACGTTTCCAGTGTCGTTTAATATTTAATTTATATTTAATATTAGTATTTGACGGTGGAATTGGACACTTAATTAACTTCGAAGAACCTTAAGCATATGTTCAAAATATTTCTACAAAGGATATCGTTTATGATACATTGTGTGCAATATGTAATTTCACTTTTTTATTATGTGTATAATATGAAATAATTGTAACAACCTTTATATAACAGAATTAACATTATAAGCAGTAATTTTATTATGATTTAAGGAACTTCTAAAAAAGTATGTTATAATTTAAATGAAAATATGTCCTTTTTTTATTTAACCATTTTTAATGTGTAATAATTTTATTATTGTGCTAAATACATTCATTATGTACAGTATCACACGTGCACCCGCAATACACATATGCATTCACGTGCAAAATAAATATACACGTAATTGAAATTGAATAGAGATTTGTTATATCTATATTATATTTATGAATATAGTATAAAATGATTTTAAAAACGTAGAGAAATGTATTGGAATACCAACAGATGATAAACCCAGAAAAATACAAATTTTAAAATATGCCATTAAAATAAAATATTTTATTAATATAAAATTTAACCAATTCTATGTATCTAAGAAATAACCAGAGATTTAATAAACCGAATTAATAAAACCACAGATTTAATAAAAATGATATAGACCTTTTTATAATTTGAATTTTAAATAAACGTTACATATATAATTTATATTATTTGAAATATATAAATATATATTTGAGGCATTAAATAACAATTTTTTTTTAAGAAGACTTTTTTTGTAAGTGTATAAATATATGCTTATACTTATAAACTAAATACATAGTATGAAATCCATTATAGAATATATGATATCATTTAATTAATTTGTTGAAATAACTTTAAATATTATTCAAGTATATTCAATTTACAGGAAACGAATACATATTTTACAATTAGGAATACCCAGTTATATGAAAATTTTACTTTCCATTGTTGAAAATTTATCTAACACTAATATTATCAACCGATTTCATTTAACTTTTCAATATCTTATAAGGGAGCGGGAGTTACTTACTTTATTATTGATATAATAAATCATTTTAATTTTACTTGTGTATTTTACTCTAATTCCAATAAATTATTATACGTATAACAACATATTATTGTTTTAAATGCCATTTACAATGCTTATATTTTTTCATGCAAACACAACGATCATGAATATTTTAAATAACTTTGACTTTTAATTATTAAAACTTTAAAAACAAATTGAAATTTATTACACGATAATTTATCATAGTATTATTAAAGTTTACAAAATATTAATTATTTCATGTTAAAGTAATACTGATAAAATAAATAAAAAAAGAAACATAGTGCTATTATTTATACAACACGACATTAAAATATAAAAATAAATTATATTTTTATATTCTTGTAATTATAGCTTAATATATGAAACAATGACTTTATAAATATTTTAGGCTATAACTTGAATATTTTTTTTTTTATTTCTTGTAATAACTTTTTATCAACATAGTCCGATGAACTCAATGTAATTAAAATATTTTTTTTAGATTACTTTTTAATAAATAATAACTATATATTATATTTAAAGAGACTTATTTAAAAAATTATTTAGTTTATATGTGAGCTATTTGGAATACTAATATGTGTATCAGGTAAATTCAGGTTTAATTATTGTAGATAAAATATAAGGTAGATAGAAACAAGTAGCAATTTTTAATTCATTTGGTTACGAAACCTGCTATTATTCATTCAATTCGAAATTTTATTACACGTTATATTATGTTAAATACTTAAATACTTAAATACTATTAGGGCGATTATTGCGTGTTAGAAAAATTAAATTGAAATAATAAATCATTTCTTAAAAAAATTCATAATTTATTCAATAATTTACCAAGATCTAATTTTAATTAGAGAAAATAATTTTGTTATTGCATATACCTATATGAAAGAATAGGAGAATATACTGTTGGGAAGCGTTAAACTGGAAGCACCGTTCTGTAAGATATTGATTAAAGTCTATTATAAAGAAGAGCCAAACTTTTCAACTATTCAAAACGTTGAGCATAAATCAATAGCAGCGTGTTTAGCTGTAAATTTAGTGAAAAATTCAGCGAACAATATAATAGTATTTAATAATTTTTTATATTTAATGAAAATTCTAACTGAAAATAATTAAAAGCGTATTTTTGTTTGAAAAACAACTAAATTTAGCAGATTAATTATTAAAATTTTCTATACAAATGTTTTTATTTTTATAAAAAATTTGTAACCAAGACTTTAATGTTACAGTTTCTATTTGATGCTCGTAAGGAAAATAAGATTATATTGTTACTAAAGAATCTTGTTAACAGTGTAAAATATATATTCACACAGACAATATTGCAATAAGTACTACCTATTTGTAGATATAAGATTTTCACAAGTAATAATCGAAATAATTTATATCATTATTTAATATAGTTAATTTTGTATAATTTGTAAGAGTATTAAAGAGATAATTTTAAGATCACATGAGTTCAATTTAATAAAATATTAATCAACATATATATATATATATATATATATATATATATATACTTTGATTATATAAACATATCTATTATTAATCTATTATTAACGATATAATTATTATTAACTTTAATAATACTAATTAAAAATCGTAGCACTTATAGAATAAATACTTTTATTGTTTCTTTTAGTCAAAAATAATTCTTTACATATTCTAATTGATGTAAGTTATTTTTAAATTTTATAAATATAGTTATATCGGTAGTACGAGTGTAAATGTTTAAATTAACGAATAACAAGTTGACGATTAAATTTTTATAAATTATTTAAAATGTCATAACTGTATTGAACATATGCTAGTTTTCAAAAATGTAAGCAATATGTTTTTTATTAAGAAATTGAAATTCAAGGAAGCAATGGTATAAAGTGAAATTATGGTTTAAAGAGACGAGCTTGAATGGTGAATTTGGAAGTATACATATTTTTTAATCTTCATGAGAAGCAATATTAAGCAATAGTAATAAGCATAAAATTCAAGTAAATGAGGGTTTGTGTAGAATGTTGTTTGTTAAGCTCAATTAGACTTAATTGAATGATTGATTGGAGTAAAACATTTCAATCTGTTTAATTAAATAATTTTCTATGATAATGCTGCAATCGACAGAATTATCGACAATGTAATGGTAACAAGTGTACATCGAATCGCGTTCATAAAAACGTCGTGGTGATGGTTAAAATATCCACTAGATGAGAGAGAAATTCACGCATGCGGATGCAATTTATGCATCGGACACGTCCCTCTCAGTCGGTACGACAGTTTCGGTTAAAGCCCAAAATCAATCCGAGCAGAGGTCGCGAATTTCACTGCCCTATGTGTTCGTATGTGCGAGACGGTAGTTGTGCGCAGATTACAGAGTGAGATAGTTAGAGAACGTTGTCTGTCGCCGGTGGCGCTGTCCGACGTTTGTCTATCGAGGCTTCGCTAATGACGGCCGCCGGGTCCGTGGATCGAGGTGCTAACGAACTTCGGAATTTCCAACGATCGGACGCGTGCGGCATTAGCGTATGCATTGATCCTCCGGGGGTGTGACGCATGTGCGCGCCGAGGAGAGCCCGGATAGGTTAATGGCTGTTAGCGAGAGCCAAGCGAGGCGCGGAGAGCGATAAAGAACAACTGGTGTTGAGGGAGGGACGGGGAGGGCGGGAGGGGTGACGCAGAGACGGCAGGAGGGGAGGCGCGGCGCGGTCCCTTGATTACAGAGCTCGAGATCCCTCTACACTCTCGCTCTCACCTCGGCCGAGCCTCTGAAGCCGCGCCGCCGATTCTCCAGCTATAGTCCTTCGCTCGCTATAGTCTGGTTCTTCCGAGGTGTCGTAAGACGTCACTCGTAGTCGGGGCTTCTCTCGCGCTTTCCTTCGATTTCCAGTCTCCGAAAAGGACTGTGCCTCTGGCTTCGTTCTTCTTGCGACAGTGGCTCCCCTGCCTTTGCCCCCCCCCCCCCCCCCACACAAAAAAGCCCACACCGAAAAA
>NW_011948437.1:1950674-1969964 GCF_000503995.2 Ceratosolen solmsi marchali
CCAGTGCCTCCCCTGCCTTTGCCCCCCCCCCCACCCAAAAAAAAACGAGTCGCACGCGAAATATTGGCCGCCAAGAGATCTAGTCTTGCTCGCTGATAGCGTGTGTGGCGGCTCCGCTGCAGATTAGAGGCTTCAAGATAATTAAGTAGCCTCTCGAAAATACGCCCCGACGGCTGAGTCGAAGACTCGGCTGCTGCTGGCTGTGCTGCTGCCTCAGCCTCTGCCTTTGCCTCTGCCTCTCTACCGCTCTGCCGCTGCCTCTCGACAACCTGTCGAAATACGCTCTCGTGGCCGAAGATCCTCGGCCACTCTGAATTCCAGATTTATGGATTAGCCGTCGCGGCAAGATTGAATAGCGCCCAGACCCGTAAGATTGTTAAGATCCTCGCGCACTTCGGCTCGATAAATCAGAGTATCGTCAGGTAGAGAGCGTGAGATGAATACGGCCAGGGAGAGGGGGACCGCGCGCTCAGAATATCCCCGCTTCCTTCACTGCTCCCTCCTCGGCGGTCAGATCGGTCGCGCCTCGAGGATTCTTCGAGTACCGAGAAAAGGAACCCGAGCGCTCATTGCACGGGGGTCAGGATTATTAGTGAGTGGGTAATCGTAGAAGGTGTGATTCTGACGCGTCCGGGTTCGAGGCGAGTCGTACTGCTGCCGCTCTTGCTGCTCGTACTACGGTGCGAAGAGAATAAGTCGAGAGTAAGATATATATGTATTTGCATATGTATATATATATTTCTATGTGTATATGCATATGTATATGTATACATACATACATATATATATATATATATATATATGTGTGTGTGTGCGTGTGTGTGTATGTGTGTCTGTGTGTGTATGTATGTATGTGTGTGTGTATGTATGTATGTATATATATATATATATATATATATATATATAGTTTCCTATGCATTGCAAAAGTGACTGGAAGGAGAGAAAGAACGTAGAGTGGAAGAAAAAGGCCAAGGCGAAAGGGGTGGGAGAAGATCAAACGAGCCGACGAACCACGGGGTGGTCTCTCCTCTCCCTTCGCTTCTGCTCTCCTTCGTCTTCCTCTGCTTCTTCATCCTTCTCTTCCCTCTCTTTCTTCTCCTTCTCCTTCCACTCTTTTTTCATCTCCTCCTCTTACTCCTTCTTAGTTATCCTCTTACTCCTCGTAGTTTTTCCTTTCTCTTACTCGTCTGTGTTCGTATCTTTCCTCCTGTGAACAACAACGAAATTACTCATACCTACATTATATTATTTAAATGTCCCTTTAATTGTCTCTTGTTCCGTGGATGTCGTGTTTATCTTGGAGATCAACAACTATATTTGATGACGATAGGGATATTCCACATCTTCTCTAATTCACTTCCGTCCCACGTATAATCCGCGATTTTGTTTTACCGAGCGAGTCTTTGACCCTTTCATTACAGACGCTATCGAACCCATAATGTCTTTTTTTTCTCTTGCTTCTCTGTCCCAAGAATGTTATTACTAATCGAATGAGCTTAATCACTTCATTACACTTGCCAAATTAATTCGTTCCTTTTAACCATTGTTAGCCACTAATTATGATGGCATATATTTTGCACTACTCTATCGAAATACCTTTTATTACTCATTCGTAGACTCTTGAACGCGTGATCTCTACTATTTAACATTTTTCTAAAACCCGTAATCTAGCCTTGTTTCACTGACGTCTGTCGATTTGTAAATCATTAATATTTACGAGTTCGAAATAAAAAGTGTGTTTATATTTATAGAAACTCACACTTTCGAAAATTGGAAATTAATTATTTATCGAGTTATTTAATAGAGCTGACAAACTAGGAATCATCTTTCACAAAAGTGTAGATATTATTATAATATAATGGAAGACTGCAACCATCGGGTACTAACTTATATATGTATAAACCTGTTGTACGAATTAGCGTTTTCTTCTTACTCAGCCTTAAACACTCTTAATGCTTAGACAAAAAAGATAGCAATAATTACTTAGTCTATTTGGTAAGCCAAGAGCCACGTAACAATTGTATAGTCATTTCGTGGAAACTTCCTTATAGATGGAAAGATTATAGTAATTGATTCACAAACGGGTTAAGATTGAGTACTAAGAAAGATGGATTAATAAAAGACTAAGAGCTCGAAACAAAGAAAATCCGAGATTTAATACTTCAACGTTTTATCCTACTACCTTTTTTTACTGTTAATAACTATCGTACATTCAAAAATTTGAATAATCTAGTACCACAATTTTTAGATATAGTTTTTATTTATTCTCAACAAGTTACAAAGGTATATTGTAGCACACATCATGAACAGAGACAAAATAAATTCTTATGTTCTTGTATAAAATTTTGATCTTTTATTTAGTTCACAATAATGTAAATTCTTTTATTATTTCAATACTAATAATAATAATAATAATAATAATAATAATAATAATAATAACAATAATAATAATAATAATAATAATAATAATTGTTGATAGTGTTGTTGTTGTCGCATTCATCAGGGTAACTTGAAGTAATAGTAACGAAGAATAAGTTATTTAAAAATATCACAACGATAACGAAAGGTCAATGAATGCTCAAAGTAAAAGTATCATATATAATTGATAATAAATGTATCAGATATCACTTTTAATTTTACTGAACGCTGATATTGAAAATTAGGCCATGGTCTGATCAGCAGTTGCTTCCAGACATGATTTGAATTACTGAAAATAATTCCAAGCATATATCTTACTTTAAATGATATTTTTTAATATTTTTTTACAATACTCGATTTACTAACTAATACCAAATGAAAAAAGATCATAATGAACACAGTTATATGCCATATAGTAAAAGATAAAATTTTTAATTTTTTAGCTTCTATATTTCAATTTAACAATAATGTTAACATGAATTATAATCAATTCCATATTTATTTTGTAATAATATTATCTCATGCATTGAATTGAATCATTTGAAAAATTCAAGCTTGAAAATTTATTATATTTGAATAATATTTTTTAAGCTTTCTTGACTTAAATTTCCGAAGTTTGAATTATAAGAAAATTAATAAATAATATATAATGAATAATTATTGTAATTAATTATGAATTCAACTAAATATAAGTATATTTAATATATTCATTATGAATATGCTAGAAATAGGTTAAAAATTTGTACTTGCTATTTGTTATAAGTAATTTTGTACGTGTTCGTTATATATTTGAAGTATATCCTATCGATGAATTTTCATTTCATTAAAAAATGGGTTCTAAAACTTTAAAATCATTATTAAACAGAGCGAGATAAAGAAGGAGCGATAGAGAGAGAGAGAGAGAGGCGAGACAGAGAGAGAGAGAGAGAGAGGCGAGAGAAAGCGCTATTGAAATGATGATACTTGACAATAATATGTGCACAAAAAAAAATTCCAGAGTTATATAAGAAAGAATAATACTCGACTATAATCCATGTAAAATTATTAAATTCAAAGTAATTGAGATTAAATAATGATAAGTAAAGCTGAAAATGAAAAAATTTATGTAAAAGACGTTGAAGAATATTATATTTCATTCCGATTTATTATTTTACACGAAATATGTTCACGCGTATTGAAATATTTATAGCTCAAGTATTTTTGGTAGAGAATTATAAATCGGTATTAACTTAATTGTAATTCCTATTCAAATATGTAAAATTAAATTTTAAATAAATATATAAAATTTGAAATAATTATTTATAAAATATTTATGAACCTGACAGGTAAACTAAATTTTTATCTGTGACTTAAGTACTTCTGCGTCTAGTTAGCTTCAATCTTCTTTATTTTTAACAGCTTTTAACAAAATCATCTTCATAAGAAACTATTTGAGACAAGTCCTAATTATAGCTGTAACTAACTATTATACATAGAAAGTATAAGAATGAACATACATAAAAAAACAAGACATAAAAAATCATCAAGAGTAAATTATTTATATTTGTAAACAAAATGCCAACTCTATTTTCTGATTAATATGTTGTGATTTAATTTTATATAATGAATAAGTATATTAAAATGAAATAAATATAATGATTTATAGAAGATCTTAATCCAAAAAACATATTAAATTATAAATAAAAGAAAGTAGCAGAAAAGAACATTTGAATTTGCAAAAATTTCATAACAAAATAATATATTATTATGATTTTCTAAATAAAAAGTAATTTTTTATTTTTTCCTATTATGATGTTTATCTTCAATATATTTAGTTTCATTGCATAAACTTTTATTTATTATATAAAGCTGACAAATTATAATATATGAATATGAATGCATGTATGTCCAGTGCGTCCATATAGAGATTTTTTTCTTGCTTGGTAATCCCATTTCTTTTAGTCAGGGATAAATACATGAATTATATTAGGCAAATTTCATTTGCATTTATGTAAAACAGTATTTAAACAATTTTATATTCACTCGAATTATTTTTTATATTAAGAAACATAAACTATTTAGGAACTCTTAAAAGAAGATTTGAGTTTTTATATTGAATTTACATGAATTTTATGTTATTTATATAAATTTATAGAAAATTTTTTTTATGGTATTATGCATTCTATATAATTATGTTAAATTTAAATAGTAATATTATAAATTGTCAATAATATATAAGAATTTAAATTAGTGTGTTCTTTTCAATAACAAAGCAAAATATAAAATATTATAATTTTTACAGTAATATTTTACTCGCCAATAAAATATTAAACAAGTTATATAGGAATATTTTATAACGTAATAAATAATAGTTAATGGGTTTATTTTGACTTGGTATAGGATTGTTTACAAAATTAAAAAGTTATTGAAATGATGATAAATAATTTTTTGGATATTTAAATTTCAAAGGTATTTAATTACAATGTTTAAATAATATATTTTCAATTATATTGCTTTTTATGTTAAAAAATTTTAATGTTAAAAAGTTTCAAAATATATTCAAAATATATAAAATTGTAAAATTTTTATAAATATATCAGGTATTTTTGATTAAATTAAAAAATTTTATTTACAAAAAATTTTTCATTAATAATTAATTATTAATAATTAATATATTTGTACAAAATGTCGAAAATATCTTTTAAATTATTAAATGAATTAAATTTAATACATTGTCAAATGTTTCATAAATAAGTGTGCAGAAAATTTTGAATGTACTTACTTACATATATAAATTATAATACATAATTATATAAAAATAATGTTGCAATAATTATGCAAAAATAATAATGTTGTGATATTTAATTTATCGTTTAGGTATTTTTAAAATTAGCAATCAAAATTTTAAATCAATAGTGAAAGACTTTGAGGTTATTAAAAATAGATATACGACGTTTTTAAAATTAATCTAATATCATTGTATCTTTTTATGGAATATGGAAAATGGAAAATACTTATCAATCTATTATCAAAATAAAGATTTTCCTCTTATAATGCATCCGCTAATTATATTCATATATTATAGAAGCAACGTAAATGGTACAAATCAAACCAATTTTATTTAAATTTATAGATATTATATGTAATGTTAAAAAAAGTATTTGATTGCTTCAATTGGTTAATTGAATAAGCAATAATTTTACATTTTTATGATCGTCGTTACTCCATTGATTTCAATGAAAGTTTCGTAATAAAATAGCTGAAACAAGACGTTATGTAGAGTGACCTTAAAATGACGTGGAATTACTTTAAATTCTAAAAAACTTAGATAATTTGATAGACGTTTTATGGGCGCATGTATATGTGCAAGAGAGGGGGGGGGGGGGGTATCTTGAATATTTTTCACCATTTATTTTGGCTTAAGAGTAAGTTCAATTCGTTTAATATCGGACAGTTGGTATCTGATGATAAAATTATTCCTAAAAAAAAGTTATTCTTTACGTTTTGTAAATTTATAATTTAATGCTGTCACTTGTAAATTCTACGATGAATGTGGATCTGCCAATTAGTATAGTATTTTTATGGTGGAAATAAAGGTGAAAATTCCTGTCCCAGCAGGTAAACTCTACGTATTCAATCGGTTCGTAAGATTCAATTGAATCATCAAATGATTTCATTAGCAACCTGCATTTTATCAAATAATAAAGAATAAAGTAAGAATAGTTCACTTGCTTACAAAGTAAACGCTTGAAAGTCGACGTCGGTGGTCAGAAATGGGATTAAAAGTAATAAGTTATGGTCACACAGGCATGACAGAATATTGGTTGAGAAGTGGGGAGGGGACTCATAATTCTCAGTGAAATTGGCAATGGGGAGGGGTATGAGTTCGATAAATGGAGAAGGATGGGTAGGATTTGGTGAGCAAAGAGGAGAAACGCGGACGGCTAGGTGTCGATGCCGAAGTGCTTGGGCTGCGCGCACGCTCTCGCGTCATTTTAATAAATTCGCAGCAAATCACGCAGGGAGGCGATTTTAGTTGCAAATCGCACGCGGCGCCGCGAGAACCGACAAAGGAGCCGCACTCTGTTCAAAAGGACCGCTCGCGCTCTCTTCTAATGCCCTGCATGTATATGGCTTCGGGCTCTCTGGGCGGTGTCTCTCTCTCTCTCTCTCTCTCTCCCTCGCTCTCTCTCTCTCCCTCTCTCTTTCTCCCTCTCGCTTCCTCCCTCTCTCTTCCTCCCTCTCTCTTCCTCTCTCTCTCTCTCTCTCTCTCACTCTCAATCTCACCATCTCCATCCGTTCTCACTCTACCATTTGAGAGTCCTTTATTTCTCCCCGCCCCCCTCACTTTCTGCCTTTCTATATCTGTCTTTCTCGTGAGCTTATCCTCTCCTTTCGCTTCGGCCAGCGATGCATAAAGTACTGCACCTCCGCGATTATCATACAAACATTGATAACTAAACCACGCTGTTGCCGGAAAAAGAGACAGAGGCCAAGTCTCTTTCCTCGAGTCTGTGGTCGAAGCACCGTAGTGCACTATCTTGGCTAATCATTCATCGCGAACTGCTGATGCGGCACCTTATCTTGCCATCGGAGATGATGTTTCATGTCCTAATGTTGGCCGATGGCCGTTATTTAGCTCCGCATGCTTCCCAAAATCGTCTCAGTCGATTATTCGTTGAATTAATCTTCCTCAACCTTCGTTCGCATTGTTTTCCATGCCCGTGAAAACACAAATGTAACATTGATGCCATTTTCCAAGGGAGGTATTGATTAAACATTTTATGCCCGTGTAAAGAACTTGCAGTAACTATCAAAATAACTCGTGTAGATTAAAGAACAACTATCTTTGAACGTTTAATTTTGAACTCGCTATCAATACTTTCGAGAATTATACGGATTTAATTAATCTTTATTAATAATATCGTATTTTTCTATAAAGAAATGTTATTTTTGAAAATAATATAAGCATTATATTGTTATATATACAATATAGTATATTATCACAACGGTTGTATTTATAAAATTTCACTAAAGAATATAGAGAAAAAAAAGTCGATAGTGACACAATAAAGAAATGTACGGTGCCACAACATGACAAGGCTGGCTAACTTTCATGATTAGCATTAAGTCATTTTATTTTGCTGAATAGATTCAAGGTTATTATTTTTCTTAAAGAACAGCAAATAAAAAAAATGAGCCAAGAAGTTCAAAATTCGTGCGAACGAAGTCATATGGCGCTTTATAGGACGGCACCGCATGGCGCACGAAAAAGCCATGATAAAAGGAGCTCAAAGCACCAGAATGGCCACTTGACAACCTCTCATTACTTACGTCTCCTCATTATTTCTTTGTTTGTTGACATAACATTATCCTATACGTAATTCCACTGAAATATATTTTTTGCGTTATAGATTTTTCACTATAGGAGTATCTTTATAAATTTGAAGCGCTCGGTTTAGGGATTATTTTTCCTTGAGCTTTAACTTATTCGGCTTGCTCGTTTTCAAAAAATTAGAGCACGGATTCGACATTATAATATTAGTTTGAAGACTTAATTGTCCTTACTTAAATTAATTACGAATAAAATAAAATAAATGTAAATTTTCGACTAAGAATTATTCCAAATGCTGCATACGTGTTGTTATCGTCTAAAAATTGTAAATTTCTATCAGAATAGTAAGTTTCTAGTTTTGATATCGTAAAGAATCTTGATTAATCTGACAGATTGTTCATTATACGATAGGTTTTCCAATTATTGCTGACACGATGACTGCTCGTAATACGATGACTAAAAGTATTTATAGAATTTTATTTTCAAATATGTAATATATGCTTTATATATAAATATCCAATAGATTAAACTTATTGAAATTAATATATTAATATTAAAATTAAAAGTTACGAAGATAAAATTAGTAATAATATCAGTTATGTAAATTGTGGAAGCTCATTCTTAATTTTTTAAAATATTGTAATAATGGTAATTAAACGAAATTTTAACTCTTTTTTCGTGGTCTAGCTTAAAGTAACTTATTCTCGAAATTATATTAAATAACTTAATTATCGTATTGAAGTTTTTCATTGTATTAAGTATGATGCTGTGCTTGTGTACATGAAATGAAGGAAAAAGTAAGGAATCCTGCTAGTAAAAATTTGTAAAATTTATTGTTACATCAGTGGTTCTTGGAATATCCACAATTCGGAAGTTGTTAGATCTGCATAAGTATATTCCATAATAGAAATATTTGGTGGTAGTTTATAAAAAGTTTTGCGAATTTTCAAACATTTATTAATTTTGCATAACCCGTAATTTTACGTAAACAAATAATTTTCGTTAGCGATTGGGCACTTACCATTTCCTTCATAACAAAACAAATAAATAAATAATTAATTTTTTTGTTATTTATTATTGCGTACTGTTGTGTGGTTGAATTTAGTTGTAGTTATTGAAAAGTCAGCCTGGCATAATTCGGAAATCAATATATCGAGTTAGAAGGCGTCGTGTCATCGGCGAGCAATGGAAAGGTGGTCGAGAGGTGGTCGAAAGGTGGTCGAAAGGGAGTCGAAAGGGGGTCGAAAGGGGGTCGAAAGGGGGTGTGAGCTAATGGGAGAAGAATAGAGACTTTTCGAGTCCAGAACTGTGGCTGCCATTGTCTCGAACAAGATAGATCTGCAGGATGTAAAATACTCTCGGTCGCTTGTGCAGTTCCCTAAGGAAGGACCACCCAGCCAACCTATACTTAGTGAGGTGTCGGCAAATTGAGCTATAGGTGCCTTGGGTGTAACAGAACGGGAAGCCCCAATATCGTCGATACATCCTATGTATTAGAGTATTAAGACGAGAGCAAAGCGCTCAGGGCTTTTGGGAAACGTAATCCGCGCAAGAGAAATCAATTAGCGTATACTAAGCACCTGTCGTGATTGACACGCACTTTCCCGAACCGTATCTTTTCCATATATCGGATACACTAAACGACGAATGTGTACGGCGATCGTAAAATTTAGCGATTATTAACAAACAGTTATTAATATCGAGTGCGTCGTTTGAAATTATTCGCATCGTTCAAAATAATAATTGCGTGTAAAATATAAATTCGAATATTACTTAAGGAAAAGTATGTAAAACTCGTTTACCGACGGAGGAAAGTCGATGGAGGTTAGGTCGGGAGGACCTCGTCGATGGCTCACCTCGAAGACTTTCCCGCAGTAGACCGCTCAATAGAGACGCTCGAGCAACGTTCCGGAGCAGCACCAAGACGCGAGCGAGAAGGAGCGATGGGCGCGCGCGCAGTACCGCGCGACTCGTGTAATTGGCTTCCAACTGGACTTCAAAGGATGCCGCTCTCCTTCATCGCACCGCCATACGGTCGCCGAGCTCAAGAGAGCGAGTGAGAGAGTCCGAGGCATCTGAAAATTATACGCACGCTCCGGCAGAGGTGGTGTGAGGAAGAATGGGGGAGGGCCGAGCAAGCGTTTGCCTCGAGAGCGACGCGCCCCAACTAACGGGGAGCTGAATCCCCGGCTTTTCCGGAGCTTTTCGCGGGCTGATTAAGCCCACGGCGATTATGCCAAGACTCTGCAAAGCGGTTTCGGCTTCTCACAAGAAAGCATAACGAGGCCGATTTATCCAATCAGGATTCGCAGGATCACCATCGCCACCATGGCCACCATCGCCACCATCGCCGTCGTCACCACTGCCGCCGCTGCCACCATGGCCACCATCGCCAACATCGCCGTCGTCACCACTGCCGCCGCTGCCACCATCGCCACCGCCACCGCCACCGCCACGGCCACCGCCACCGCTGTTGCCGCCGCCACTCGAATGACGTACCAACACCCGAGGACACGGGTCGTTTAGGCGGCTTCTTTCTTCGATCATTAAGAGCTGCCGACGAGTGCCCCGAGCCCTAGTTCTCCATCCCGCCGTCTCCGCTTTCTCGCGAGCCATTGTTTTTTCATCCCAAGCCCCCTCGGCCATTTTCCAGATTTCAGAACCGCGCTGGAAATTCGAACCTCCTTTATCGCTCATCGCTAAAATGCCTTTATGATCAATTTGAAACGCGATTCATCGACCGCACGCAGAATTAGTTTACCTTTTATTGGTGGGGATATTTAGGAGTCGGGATTCATTAGCAAACGAGTTGTTGAACCAGTCAAGCCATTTTAACATATTTCTGCAATTTTAAATATTACTCGCACTTACAGCGCGAACTCGATTACTCAACTGGCGTAGCTCATTATAACGAAATCTTTTAAGCCATCTACCATCTATAATTAATATTTCCCTTTTATTTAATTATTTTAAACTTCTGTACATTATATTAGATACTTCGTTTGAAAATTCGAATTCCACACAAGCAAAATAATCAAATCGAAATATTCAAATCTTATATAACTATCGAATTCAAGATCGATTTTCCATCATTTTTTATGAAGTCATCATATGACGATTCAATTGAATTTTAATAATGTACAATCTGAATAAAGAAACACGATTCTAACTAATTATTATTCTATTCTTCTGACAGCTACTTAACTACTTATAGATTAAAATTCATATTTCGCTCGATACTTAATAATATACAAACAATTTTATGCGATGTAATGAACTATAACTAATTTTAATACATTATATTGTTGAGTCAATTTTTAAATTAAATTGACAACAATATATTGAAAGTCAATACCGAATTATCAAATCATGTTAATTGATTAATTTTAGATTTATTGTTATCATATAACGAGTTTACATGAAACTTTACTAATACTAAGTTTGAAAATTATTGTTATTAAATCATTTTGATTCATTAATAAGTAATTATATATCTAAAAACATAAAGACAGAAATATAAAACCATTAAAATAATATAATCAAGCAATTTTTATGCTTAATTTATGGCTTTAATAAAATTATTAATTTAAATAAACAATTATTAATATTTAAAAATTATTGAACACGTTCGGTCAAACATCATGCAAAAGTACTCAAATACGAAAGTTTTCCTTTGAGATATAGAAACTCATAAATTAGCTTAATGTTTGTTCTTCATAATTAATTCAATATTACAATATTATAAATAAATTAAATATATATTTTAATACTATCGAATGAGCACATACATTAGTTAATGCTGATGAATTCATACAAAGTAAAGCATTTGAAATACAGAAAAAAAAGTTTAATTATATGTTATATAAAAGAAAAAATTGATTTATTTGTTATAAAATAAATATTAAGTACAGAGTTTATTCCAAAATATTAGTTAGAGTAACGATTGTTTTGTATTTATTATCAAAATATGAATATAATATTTAAAAACAACTTTTGAATATTTTAATATACCTCCATCTATGTTCTTAATGTTTTAATAAAAAATTATATAAAAGGTGTAAATACTATACACACTGTCACTAATATTTTTTTTTTTTTAAAATAATAATTTAAAATAGATAAAAATATAAACAAAACTTTTTGTAAAAATATTATTTAAAAATATTCAGATAAATCTGAAAAGACTATTTATACACTACAAAAAATTCATTTTTCAATTGTACCTTCATTGATTATAATTTGTTCCAATCAAATAATTATATTTTTACAAATATAAATGAAATGGACGAATTACACTATGTAATATGTAGAAATATATAAAAATATTAAATATCTAATATGTAATATGTATAATATAGAAATACACAAAAATATATTAAATGTTTTAATGAATATAAAAAAAAAATGATCTATTTATGAAAGAGCAAATCACTGAATGTATGGATATATTGGACAACTTAATTACTAATTGTGTCATGATCTGATCAATAATTGATGTTATATCGCAACATACATTTACGAAATACTTTTAGATCTGAAGCAAAGTAACTAAATAAAAAAAATTAATTTAATCTTTAAATTTATTTTGAATTGTTCAATTACAGAGAAATATTAATTCTTATTAAAAATAAAACTAATATTCTATTAGTTAATTTTAATTTTTAGTTATTGACGAAGTTTTGCTCTAAAACTGTAAAATTATTTTTCATAATATAATAAATATTATAAAATTTTTAAGAACATCGTGACTTCATAATCATATGTAATTAGTTATATAACTTTTTTTTAATACAAAAAGAGCTTTAATAATTAACAAATTTTCGTATTAAAACATTCACTCTCTCTCTCTCTCTCTCTCTCTCTCTCTATATATATATATATATATATATATATATATATAGATCTCACATCCGATTTTATAAATGACATTTCTTGTTTATAAATATACCATTCATTTTTATTTATTTATTAGATTGTATATATATATATATATATATATATATATACATATATGTATATGTGTGTAACTCTAGTTAGTAGTATCAATACGAATCGGTTATTTAAATTTTTTTTTAATTTTTTGATAAATTTCTTTTTAAATTACAAATACTTGAATTTAAATATTAAATAAATTATTATGAAATAACATTTCTTGTATATTAATTTCTAAGTGCATAATTTTTATTTTCCTAATTTAAGTACCATATTTTATTAATATCTGTACTAATCTGTACTAATATCTCTTTATGAGAAAAGTTACCGATTAATTATACGTAAATTTTTTAAATATACTTATAATTTTAGTATTTTCTATATATATAAAGTTAGGAAAAAGAGATTTTTGTTAAATTTACCTAAAGATCGTAATAAAAAATATAAATATTTAATATGTTTTTTATAAATGAATTATGTTAATCTATTTTCTATAATAGAATAAAGTATTTAAATTTATTGTGGCAGATGAAGTAGCGCAATACATGCTTCATTGGTTCGCATTATTAAGTTACACTTTTAGTAAACCTTGGTTTCTTTATTACACTATATGTTTTGTTCGAGTTTATTTATATAAGCAAGTATTGCATAATATCAATGAAATCCTGACTATAGATATTTATAAATAAATAAATTTTTTTCAATTACAATTCCTTGATAGTTCGGCTATAAAATACTCATTGAAATTATAGTAAACTTGTTAGATTAAATATGATTTTCATTTTTATTATAGTATTATTTGCAAAATTTAGCTTCTTTTATTATTTAAAAATAAAGAAATTCCTAATTTATTAAATAAACAGACAAGGTACAATTATTACTGTATGCATTGACTTGAAATATTTCTAAATCGAAAAGAGAATGGATCATTCTTACAGTTAATTTTCTATTGAGTTTTGTTTCAAATAAGTTTTGGATAAAATTGTTAATCATACGAAGAAATACGTTAGTCATAGTCATTCGTTTGGTTATATAATCTCTCTTGATTTATAATTTTATGAATTCACTCTGTACATTATTCTTATTATCATTACAATGAGAGTGCATGAAAAAAATTATTCCACATCTGTAGACCCATAAGCTTACGCAGTAAGGTAGATATATATAGAGAGAGATAGATAAATAGATAGAGAGAGAGAGAGAGAGAGAGAGAGAGAGAGAGAGAGAGACACTACTAGACAAAGGCATACATGCACAATTTAATCATTTTCTCTAACTGACATAGTAATAGGTACAAATTACAATCAATATTATTACATACAGTAAACATTTACTATACGTTATTTGTAACACAAAATAAATTGAATATTATAATTTATTTTTTTTCTTGAAAATATTATATAAAATTTGAAAATATTAATAAATCACGCAACTCTTATTTAAAAAGTATTTTTTAATTTTCTAATAGTTACCCACTAAATATAAATGTTTTTAATTTTTAAATTCAGTAACATATAATCATATGCACTGACATTTATAAAAATAGAATAAAAGTTTTTACATAATTTTTAAAATTTAATAATAAAAGGTAGAATGTATTTTCAGTAAACAGTTTATTATTTGTTTTAATATTATATCTGTATTCTAATAGAGTTATATTTGCATTATTATATCAATATATTAGTTTTGTACTCTATTTGCGGATTCACGTTTTCTTTGACTACATTCATAATACAAACTGGTTTTTTTTTGGTTTATTTTTTTTTTGTTTTTGTTTTAATAAATAAGAAGTGTCAATTATCTGGATATATAATGGTTTCAATTTACAAATAAGACTTCTGAATAATGTATCAAAATATCGGTTTATCGATCAATTATATAAACAGTATTTAAATACTCAACCAAAGTTCTAATTATTATATTTAAAAACTGATTTGAATATTTCTATTAATCATGATATTTATCAAAATATTTGGTTAAAATATAAAAATACTCATATGATAAAAAATTATTTGGTATTTTAGTATTAGAAATTTTTAAGTGAATACTGATTTTCTAATAATATGCATATCTCTAACAAAGATTTTAATTAAAATTAAAGATCTGACAACATAACTTGTTGTTAAACTTATAAAATTTAAATTATTGAAAAATGGCTAATAAAGAACAAATATACATGATTAAAAAATTTATGAATCTTGAATTTTTATATAGTTTATAAACAGTGATATATGATTTTATAACTGTTACAATATATTTTACAATAACCGATTGTTTTAAATACTTTGATTTATTACATTATCTATTTTCCTGTTATTGCTATGTTGGTTGTCATATTAATTATCTAAACACTTATACTATAGTATATTATTTTATTCTATCTTATTTTATTTAAATATAAAATAGTAAAAAATATTTGAGCAGCATATTTCAAATCCATTAATTTACTTAGTCGTGTGTGCTTTGCTATCATTTTTTTTTTACTACAAAAATATATTTTTTTTATTATAATATTAAAAATGAGTTATTATACGTTTGTTATAAGATTAATTTTAATAAATTCTAATAATATAAAATTATAATGAAAATATTATTGATATAATTATATGAAATATTATTAAATGATATATAATTCTATTAAGAAACCGCGCGAAGAAAAATGTATTAATAATTGGATTTAAATGGTAATGAGTAATCGTTAAAGAAAAAATTATAATTAAAATGATTCCCAAGATAAAAATTAATATATTGTATTCCATGAACACAAGTAGTTATGGCTATATTTTGAGCCAAAGGCAAGCTATTTTATAATATTCAAAATCTATAAAATAATAGAATTGAAATAATTTTAATAGCAAAGAGTAGAATTAACATACAAGACTTACAATATAGTGATTAATTAATGAGAAATATTCCAAAAATTATATATTTCAAGTGAAAGTTTTTAGGATTTTAAATTAGTAGCTGTCTGATATAGTATGATATAAATAAAAATTATTTATCGCTTTTTTGGTATATATTAATTAATGAAATTAATTAATGAGTATGAAAAATCTCAAAATAAATGATAAATTTTGGTTAAATTTGTCTTTCTTGTGCTATTGATATTTTAAAAATATTTATGAACAATTTAAATTCTAGTTTTATTATGTCATAATTGTTTCAACTAGAAAAAATACTATGAGAATTCATTTTAAAAGCTATTTGTATTGTATTGCTTGAAAGAATAATGCTTAATTTTTTTATACATAATAAATCTTTATTATTAGAATTATCTTTGTTCATCCTTTAAGGAAAAAGTATAATTTATACATTTATTTTATACTTTCCATAACTATATAAAAACTAAAATGAATGGTTAAGTACATAAATTAATTCTTAACATTGAATCAATAAATAATTGATATTATTAAATAATGATGTTACCACATATTATTATTAATTAATGTACCGAGAGTAATGTTATTTATTAAGGAAGATGTTTTTTGAGTATATATAGAGAGGTACATATATTTGTAACATAAAGACTTCTAGAGATAGAATATACATTTAGATGCAATACTCATGTAATTAAAAAAATCACAAAAAAAAAATTTCATGTAATAATGTAATAATATTAGCATATATCATAGGTATTATCTTATGTTTGTATTAAATTTTCGTAATTTTTATTAATGTTTGGCCATAAAAATGGTATAGGCTAGATTACAATACATGTTTAATATTTATGATACGTAATAGCAGGTTTCTTTATTCATAATTTTTAATCGATAAAACGAAAATACTACCAATATTCAAAAGAGTATGTTGAGAAATTCAGTAAGAGAGATAAAAATAGACCTTGAATGATATTTCTAGGTGTTGAATTCAAAAGAAAATCAAGTTTAATAGCAGACTACAATTATACATTAAACAATAAACGGAGTAACGGTGTAAAATAACAATAAATGTTAAAGTATTTTCTGACAACTCTTATAAGATTCGAGGAAATTAGTTGTAGCAAAGCGAATAGTTTTAAGCAACATTATACGTAATTAAAAAAATTATTTTAACGTATTGGAAATACTTTCTATAGAATCAAATACACGAAGAGTTCAATAGGCATTCTAAAAATCAATCAAATGATAGCATATATATATTTAATATATTTGTAATAATCTAAAAATAGCAATAAAATTTCTTAATTAAGCAATTTGATGATGAGTCAATTAATAGCTGCAGCTACTTGAGTTAAAATTTCTAAAACATCAGATAAATATTCTTTAAAAAATTTTTTACCTAATATACATTAATATAAAATAAAATTATAATTTATTTTATAATGATTTAGTTTGTATAAAAGTTAATTTGTTAATTAATAGTAAAATATTTAAGTAAATAGTACAGATATTAATTTACCAATTGAAGTTATTATTTTAATTTAAAGTACATTGTCGAGCATTTTAAATCTTTTTTTTTTTTAAATGACAAATAAAAATCTAGTAATAAATTTATTGCGCATAGTCGTATCTAAACATATAATACGAGTTCAACACGATATATTGTCCAATTAAATTATATTACAATAATTGATTGCATTGTAAATATATTTTTTAATATTCATATTGAGCAGGTATTTTAATGTTTATAATATAGTTTGCAAAATATAAATATCCTTAAAAATGCGACGTAATCATTTTTGTACTCACTCTTACATGGATTTTATACTAAATATTAAATATAAATTTTATATTTTGATAAATTATTTGTGCTGAATTTTGCTTCTTATTTCTGCTTGAACGCCAATCTTTATATTTCTGTCAGGTAGTTTAGCATTTGGATATATGTATTACTATAATACCTATTACCATCACACTCAAAAGAGATACAAGAAGTTAATAATGTTGCTTGTTTATTTTTTTTAACATTAAAAGAAGAAAATCAAAATAAAAGATATATCATATAATAGCTTATCCAGTAATTGAAATTACCGAATTTTATCATTAATATCAATTGTCCTCCATTGCATTCTTTATATAATAAAATTAATATTTAAAACATTACAATAAAAAAAAAAATGTTTTTCAATTATTCAATTAATCGATAATTATAGTAAATATTATAATAAATAATTACATGTATTTATATAATAACGGATAAATAAAATAAAAGAATATTAAAATGACATCTATGCACATATTTTCATCCAGGGTAATCATATGCACATATCTGCCGTTTGTATTCGAATGATAATCTTATGCATTCTCACCGATATTATAAAAAAAATAGGTTAATTTATTTTAAAATCGAACTAGACGTCTATACTCGATCAATATGATTAAAATGTGTTTTTTTTTATTTTCATAGCTTGCAATGTAACGATTTAATATTTTTTGACTTTCATATAATCTCTATGAATAATAATACGAAGCGAATAACACGTTTCACGTGAAATAGAAATTGATGTTATCAAATGCTTATTCTACGCTAAATGACAGTTAAATATTAAGAAGGTCGTGAATACATGAATTTTGAAAATTAAAGTACACAACGAGAATGAATCGCATTCGGAAAGTGCCAATAATATACAATAACTGTGCATAACGAATGTTCATACCGTTAACGAAGATCTTTCAACACAAAGAAACCATTTTCTCGTGTCTTTTTACATAGAATGGCATTTAAGAAAGGAAATGTTTTTTTCAAAATGTATTTGCATAGTCCGCTCTTACCTTACGCCTGATTAATGAAGTAACTAATTCAGTAATTCATTTACGGTACAGAGTTAGTCCAGTTATTACAATAATCGAAAATCCCATCTAATGAGCAGTATAATTTTCGCGACACGCTATAACAGTCGCAGGTTAATCTTCATCGTGATCTTGGAAAAGTCGAGAACGCGAACTCGCAAAGACAATTTTGTGAAAAACCTCACAAAACTCTGGAGAGGCAACCGTTGTGTCAACGCTCGCAAAGGTATCGATACGCGCCACGGAGCGTCGCAAAACGACGCAGCGGCCTTTCAAAGCGATTCGTGTCTCCTTTCGCTCCTTTTTTGAACCCTTACAAAAGCTCACTGTATCATTCTCTCTTCCGCGCCCCCTCCCCATCCTCCTCGCGCCATCTTTCCATACCCGACTCTCTTCGCTTCTTCTTGCCTTGCCGCTGCCTCGTCCCACTCTGTGCATTGCTTATAAACAAGTGCGCCGTACTATTAATTGGGTAGTAGTTCGGCTGGCGATATTCCATCAATCATTTTTCAAAACTGCCCGCCCTGTTCGATGCTCTGAGACTCGGTCACTGCGTATCGCGCTCTTTCATTAATTCATTAAACTTTTTACTAATTCATTTGCTCATTTACTGGGCCCGTAGACCCGATGGATGGGAAAAGAGACGCAATCACGATATCGATCGAGCAAAATCTTCCACATACTGCACTGCCTCACATACTAATGATAATATTTTTAATTGAGCCGTCGCTAAGGAGCTCCACATTTTTTAAAACATTTCTATTTATTTATTTATTTTTAATGCAATGAATAGTTATTTGATATAAGAGGGAAGAAGGGACTATGGCTTATTTTTCAAATATTTGTAAATTAACTTTATAAGCGTGTCGAATTGAAATGTATTATTTTTGAAAAAAG
>NW_011948437.1:1969974-1989459 GCF_000503995.2 Ceratosolen solmsi marchali
GTGTATTCTAAATGGCGCTTTCGAAGGACTATGAGTATTAAAATCAGTCAAGATTTATAACTTTATGTTATCGAAATTGTGAAATAAGCATTTGTGAACGTTATAGTTGGGTATTAGAACTCATCAAACTAATTCCGTATGGTGAAGATTCGCAGACAGAGTTTTCTTAAACTCATGGTCGCTTCTTTTATGTCGTCCCTGGGCCTCATTTTCGAAAGTTTGATTTGACGAGTGCGTGTTAAAAACATTACGACTTTCCGATTCCCTGCCTCCCTTCCCTCCCTCTCTCACTCACTCCCTCTCTCTCTCTCTCTCTCTCTCTCTCTCTCTCTCTCTCTCTCTCTCTCTCTCTCTCTCTCTCTCTCTCTCTCTCTCTCTCTCTCTCTCTCTCTCTCTCTCTCTCTCTCTCTCTCTCTCTCTCTCTCTCTCTCTCTCTCACGCACACGCACGCGCACACACACACACACACACACACACACACACACACACTCCCGGTCTACTCGTAATCCCCGTGCAGGCGTGTAAGAAATAAAAAGAAGATTCCTACGCAGCCCAGGGAAACTTAAGCCGGTGTTTGCGGTGCAATTAGTAAGTCTGAGGCCGGAATAAAAGGTTTAATGGATTTGCTTAGCCGGGAATTGTCGAAGGTAGGAGAGAAAGAGAGAGAGAGAGAGAGAGAGAGAGAGAGAAGGAATTGGTAAGGGAATTCGAGTTATGGTTTTATACGTTGCTTATCTGGTTGTGAAAGCGTTTTTATTTTACGGCCAGCACGCACAGAGCCAGTCATCACACCGGGATAATGCCAACGTTACTCCAAAAAACTTCCGCACGGTTGCCGCTCGATTTTACGACGTGTCGGCGTCGGCGGCCTTTGATTTAATTAACCGTTTTCGAAGCTCGCGTCAATGTTGCCGCTGCCACTGCTACCACCGTCGCTGCCATAGCCGACCATCTGACTGGATATCGCTACCTGGATACAAGCAGATCCGCGCTTTTCTACGAGAAACTACAATTGCGGAAGTAAGCCCTTGCCACCGAATTGTTGCCATCCATAATGAAATTAGCCAGCTTCGTTAGTTCGATATGTCATAAATGAGCTTTGACGAACGAATAATTATGTGCTCATCAATTATGATGTATGAAGAAAGTTTTTTAAATTGACCCGCTTAGTCCCGCTGTATTGTCTTCCACGTTATCGACTCGCCGTGACAGAGCACATTTAAAATGGATTATTCCAACGTAATTACCTTTTCGACAAATCTCGCAAATAAAGCTCTCAGTTGCCGTCAACCGGGGCCCATTATTCCGAGCTTGAAATTTCATTTTTTAATTACAACTTGAAGCGAATAGCAAATTTTTGATTCTTCCTTTACACCTTCTTTGCCATCGCTCTAGTCAAACTTGACTAATGTGTCAACAGCTGTGCACTATAAACATCTGCTATACCGTATAGTCTAATAAATGGAATGGATTTTGACTTAATAAGACGTTACTTCTCTCTCCCTCTCTCTCTCTCTCTCTCTCTCTCTCTCTCTATGTACCTATAATTTATGGTCACGTAACTTAAAAAAAACGTGCAACGGCAAGGAGAATTTCCAAGACTTGTTCACAAACTAATCACACGTTCAAGCCTTATTCACTCGCGTAATCCAAACGGATGTCGTATGTGTTGTATTAAAATCCTAATTCATAGTTTTCAAGAATTTACATAATAATTTACGCAAATCAAGGTCTTGTAAACTGTGACGAAACATTTTTCAATCACTTTAAAAGCATATTACATTTCACGGGTAATAATACCGATTTTCTTAAGTAATGGGAGAAAATGAGTAATCAATCAATTTTATGCTTCTCTGACAACTTTCTGATAATAAAGTCAATCTCGAACTAAATGACTAGATGTATGTCAGTCCCTTGTCCCGTGGTGAAAATTACAAGGAAACAGTATTATTAATAGAACACTCGATTTTAATGGTGTTAACAGTTGATCGATATGATTTCATCGAGCAAAAGGCGCTGCTGACACTCATCTTCTAGGAACTTATTAATCAATTAATGATTCTTGAATTGACTAAGGAACGAGGAGTAGATTAAAAAAAAGTCGAGGCACTAAAGTCATCGATTACCCATACCACCCATGCTACCTATGCGACAATGCGCCCAAGCCCAAGCATAAGGCTTCACCCCTCCCCACGCTCCTATGGGCAGTTCACTTTTAAATTGAGAGCCAATTATGAAAAAGAAAGGGAGCTCGTAGCAAAGCGTTTGCTAAACTAAAAAAACAAGCTAATTTGCTGACAAAAAAATGATTGTACATGGATACACCTCGCTATTGGTAGCCGTCGAGCTCTCAAATTGGAATCTTTCAGATTAGTCGTTCCACGTCGCTTGCTCGATTATTCCAATAATGCCAATAATTCACCGTTCGCTTCGGAGAGGCACGAGAATTTGATATATATATATATATATATATATATACTAGCCGTGCGAGAAGGACAATAAACACTAGCTGATTTGACCTCGATCGTATGTTCATTCATGGTTCACCTAGGTGTCCGACCTGGTGAAAATGCACGGGAAAGTTGCGTGAAGTACTCGTGAGTAGTATGCGATAGTCTCGCTTGCGAGGATCTGCTGATGAGCAACGTAGGCGCGCATGCGAATGTGCGCTGCGTAAATTTCAATCATCCCCGGCTGGTTTCTCAGTCTGGCCACCGAGGCGCCCCGTCTTTCTCTCTCGCCCGCTCTCCCTCCCTCCCTCACTCACTCTCTCTCTCTCTCTCTCTCACTCTCTCCCTCTTCCACTCCCCTCTCCCCGTCTTTATACCACTCGTTCATTCTCTCACTCTCTCTCTCTCTCTCTCACACACACACACTCTCTCTCTCTCTCTCTCTCTCCCCCTCTTCCACTCCCCGTTTTTATACCGCTCGTTCCATCTCTCTCTCTCTCTCTCTCTCACTCTCTCTCGCTCATTCTCGCTATCTCTCTCTCACACACGGTCGTGCACGGGCCCCTCGCGATTGGCTGAGGGGCGTTCAAAGACTCGCCGCCATGACTGGCAAAACGACCGTCTTTTGTTTGTGAAACAATGGAGCGCGCGATAGCCGGGTCGTGCGAGCCGCAGAGGCCTCACTTAGCGTGCCATTCAAATGACAAAGTCTCCGATGGCGGCTTCGAGGGATGGGGACGAATATGAGTTAATCCGTCAAAGTATTAGAGGAACAGTCGTTGACGAAAAGAGAAGGAAGGACACGGCGCGCCGGGAAAGTCGGGCAACTGCTCGTTTTATGTAAGACTCCATAGACACCAAGTGAATATGCAAATTCGTGCGATATCTTGTAGCAAGCTAATTGTTAAATCATCCGCTTGGTTGCCGGCAATCGTTAGCCACCTTCGCCGCTCATTTTCATGCGAGTCAGTCGTGGGACGATGTAAATTCACGTCAATAGTACTACGCCGTCGAGTGCAAACATATCGTCGTTAATTCCCTGCCATTTATGCTTAATTCCATTCGTACGTTTCTTATCGCTTTGCAAAGATCATCGGTAAATGCAACTAACCGAGGCCTTTTTTCTTTTATTTACTGAATCTGATGATCGAAGCATTTCGTCACTCTACCTCTGTCATTCTTCGACGCACTCGTAATTCACGGCTCTTCGAATCAACGACGCGTAGCGGTGCAATTCGTCAATTCGCGAGTTGTGGCGAAGTCATGCCTTATGATACTAGTCGTATCATCCAACGTCGTCAATTTAATCGCTTCATTACGATTCTTTAGGTGACGATAGTATTTAGCCGATACGAGGGCTTTAACAAAGGCAAGACATTAATTTTCTTTGAACTATGTATCGAGCAGTTGACGTACATATGCATGGAAGTTACCAGATGGTAAAAGCATAAAAGCTTTTTCTCCGTGATTTTACTTCTTAAAACGCACATTCGTACTTTTCGACTTATCTGCAAAGACATTATTTGTAAAAATATGCTATTAGTACGCTAGATAACCACATACTAATTTAAAAAGGAAAGATTTTGATAAAGAGCGAGTGAATGGGTTTAAAAAAAAAAACTCCAATAATAATAAAATAAGTGAAACTCAAGAGAATAATAACAAATGTAATAGCGAAAAAACCTTCGAGGAATCTTATAATCTATTAATTTATTTTTTGCCTTTATGTACACTCTGTAAAAAAAATTTCTTTTCTAAAAAATTATGCCTCGTCATTAAAATATGAAAGGAATTGTCCGATCATTATTTTCTTATTAACATAAAACGCATATTTTCGTCGACTGACTATGATGGCTATTTGCCCAAATCAATAAATATTTGTCCATAATATTATAATATGAATGTAAATAATGAAATAATTTCTAATAACGATTACGCCGATGCATTACGATTCGACTATAATTCGAAAATAATTTTTCTTTATATATCAAAGAAATTACTATTCCATTTGGTAGATTATATTTTATAAATACTTTATAAATTCATTTTATAAAGTAATTTATAATTCATATATTCAATAATTTAGATATTCATGAAAGAATCGATAGTTTTACCATCTTAATTTGCGAAATCAGTTGTTTCCTTTAAGCATTAGTTTTGTACGTAATCTATGAGGAATAGCGACAAATGAAATATTTTGTTAATACCGACATTATGCCAACTGATGGTGTATTTACCACAAATCTCTTCAGATAAGACGATTATAATTTATCGACAAAAAATAAAAGGTGTGATAAAAGTTAGATCGGATAATGTAGGCATCTATTTAATCGACGGATGGTTCGTGCCCAAGATTCCTGTTTGCCCGTATGAAATATTCGCGAACGTGGCTACGTAGTGGAATTGGAAAGACGGCTGTTGGGAAGAAGACAGCAAGCAAGTTGCTTAATGTAACGGAAATGCCAAGCAATAAAATGCAAATGTTCAACGGCCGTCTTTTGAGAAATGGGAGCGAGGCGTGCTCACATAAACTGAAAAATACTCCTCACCAGGGGCGGCTGTCATTCGACTGACGAGCCAGTCATCTGCTTCCCGCTAATCGTTTATTTTTCCAATATGAATGCTGAAATGGCGTGTGAGCCGCCGCCACTACTCGGTAATACGCCATCTATTTATAGGCCTCAATATTAACTAGCCTTATATACCTTTTCGTGAATGGGCGATTTCACAAGCTATTACTGGCAATATTTTTTCTGAAAAAAAAAAACAACTTCTTCTTTGTTCTTTCATTTCAAGGTTTATTCAGCATTAATGTTTACTAAAAAACAGGAGGACCAGATTAGTCGATCATTGCAAGAAAATTAAAAACAAAAGAAAGACAGAATATGAGAAGAAAACATGTGTTTAGCGAATATTTCTATCGAACATTTTATATTCATTTTCTATACACATTTTACTAACGTCAAAATAAATTGAAAGCCATCTGCGATATAACCTCTGCATTTAATGTGTCGGATTATCATAATTAATTATAATTAATGATAATTAATTATTATTACAGGGAAATACTATTTTTAAATGATGATAATAAGCGAACTAATTATTTGAAATTGGATAAATTAATGTATCCGTGATTTTTGTGATCGCTTTCCCGAAATGTTGGATACTTTAAAAGGCAAAGTTAAAATATTTGATATACAAGAATTATAAAATATATAAAACTCTTATTTAGCATATATTAATTTTTTATCAATTAACTAATTATCGTTTATTAGCTTTGTATTCAACATTTGAATAAAATAAATTATTTAATTGGAATTTTTGATAGTAATTTCAATATTCTTCAGCAACATAAATTCTGTGTATATAATACAATTCTGTAAAAGTTATCCTTGCATCAAGTACTATGATGGGACCGACAAGTGAAAGTCAAATCTAATCAATAAAGATATAACGTGAGTTGTATGCTTTGATGAAGTGAATCAATTACACGTAGGGATGTACGCATGTATGGAACTGGGCTAGCGTCTTCCAATGAGATATCTAAATATAGTTTTAATTTTGATTAGATAATGGCCAATAACAATAGTCATTACATAATTTCGTTATGCATTATATTCACAAACAGATTTTAATGCTACTTTTATTTTTAATAATTACACGTTGATGCGGTTTGACAAACTTTTATACAATTTTCAGTTGTTAAAGCTATTGTTTTATGTTGCTTTTTGAAAACGATTTTATTAACAAATTTACATCTACTTCGAATTCCAGGGAAAATTATATTGATATCATTGGAGAAAAGGCAGCATCGTTATTTTCTGCATTCTGTGAAACTGCACCTACGGTGTGTGATGCAACAAATGACTAATCGTATTATATCATTAAATGCTTGCGGTGAGCATGAAGAGAAATAAAAGCCGAGATCTAAGAATCAAAATAAGAAAAAGGTTTTTCTTAAAAAACTTCGAAATATAGTAAAGCGCGTGTTCCTGCATGAAATGCTGTTGATTGGCCATTCGTTCGCCAATTTCCTCAACGATGTCCTATCTTGAAAAATCGCTCAAAATTTTCTTCCAAACGTCAAAAAATTCGATAATAGTTTTTTCTTTATTTTTATTCGACTTTTTACTATTATTCAATATTAGATGCAGATAATTAATTCTTTAAGTACTTTACAAATAAAATATAAGACTTCGATTATATAATAATTTATGTGGATACAAATTTTGTCGATAAATAATAATATTTTGGAATAAAAGATTTTTAGTTATATCCATATTTGTATTTTTTTGTATCCATTTTTGTATCATATGTATGTATATATATTACGAATAAATACATTAATAATTATATTTAAATTTTTTATAAATTATATTTTTTATACGGAAAATTCTTTTGCGATGAAAAAATCATTATGAAAAGATAAATTTCCACAAGATTCTATTTATTGAATAATTAATATTACATTTATAGTTTATGTGACTTTTTGCGTATTAAAAATGTTTTCTTTAAAATCACATATTTATATTGTCATAATTATAAAATTTTTGATAAAAATGGTTAAATTTGATAATAATTTATTAAACTAGTAAATTTTAGCAATAAATATTAAAATGCTCTGCATACTAGTAATCAATTTTTCAGATGAAATTAATTCAATATTTCGTAATTCATTACTGTACTCATCACTTATACTTATAACATTATATTATAGTACATTACATACAGTAAATTAGAGAATTAATATTACTTGTATAAATATAAAAATTGACTTTTAATGGGAAATGATAAAAATAGTTTAGCAGTAATATAATTTATGTGAAGATATTAATCTTAAATCAAATAAGGAATAAGTATTATATTAAAAATTTCTCAGGATGCTGATTTGCTCCATAACCGATGTTCGCCACATGCTAAGTGGAAACAGAAAGTATATGTAAAGTAGCATTGGTATTGGTGAATTGAAACGCTTACCAAAGGTGGCATTACCATTTCAAAGTTTGAGATTTTATCTACTCTCTCTCTCTCTCTCTCTCTCATTCTCTCTCTCTCTCTCTCTCTCTCTGTTCCTCTCGCTAACTTACTCACTCACGTTCTTTTTTCTATCTTATACGAGCTTCTGTAACCTCTGATGCGCACTTCAAATCGAATCGTTGCCAAGGAAACCAAGCAACATGACGCAGACTATTGAAGAAGTTAAAGGGGACTTAACTTGGGATTTTCGAAAAACATTACTATAGAAATAAGTGGATTGTAGCGATTATATACGTCACTACTGATTTGAAATTTGCATTAATCAACGATTCACTAGTGTATCTGTATTTTTTAAAATCATTATATCGACAATTATGCATTTTTCAAATTCTTAAACATGATCTGTATATTTTATTTGCATTTGAATTTATCTATCAACTTATGGCAAATTTTTTTTTATATAAAAAATATATTTTTTATCGAATGTATAATCATTAATTTTTATTATCAAATTCATGTTTAATTGCACTTGCGAATGAATGAATTCGTCGAAACAAATATTGTTTAAGCATGACTAATTATATTTGTATAAAATATTGTCAATGTGGATACAAAAATCTTCAACTTCAAAACAGTCGAATAATTATAGATATGAAGTTTTTAGAGTTTTTTTTTTAAGTACTAATTGGAGATTTTCAATTCTCGTTGATTGAGCAAGTTAGGGGCCGTGGCTTGACTACAGACAAAAACTAGAAAACTTTAAACTAGAAACGAGTCAATCCTTTTAACGAAAACTGCCAGACGGATCTCTCTCATGTAGGAGTAAGAAAGGAACGATTTGTCGCTCAATCAAGCGACAGAAGCTAATTTTCATTAACTGTTAATAGTTCATCCTTTCTCATCCGCTTTCTTTCTCGCTTCCATTTTCATTTAGTGCACATCCTTTCCTCATTTCCCTCTCATTTTGCTACGTTTCATTCTCCATCAACTCATCGTGAGCTTAATTCAAAATTCAAAATCACTCTATGCATAATTCTTAATTTAATTGTTGTTGCTGTATTTATTGCGACTTGCCCATTCGCTGTTCAATTAATATTCTTATAATTGTATACATTTTCATAATGCGTTTAATTACGTCGTTATATATTTTATAATATTAATATTATATACATATGTACGTATATTATATTAAGTGTATTATAGGAATAACATAATGTATTAATTACGTAACGTAAAATTATAGAATATATTAGATATTACAATTAATGTTAGCAAGATTTTGTAAAATTTTGCATATTTGAAAAAGGAAAATGTAGTGCAAATAAGCGGTGAGCGTTATATTTTGTACGGATTACCGATTATACTACGAATGATTTCCAGTCGGAAAAAATAAAAATCGTCAGATGTACCTATGACAATCGACACGAATCAAGAACACATGAATTTAAATTTGAATGTATAATCGATTCTTGGGTCATTTTACTTCCTATCTCTGCGTGAACAAAAAATTTATTTTTAAACTAATGACAAATTAAATAAAATATTCACTTTCCCTAAAAAATAGGAAGAAAATGTCAAATAATATTTTTATTTTAATATTTTAACTGGTTTTATTTTTAGAAATTAATAGTGAAATTTGATGATTTTTAATGTTTTAAAGCAAATTTGTAAATTTGACTTTACTTCATATATGCGTTTATATTTACAATTTTCATTAGTCCTTTTTAAAAGCAGAGATCTCAGAATTGATAGCAATATATAATTCGATTAACATAGAAAGAGAATTTTTAACAATAATCATTATCATTTTAGAACTAATTTTATATTCATAACAGAGCTTGAAAAATATAATTTTCTTTTCGAAATGAAAAATACGTGGTCACTACGAATTTAGTGCATGCGTACATCAATGTATATGTACGTAAGCTCTTAGAACTCAAGAATAGATGAACTAATTTTAATCATGTCCAATTTTATGAAGTATAATTGTTAAGATTACTTAATGTATATTTATTGCATTGAGATTCAATTCTCAAAATAATAAATGCAGTTTAAATTTTTATATTAAAAATAATATTTAATCTATTAATTAAGAAAGCTATCGATTCGTTTTTAAATTACGAAAGATATAAATATTATTACATAGTCTGTAAGCATTATTCATATTTATATTATTATTGTTGTTATTATTATTATTGTCGTTATTATTGTTATTGTTATTCTTTTTTATTTATTACAAGACTATGTACCTTTTTTGTATTGAAATTCTATACTCTATATCGAATATATGAATTTATGTATGAAAAAAGGATATTTCGTCCATCGCTGAATATATTCTTACTTTTCTCAATTTATATGATTTAGTTTTTTTTTTTGTTAAATTACTCCATAATTTAACAAGTTTATTTATCACAAAATTATGTTTTTCTTGTAGTTACTCTGTTTTATCATTTATTCATTAATATTTTTCAAATACCTGCTCGGTAATATATTTTTCAACTTTTTTATACCACTTTTTTTGTTCTAACATTCATAAAATTAGAGTTATCGCATTATTATAGATTAGTTAGAAGCTTTGAAATAATTAGTTAATTACACTTTTCAACGATCGATCAATAAATGATGTTTTAATGACTTCTCGTATAAATTAGGTAATTTTTTCAAAATTAAAATATTTAATGATTCGATTGATTTTATTGCATATTAATTACACAATTTTTCAATGTATTTGGAATGTTTCGGTGTAATTAGGATATCTTTAATTTTTTGTAATAAGACTTTAGATCATGTTTATAAATTAGAAAAATTTATATATTTTCATCATTAATACATTTTAACAGATTATTTTTTTATAAATAACTATGTCACTGTATATATTAAATTTTCGTATCCACACTTATTATGCAATTTATTTTTGAAGTAATTTTTAAAATAGTTGAATATTTCTAGTAAACCTTAATTAGGAAAATTTGATCGAAGTTCAATGTTTACTTTCTTTTTCTATAAGCCTTATATTTTTCTTACTTTAATTGTTTTGTGTATACAAATAATCGATTAAAATGATTTAGACAAGATTTCTTACCTTTCTTAATCCAATGTTCATGATATATCTTTAAAATTCAAAAATTTTAAGATCAATGTATTTTTATAATAATTGTTAATATTATAATCAATTATTAATTATTTAATTTGATCGATTTGTCGTTATACCTTCAATTAATTTATTTCACAGATTTTAACTATTTTAAATTAATTATTAAACAATTTTAAATATATTACTTTCATAATTAATAAAAAATATGCTTTTCAAAGTATTTTTTCTACTAAAAACTAGCGGTAGGGTGCTTATTTTAAGGAAAAATATTGAAATTGAGAGTATCGATGAACAAGTGTTATTTGGTCTAAAATATTGTGAATAGATTTTTAGTAGCAATAGTATATGATTACGGATGAATCGTTTTATGTTATATCAATAAGCAACATAAAATTAGTTTGACTATATGTGCTTATGTAAACAAGTCGGCTTGTCGAAGTCAACGTTGTCCACAGAAATAATTACTGATAGGGATAATAAACAAATTTTGATATTTGAAGCGTCGTATAACAGAACGACGAAGAAGTAGGAGAATGTTACGGTAAATTTAGCAAACAATGTTTTCGATGTTAAAAGCTCTGTTTACACCGAGGAGCTTACATCCGAGAGGTACTGCTTAGAGTTGGAACGCACAGTTTCGCAAACGCTTAGAAAAAGTACCGAAACTCGAGTCGAAGCGCTTCTCTTATAGCGATACCACAGAAATGTAAAATATACGAAGCCGCAGAACGTTAAGTCGCTGTTTTCCTAAAGATCTTGCTCATGTACTATTGCTTCAGAGTTGTTGGGGTCTCAGCATCGTCACTGGCCTCATGGACATATCGAGCAGCATTATGGCTTCGCACTGTTTACGAATTGTTATAAACAAAACGGTAATGGACTGCAGAACCGACTATAAAGTTTTTTCCATCTGTTTTGAAAAAATATCATGGGTATGATGATGTGTCTCAAGAGAGCTGCGTTCTAATCACTCATTCTATTTCGTACTTACTTTCATTATTTTCGAGACATCCTTACAAACGAGCAAAAACTTTGTTTATGTTGTAGATTATGCCAAAAATAATGCGTTCATTTAGATAATTTCCATTAGTATTTATATTTTATTTTTACGTAGATCTATAAATTAAATCACGGTTTTTTTTTTTTTTTTTTTTTTTTTTAATTTAATTTAATATTCCGGGTACGGAAAAGATTAAAGTAGAAAGAGAATGTTCTTATTTCTCTTTAGTTGTGTTTTATGACACTTCAAGGGGGGTATAGCAGAGACTCATTCTATACTCGGTAATTATTTTCATTGAATTAGATATCTCTGTACTATGTTTAAATTAAATATTTTTTAGTAATATCGTAAGTAGCATATTTTAACAAAAGAATAAAAAAATTCTAATATGAATTTAAAATTTTTATTTATAATTAACAATATTGCTTGTAATTTTATGATTTTATAAGGTATTTGACAATATATTTAAAAGCATTGTAAATTCAATCGTGAAGTAAGATATGATTATTTTTATGTGGATGTCAAGTTGTATAATTTGATTATTATATTACCCGTTACTATATAACATCGTTTTTAGGAGAATATCACATTTGAAAAAAAAAAAAGAAAAGAAAAAGGAAGAAGAAGAAAAAAGGAATTAAACCTCAAAATATAACTTTAAATAAAATTTTATAAAATCATTTAATTAATTTATATTGTTTAATAGATATTTTAAAAAAGTCCGTATAATGCGTAAACGTCAATTGTTTAACTTTTTCACATTGAAGGAGATATAGTTAGTAATGATTAGATTTATTAAACAGGGGAATTTAAGGGAGAGCATTTATCAAAATTGCATCTCCTTTTTCAATCCATAGTATGATATATAATAGAAAAGGAGTAATAGAAAAGAAAGGGATGAGTGAAATAAATGAGCGAAAGTAAGAATATTAGAAGTATTAAAGTACGGATGAAAAGCTATAATGTGAAGGAAAAATATAGAAGTCAAGAATACGTATGAGTTGCGACCTTTTCTCAATCGTATATTAAATTTTCTATGTTTAGCCAGCAAGTGTCAGATCGCGTAGCTTTTCATTTTTTTGTCCCCTTTCGATAATAGGAGACCGTTTTCGGCTGATTCCAGCCTCTAAATAAACATATCCTGTGTCGGATGAGGCCACCCGTACTGACTGGCGCCACTGTGCCGTTGTAAAGACACTTGGGACGAGGGAAAAACGCAATGCTTTCATTCGCGGTCCCTTTAATCTATACTCGAGTCACTCCTTGCTGGGATCTTACTTTCACGTTACATGTCGTTTTACGCCATCAACTACAATCAGCCTCAGCTACCTATGGGAAATTGAGAAAATTTTTGTGCTTTGTCTCTCAGCAAGGCATTAATGTACCATTGACAAATAAATTACCTGTAAAGGAAGAGAGGGTTCGACATAATGTACTCTGTACACTAGATATTTTATCTTACTTTGCAGACTCTTTATTTTAATTCCTCCACTCTTTACATATATTTAATCATGTATTTATACACTTATTTACATACTAATATACAAGACTGCTTCCTCTATTGAAGTTAAATACACGTTTTTTTAGCGTACGTATTCTCAATTGTATCGATAAAAGGATTTTGTTATTGCCTAACCAAGTTAATAATTCAATGAATTATAATTCATTATATATAGTGGCTCGAATTTTAACTTTACATGGTTCTCATAGCTAGCAACTTTAATTTATCAAAATTAACAGCAAGATTCTCGAACAATGTTACATGAAGCATAAATTATAAATAATATTAGATGTCTTCGGTGTTCTATTTTGTCTTTCAAGACAGAGGCAACACATGACGCGTGACGCTGCCGCGTTAAACATAAAATCTGCCAATCAGCAACTATCGCATACGTGCAATGGATAACTTTGATAAGTAATAGCGTTCTTCGACTCTAAAATTATTACAAATTCTTGTCTCTAATTAAACAATGTGAGAATGTGTAAGAAGAAGAAGAAGAAGCTATTTTATAATAATTATCTTTGGAAAAAGATTGCAGAACGGACGCAGCTCGAGAGGTAAAAAATCAAGATCCTAGAGCTTGTCTACATTAATTTTCGGACCGTTGGGGCTATCCGGGTCGTGGTGCATTTGTACTGCTGTGGCTGTGTGGTGATGGAGAGCTGCAGAGCTGCAGAGTAGGGGGTGATAGGGCAAACAGTAATAGGGAAAGCCCGTGGCGAGGCCCGGCTTACCCGGAACGGAAGTTGCTGAGTGCTGCTGAAGCTGGGCCGAGGTCGGTAATAGGCTCGCTGAGCTTCGAAGTGGTGTCGGTAGCCCATGAAGATGCTCATCCGGGTGCACCAAGACGCGCACCGCTACCCGTCGAGCAGCGCTTGAGTTCACGAGAGCACCGAGCTCTTGTTGTTGGCGCCGCTTAGTCTTATATCTACGAGCGAACTCCCAATTTGCGTCAATTTTCTTTTTTCAAAAGTTAATCCTCCCTTCGTTTCCCTTTTATCTTATTGCTTATTAATATGACCTTCGAAGAATACAAATTATCCTTTAAATTTCATAAAGCAGTTTATATCCTTGGAACTTATTTATTTGAGAATTTAGAAATTTTAAAAATAAATGCACGTCCTCAAAAATTTATTTGCTCAAAATAAAGAATAATTTGGTATATGTACTTCATTCATTCATTATCTCAATTACGCTTTAATAATAATTCTATAAATATTAATGTTCAACTATTTATTAGTAAATTGTTAATAATATAGTAATAATCATTATTAGCTTATAATTATAATTTTATATGAATAGGTTGTATTAATAGTACATTATGGATTATCTTAAACGACGAAGCCTTCCGAATTCGAAATTCCAAAGTCGAAATGTCAAACTAGTTATATCATAACATATTATGTAGAAAATTTGGCGTAGAAAAACAATTATGATGAAGCAAATTAGAAATTATTTTTAAGTAAATTATTTAGAATAAACATTATATTAATACCATTTATATAAAATTATAAAAAAAATTTCCCGTTATTTAAAATTATAAAATTTGTCCTGAAACTTTGAGATTGATCAATTGGATTAAATAAGATAAAGAATCTGATTTACAGAACGGGAATGGATTATGTGAATTATAGTTCGATTAGTCAGAATTGAACTTACCGTCGATTTTGAAACCAGATCTTAACCTGCGTCTCGGTCAACTTAAGTCCTCTTGCCAAATCTGCTCTCTCAGGACCCGAGAGATATTTCTGCGCTGCAAATCTCCTTTCGAGCTCGTAGACTTGAGCGTGAGAAAAAGCAGCTCTACTGCGCTTTTTGCGCCCTGGCAAATTTTGTCCATGACATTGAGCTTCGAAGAGTTCATCCTCCATGTCGTCTGAAATTCAAATATTTATAGCTGAATGTAAAACACTTGATCTTTTATCATTATAATTATAATTATAATTATTATTATTTCCATTGTTGTTGTTGTTGTTGTTGTTGTTGTTGTTGTTATTGTTGTTGTTATGATGATTATTATTATTATTTATTTTATTTTTACCGGGAGAATATAAATTAATGTGTTGGATGATATATGGCCAATTAAGAATCGATTTAATGTTTTATTAATCTTAAATCTTATTAGCTGTTACTCGTGTTTCGACACTTGGATGATCTAATACGCAATCGAGGGGTCTCTGCATTGAAAAAATAAAACACTGAACTAATAAAACAAAAAAAAAAAAACAAAAAAAAAGTGATAAAAGCAACTTGGAGACATAATTTTTTCCTTGTAATTAACGAACCAGTGGTAAAATTATTATTGAAAGTTGATAATAAAGAAAGGCTATTGTATATGGAAGGGAGGAGGGCTAAAGTTAACAAGCGCAGTTGAAAAAAATAATTTCACTGGCTTATGATCTCTTTAGCTCAAACATTAACACGTGCCGTCCGAGTTGCTACTTCAATTTGTTTACCCTTTGCTACTCGGTAGGTTCCCCTTGGCATATCCAGCGACATCCAGTGAAGTGCACATGGCTTGTGTACGGCGAAATAGAAATAATGGCGCCTCGGTGCACAAGAATAAACGGCGCTCAAATTATGACGCCTGGGAGGAATGGGACTATTCGTTAAATCATTCACCGATGAATTTCTTCTCTACTTAATCGCTCCTTTTCTTTTTGTCCGCGTTTAATACACTATTTTTCCGATCGTGAGTTTGCGCTTAAGTCAAGTCTGTAAGAGTATCTTGGGATGAAAAATTAACTCTGTTTCATTGATTCTTTATTTGTAGATTTTATACTCTCTTTTTCTCTTGACTATATATATATATATATATATATATATATACATCATTGAAAATATTCATCATTTTCTAGCAATTTTTAGATTGAAATTCATTTACCTTATATTAACGGAATATTTTCAATGATCCATTTGTTTTTTATTACATTTCCATTAGATATAAATGTACGTTATCGGTAATTGCGTGACAGGAAAATAACGCTTACTTACTAAATGTAGCTGAACATTAGCTTAAAATAATAATCGTTATACTCCTCAGGAACTTGTATATACGAGCTTTATTTGCGGAATACTCTAGTTGCTCTATATTCGAGCAACTACGAGGTCATGTTTGGAAATCTTGTCACCCCATCGGTTAATGCGATAGGCCTTTGATGCTTGTCAAACATATTGAGAGTTCGGTGTCATATTACTTACTCTCACCAATTCTGGGAGTCGTGACCAAATCAATTATCAAAAATCCACTATTGAAAAACAAAAGATTCAAACGTCGCTGTAAATAACGACGAAAGCAAAGTAAAAGTAAATAATTAAGTAAAACATTGCTTTGCGCTTCCAGGGGGTTGTTAAAAAAAAAAAAAAAAAAAAAAGACCAGATTGCCTAACACTTAAGAGATAGGATTTTCTTGCAAATCATTGGAGGCGCGGAATGCTCGAGCTGGAAAAGCTTTGAGTGGCCTTTGAACGAAGGTGTTTCACAAAGAAGAAAGAGAAAGGGCTGGCAATTTTTCGAATGCGCCACAATGAATTGGTGCCAACTCGTTCCAACTACTTCTCGACCACCGGCACCGATGAGAAAGCATTAGTTAATTACCGACACATTCATTGGCTCGCTCTATTTACCTGCGTTCGATTTCTGTTTCTCTTTATGTTTACCAGTTGATCCATTCTACGTCTTTTATTATTAGAGCTTTAATTAAAGTGTATAATAAGTCAACAATTCTTAAAGTAGAAATCGATAAATCGTCATAGTAATATATGAATTAGGTGTCAATATATTACTTAACAAAGATAAATATATGATAGAAGGGCATGATTGGTTCTCTTTTTTTTCCTACTCTGTTCCCCGCCTCTCTCATCCTCACTACGCATACACCATAAAGCTGGAGGGCTAAGTATGCTTGAAAATACTAGAAATCTATTTGATAATGTAATCAGAGATAATTAAATAATTTCTGCTTGGATAAACTTTTGTGTCAAATCTCAGATACTTTACATGTCAAATGTATTTAAATTTTTATTCTAAAATAAATACTAATTCTAAAATAAAAATATTGTTACAAATATTTCGTAATATTTAATACAATTACAGCTATGATAACTCAATTCTATGAAAGTTCTCGATTTCTCGATTAGCGAAAAAATTCGTTTTTAAGCTTAAATATAGATTTTATTATAAAATTTTTACCAAAAATAAATTCTCTGTATGTAAATAACTTTTTTCATAATCTAAATTCATTTGAACAAAGATATTAAACTGTATATTTACCGTCAATTCAATTCGTACCATGAATTCAATCGGATATATCCATTAAAAATTATTTTAATCTACATTATTTATTTTCAATTTTTATTTCATCTTTTGAAAAAGATCATGTTTCATAAAAGCCTAATATAATTTTCCACAATCGATAATCACAAATAGTATGGATGTTTTATATTGAATAAAAATTCTATAGACGATAGAAGTATTAATTTACATTATATATTGAAATGTCACATTTATAAGTTGCCATTTATTATTGATGATGTAATAGATTTATTGTAATATTTTTCAATAATGATTGTATTCGTTACATTATAAGGTAATATATTCTATTTAATTCATAGGACAATGTTTAAGTTATAAAAAAAATTTTCTTTAAAAAATGAAATATATTCAAGTAACGTATTTTAATAGCTCATACTGAGATATTTATAGTTTCACGATTCTTGATTGTTTAAATTCGTATAAAATGACATGATGTAAACGGTTATCTGCAAATTAAAAAAAGTTGACTTACCACATCAATGGTACATTCAATAATAATACAATCAATAATAAACCAACGAATGAAATATAACAAAAAATATGATGAAAATATTTTTGTAATTAATTAATAAATCGAAAAAATTAAATAAATAAAAAAAAATGAGAAAAATCAAGAAAGAAAAAAAAGAAAAGAAAAGAAAAAAGAAAATACACTCAAATGGTTTAATGTTAGAAATATTTATGAAAAGTTCTTGCGAAACGAGCTGTGGATTAAATAAAAAAAAAGTTTCGTAATGAGGGAGAGGAGGAAAAAGCAGTGTTAGCCTAGTCCGTACAAGTGCTTAAAGTGTAGTAGTTTAAGCACTTCTGACGTCTGCCGAGTCAAGTGGCACTTATGATACTAAAATAACGTTCAGCCGCTTTATTCGCTTCTCATTTTCTTAGAGTAGTTCACCTATTTCATATTGTAAATGACAATGGTACACTGTATATTAAGCCACGGTCGTCGCTCACCGAGGTATTTACTTTTGCTCATGTCCAGGGCTTCATCCTGCTGGCGATGATGTTCCTTCACTTCTTTGGGCGCTCGGTGGAAGCCGAAATTCTCGACGGGCTTGAAGCTGGGCTTTTCAATAGTCGACAGTTCGTGAAAGCCCGAGAGATTCGCCTGGGCCAAATTCCGGCGCAGTAGATCGAGTTCTTTAACGATGCTGAGTTCGGGCGAGGATAGCCCCAGGTACTGGCCACGGTAGCCTTCGAACGCCCGCCCCGAGTGTTTCTTCTCCTCCAGCTCCTGAGCCTTCTCTCGCCTGTTCAGGATGTCCGCGATGCTGAAAGGTGTCGGCTGCCCGACTTTGGGCGACGTCGCCTCCTCCATCCTCTCGCGCATACGGCTAGTTCGTCTGGCCGCACGACTTGCGAGCTTCCCGCGCACCACCCGAAGGGACGCCAACGACGCTGGAGTACGGACTATCATAGGCACGGGCGCGCATCGCACCCTTCGGCCCGAGTGTGCTTCGTTCAAGTGTGCTTCTCGCGCTCTTGGCTCTTCTTTTCCCAATTGGAGCGTCCCCCCGCCGCTGCAGAGGTTACGGAAAAGCCCTTGATTCCGAGGGGGAGGAGCCTGCGGGACCGTAGGTCAGGTTAGTTTAGCGCTGGCCTCGCCCACTCTGGCCAATCACCAATACTGCCGAGCTCTTGACTCGGCCAATCGGGCTCTCAGAGCTTTCAAGAGCTTGCGGGGGTAGGGGGGACGGCAAAGCGCGTGCTTTGAGACGCGAGAGCTTTCAAGCTCTTCCCCTTTCCACCCCCTCAATGCCCGGCAATCGCGCTCTTTAACAAAAGTACCTTTTCAACTTTTTATCCTCGCGACTTTTCTCCTTAGGAGTCAACCGAGCTTTATTACTTTTTCTGCCGAGACTGCCCCCGCCAAGCCAAATTACTTTATACTCTTTTCCAGGGTCATTTATCGCCATTCATTTTCGTTTGAATTAGCTATCAATTTTCTCGATTTAAATATTTATTTTGATATATGTCAATAGATTGGTAGTGATGCTCATCATCATATTACATTTGAGAATGAAAAGTATACAATTAAACGACCATTACTGGTTATAACTTCAACTAATTATTTATATCGTTCAATCCTATTGTTATAGAGTAAAAAAAAAAATTTTAATCTCGTACTTTATTAATTTACGAATAAAC
>NW_011948437.1:1989512-2057587 GCF_000503995.2 Ceratosolen solmsi marchali
TCTTCCGATATTCTTTATTGTAGAAATTAATATTTTTCAAATATAAATGAAAATACGAAATGTTTATTTTACTATAAATGCATTAAAATAGGATCTATTGTTTTCATGATAGGTTATTGTTAGTTTTTTAAAAATAAATTATCGGTCATTCGGTATATAATTAATTTATAATTTTAAAAAGCCTAAAAACTTCAGTAGACGATATTATATTCTGTTATTTTTGGAAAGTACCACCAATGCAGTTTATAAAGGAATTTGATGCAAATCTTTCTTCTTTTTTTTTATGTATTACATACAATCTAAACAAATATGAATTGATTTATCAGATACGTATTGGTTTATCTAATTTTAAGAATTTTAATTTAGCAATTACATTGTGTTAAAAGATATTAATGTTAAACTAAAAATTATCAATATGTAATAGAGATCTTTTACAGTTTTTATATTATTTTTAATTACTTACAATATGGATGAATGACTATTCAATATCTATCAAATCTCGATTATAATAGCTTAAGTAAATTAATAGCTACGAAAAGTTATGTTCATAGAACAATTCTAATTTTAGGAATATTGTTTATCTTTTTTGCTCTTAAAATAACTGATCGTTAATGAATAAAATCTAATAATATCAGAGAAAATTATTCTATTAGTTTTATATAATTTATATAATAAATTAGAATTTTTAAATTACGATCAAATATCATGATTATAAAACATAATAATACTTTTCTTCGTCATATGGTTTTTTATTGACAATATTGGCATGATTCGATAATATATTTTATAAGATGTGTATTTTAATATCTTTACAATATCTTTTAAATTGAATTTAAATTATTGTAAATGTATATTGAAAAATTTGTTCCTTTACATTTAACAGCTCGTTGCATATTTAATTCAAGTTATATTGTTTTTATTGCAATAAATAATAGAATTATATAATTAAATTGAAATCGAATAAAATTCACTCTCTACATTTGAAAATAGTAAAATTTTAGCGGAAAATTCTGTCCTTCATCTTTTAAAATAAATTATAACTGGTGTTGAGATTGTATTTTTATAGTATTTATGAAGTTCAATATTAAGAATATTAAAATTTATTTATTATGTTATTATTATTATAGAAAGAAGGATTCGTTTTTATTTCTAAATAAATTATAATAGCAAATAGTTTAATAATTTTGATACCTTATATCATTACACATATTAATGTATTTTAGCTATTACTTTCAATAACACAATTGTCATATGATTAACAATAAAGTAATATAAATGAAAAGCTTTACAAGATAAGTAACGTAACTAACATTTAATTATAAATATGTTTTCAGCATATGTTTATTTATAATTCTAAATACAAATATATCGTATTGAAAATGTTATATTCCACCGTTCCTAAATTTGTGCAAATAACATATATCTGATTGAGAAAAAAAATTGAAGTCACAGCCATTTGGCTATAATGCACTAGGATTTATGATTCGTATACGCAATAATTGACAAGTCATTGAGAACTTAATATAATTTACCTCTAGATAAGATGACATTTTCATTATGAATAGATATAATAGATGTGTGCTTTTTAAAATCGTAATTTGCAATTAAAATAAATACATAATTGATAAATATATAATAATCTCAATTGAGTGAATCATAGTTAGTATTTTTTATTTATTTTTAGCTTTGTACAAACAGTTCTTAATAATTTAATCAATATTCCGAAAGAAAATAGAATGAATTTAATGTTTTCTAGTTTTAGCTAAATTTAGCTTTATCACAATTTTTTTTATCTTAAAACTAATATTCATTTATTATTCTAATTCTTTTTATTTATTATATATTTATTATTTATTATTCTGATTATCTTATACTTAATATTTAAAGTGGTGATGAAAATTTTACTTTTCTTTGAACATCTTTAAAATAAAAATATATTAAGTCATTTCAAAGTTATTAGTAGCTATAATATTGTCAAAGTTTCAATTTTTCAATAAAATAAAGTTTATATATATATATATATATATATATATATATATCATCATTCATTATATGAAAATTATACATTGTTTTCTTTATTTTGTAGTATATATTAAACATATATAGCACTAAGAAGAATATATTTTCAACAAATTCAACTACTAAAATTTTTTATTTACTATTGCACTAGAATTTTTACTTTAATAATCATATAAACGATGGGTGTTATTGAATATTATTATTGATATAATAAAGGATAAAATTATCGAATATTGTTCAGTGAAGTTAGGGATAATAAGGTTTCACGGTATATTATGGAAAAGTGCAATTCATTTTCAAAGATTTTTCATCGCAGAGCCAAAAGTAATTTCTGAGATTGACATAATAAATGCAGGTAATTTATTTGAGCAGAACAATAGTCTATTGCGATATGGCAAGAATAACGAAGTTGACCATCATAATATTTCGTCAATTTTTTTGTTTTCATTCATTTTTCATTTCTCTTTTCTCTTTTCTCTTCTTTATTTTTTCATAAAGAATGCCGACGCACGGTTATATTATTCCGCAGGCTTTTAAAAAATGCGTGCAAAGGTAGTTCTCAACTCTGAATAGAGTTTAATGGTTTTGAAAGTTTGTTTCGGGCTTGCGAAGATCTCGGCGCACTGCGTGTACTCGCGGGTACTTGCAAGTTCGGATGCATGCCCGAGCTGCGCTTTACATGACAATCGCGACTAAAGACCGCCGGCATTGTTCCGGTGCCACGTGCGCGACCCGAAACTCCTCTTTGGTGGTGTAATTAGGTGTGAACCACAGGAGCGTCGAGTACGCCTCACTTGACCCGATGATGGCCTAGTGCCCGCGCCATCCGCTTCGCTCCCTCTTCTCCTCGTTGATGGCGTATCGATGAGAATTTTCGCACGTGATCCCAATGACTCCGAGATACTACTTTACTCCAGCGCTACTCGTTCATCGGCGTTCACGGTCGTTCACGTGGCTAATGCGCGCCTCGAGCACATGGCCCATGTTCTTTGCTCCTCTTTAAATCGCATTTGCTTGCCAAGAAGGTGTTCAGCCAAATTTTCGAATGCGTTTGAATCAATTTGGTCAATGGGATCCAATTTCCTGTTTGATAGTTGGTAAGCTAACCGAGTCATACATCTAGAGCGAAGTCCCAAGTATTGAGCTTTGACGGAAAATTCTTCGCTTTCGCATCTTCAAATGATTTAATTAATTAGAAAGCGATATTTTCCTGATAATGATAATTAAACATATTCATAAATTGATATTTTATTAAAGTGCCAAAGAGTTTATATATTTTAAAGTGTCAAATTTAATAAATATAATTTATAGTAGCTAATAGACGATGCGAAGCGTAAACATATTTTAATCAATACTAATACATTTGCATCTTCGATCGATTCAGGTTCGACGTTTTATTTGATATTACGCTCCCCTTATTACATATATCAAAATTATTATTTCAATAAATTACAGTTGAACGGTGTTTAGAAAAAAAATTCTTTAGCTAAATGTCTTTAACAATTTTTTTGTTTTTTGTTTTTTTGTTTTTGTTAACAAGTAAATATCGTATATTACGAAAAATCCATTTAAAAATTTTATTTATGGAAATAGATATTAAAAAATACGATTTCTTCGGTTCATCAGAACCACTTGAGTACATTTTATATACTATGAAATTCCAGCTCCACACTAAGAGATTCGTCATTTCCAATGGTAGATCACTTCTGACGATTGGACTACTATTGCATACTTAACTTTTTACTGTCGAGTAAAGTGTATCATACAGTTATATATACAATTATAATCAATAGTCTAATTTTCAAATCGCCATGATAAGTGTTAATGGTTAATTCTAATATTCTTTCTAATATCGTAACTATTGATTTTAGTTATTTCAAATTTGAAATAAATTTTAAAACAAACGGATTTATATGTTATAATGTTTTTAGCGAAATGAAAAATTATTCAATGTATTACAAATGATTGATATTCTATAAATATTGATCGATTATGATATTGATAGTTATTCGATAATAATTTGATAATCAAATGGTCAAATCATTGACTTATAAAAAAAATCGATTAGTTTTGAATAAGCGATTAGTAGTTGTTTAATCATAATTCTTATGACCAAAAATTACATTTAAATAGTTTGTTAAACCTTTTAAATTAATTATAATGTCAAACAGTGAAACTAGTTTTATACTTTATGTTTTATCAGTCTCAATGTTGGAAAACAATAAATAAAGAAAGAAATTTTATTTTTTTTTTTATTGGAAATACTTTTACATCCCAATGGCATCAGGATAATATATCATTTTATTATATGGATTTTAGTTGAAACTGCTAATGTTATAAGGGATGCAAATATTTGTCAATAAAATTTGTGGCTATTGAAAAATTAAATATCCTTTCGATTGTATGCAATTTAATCGTCTACATTGTACATACAACGAAAAAACGATAACTATATTTGAAGAGCAGAATAATTATCGAGGAGCCAGAGATGATATTTTAAAAAGTTTATAAACTCCAAGTACCAGAGTGTTTTGCACGATAAGCTCCATTGATGTTGAATTTACAAAAGCGAAGCGCGAGCCGGGTAAGTAAGCTGAAAGGTCGAGATAAGAAAGAGGAAGAAAAAGGAAAGGAGAGGTCGCTTTTTCGAATCAATCTAATCAATAATAAATTATAGGGGAACATCTCGGTACATCGCACTCCCCTAAAGCTTCGCATCTCTGACCCTCCCGCTCAATTGGTCGCAATTCTTAAAGACCTTAATTGGCGCGGAAAATTATACCTTATTTCGAACTACCCTGAACGAGACCCGCTTCGACTTTATTTCTTTCTAGCCACTCTTTTTATCGGCAAAACTTTTTGTGCTTTCTTCATTCTATTGGATAAAAAGAATTTTTACGTTACGACACGAAAATCATATATTCATGCTTCATGTCATGCAAATTTATATTTTTTTATTTATGCCACATAGAGTTTGAAAATTGCAGAAAAACTGTCTGTTAAATAGCAGTTAGGTAATAATAAATAATCCTTTATCAATTTATAGAGTGGTGGAATAAAATTTGCTAATACATAACGCAATGGTCCGCGATTAATATAAGAAAATAATTTTTAATGAGCGATTTTATTTGTGAAGCTTGAACTGTATAGGCTTAAGTTTGTTGAGGCGGCATCGGCCGAGCACACGCTTCAACCCGCGGAAGAACATAAAAACAAGAAGACCGGATGACTGCTGACTGTTTGTTAATCTTGGCTTTTAAAGTCTACACGTCTGTCAGTCCGAAGATGTAATATTAGTGCTTAGTATATGCAGTACCACTGCTCATTCGCTCTTTATTTCTTTTATATCACTTTTATTTTTAACCTTTATAATTTCTATATCAAATTGCCGCTGCTACTTTTTTCATACCTTATTTATTTATATTTTCATCTCCGCTTATATTTATTCAGATTAGCCGTTTATTTAAAAGATTTAATAGATTCGATAGATTGAACAGATTCAATAGATTTAATAGGGTTTAACGGAGCCAATTTATTTGAGTGCTTTAACATTTATTCGTTTAATTATATAAAAGTTTAGGTACTACGAACCGACATCGTTTCAAAATAAACAATTAACAAAATAATATTTATTATTAATTCACAAGAAAACATTGTTGTTTGATTTAATTAAAAACAATTACGGTAAAATTGAAAAGCCGTATATTTTATTATTCAACCAAAGCCAATTATATAATTCATATGTTTATTCAATTATTTATCTATCGTAGGTACAGGCTAATCGTGAATCTACGTTCGGTTGTCGATATAAAAATACCAACGGTCGTTATGAACTCTCTACATTATCGACTGTGAATATATATGCCGTTCAAGCAGCAATTTTAAATAAAAGTATACAATAAGTTATTGCATTTATATATACAAAAAGAACATATCAATGTTAAAATCGATAAAGAATTTTAAAAAAAATATATAAAAACGAAATCTACAAATTGCACAATCTTTTAAAGAATTACATTATATATATATATATATATATATATATATATATATGTAAGTGCTATAGAATTATGCTTATGATAAACATGCGGTACTATTGTCTAAATATATCCTTCATCTACTCCCGTAAAAAAAAAAATTTGAATAAAATATCGTAATTGAATATTAAATATAGAAAAGTTTAGAGTTAATTGTTGAGCCACGTTTAAAATCGAAATATAAACATTAAAAAGTCTTAAATGCGAATATAATATTTAATGCTTTGTGAAATTTATTTCCAGTTATTAATAATAATCTATCGGTAATCATAAACCATTCAAAGTCTACCATAATTCATTTAGTTTTTAAAATGTATCGGTGAGAAGAGTCGGAAATAACGACTAGCATATATTTTGTTTATACACACCTTGACAGTTTTATTGACTTGTTCCTACCGTCTTTTATGACACCGACTGCCCCATCAACCGAATCAAAGTTGATATACGAAATATATGTATAAATATATATCCCCGTGAGTACAAACGTTTTATGTGTAGACACTTGACTGCCAGATGACCCATCATTGCAAGATAACCTAAAAGCCTCTGTGGTTTCGTTCAAGTTGTTACGAGTTTTACCTATTTATAAATCAGATGATACTATCGGTCTCGGACCAATTTATAATTATAAAAGTTAATTTTATTCTTTAAGAATACGGAATTCGTAGCCGAGTTTCCGTTACGGCTAAGCCAATGAAGCCCATTTAATTGCTAGTTTACTAAATATGTTGTTGTAGCATATCGATGAGCGAATGGAAATTTAAAATAATTAGAATTTTAATCATTTGACTACTGCATTTTGAGATTAAAAGAGCGTAAGGAAAGCGTGTATGGAAGATGGAATTGTAATATACGCATCCGTAAAGGCCACTTGAAGCAGTTTCCGTTCGTATTATCCTTAAAGTGGCACTTTTAAAAAATCTTACGGCAAAAAATTGTCCCAAAAAAAAAGTAAGTGCAGCTGTCTATTTTATGTGCCCTTCGAATCGCTCATTTATTTCATTTGGCACCCCGTATTAGGTGCAATTGACAAATAACCTTGGGGTTTACAAAAATAAGAACGACTGTTTGCATAAAAATCATTTTAATAACTGTTTTTAAATATTTTTTTTTTCACATAGAACAATAGATATAATCTCTGTTATTTCAAGTACTTCTATAGCAACAGATTGTTTCTTTTTACAAAAAAACATTTGCGATTTCACGCATGAATTGTAATATTATTGCTTCTTCTTCTCTTCTTATAGTCTTACATAAAACTTCATTTAAAACAATTAAGTTTTATAATCAATAATTAAATACAAGGCATCGCAGTAATTTATTTATCAAAAATTTTTGTTTTCGAAGACACTTAATTACTCTTAGTACAACGACGTCTTTATATTTGCCGTAAGCATAATACAAACTTCATAAACGTTTAATACTCAGTATAGTTTATTTAGGTATAAAATGCATATAGTAGGTGCTCTATTATTTAATGATCTGTTAAATTTCATTCACCATAATCTTTGTAGATTCTGATCCATCGTATTCTGATCCATGAAATTGTAATAGGACATTTGGTAATTCGAGGGATTTGCGTAGCTGCCAAAGTTGCCAAAATCCATCGTGGACTCTATACAATTCTTGTTATCCGAGGTTTTTATTTCCGACACTACATTACGCATATCGGGGAAGGGCATGATCTCGCTCGTGAAATGAGACTTGTACTCGATTTTTAACGATCTTTCGTCACTGTGGTTCGCGCTACGGTACTCCGTCGGGATAATCGTTCGTTGATCGAGGCCCGGATTCCCTCGGTTGACGTGGTCCGGCTGATTCAGGTCCGTTCTGATAAATTCAGAACTTTGAATTTGCTCGTTTGGCCTGAAGTCGGTGTGTCGAATGTCATTGCGCGGGAAATCCACCGATGGGTTGATTTGGGCTTCCGATCGGAATGTCGGCCAGTAGGGTGGATTATACGTGTCTTGGACATTGGGTTTGCCGTCTTTAATAATCACAGGCACGGGTATCTTCCTGAGAGATTGATTTTTGAGATTTTGGGACTGTATCTTTTCTGCGTCCTCCATGCGTGCGCGTTTATTCTTATATCGTCGATTTTGAAACCAAATTTTCACCTGCGTACTTGTCAATTTTAGCGATTGCGCCAACATTTCGCGTTCCGGAGCGCTTAGATACCTTTGCTGCTTGAATCTTTGCTCCAACTCGTAGACTTGCGTCTGTAACACAAATTATTCAAATTCATTTATACATTTATAGTATCAATAAGAAGAATCCTTTTCCTCGTTTTCGGCTTACTTAAAAAAAGGTCTTATTTACTTAAAAGACTTATGCTTATCCCTTTTTCTTTACTTTATTAATGCATACACTTTATAATATGAAAAAATAATTATCGAAGCAAAATATTAATCTAATAAGGTAATAATAACATTCTTTGCTTTCTAATGCAATTAAAATATTGGTACGACTTACTTGAGAAAAAAGAACTCGAGGTTTTCGTTTCATCCTTTTGCCCGACTGACTTTTACGCAGCTCCGTTTTACTCGAAGTCACCACATTACCTGTATTTTGCATATTTTAACAAATTGTTACAATTGATATTTTAACATAGTCAAGTTAGAATAATAATTATTTTAATAGCAAAAGTTCCGCAAATATTTTATCATTGTCAACGATATAATTAAGGTTTTCAATAAATTTGAAAAAACAATTAAATAATGCAATGTAATTTTATGCTTTATGCTTCACTTAATTTCATTCAATTATTTCAGTTCTTAAACAATTATATAGCTAATTAATACAATATTTGATGGTTATATTTAATATAAAATTTATTATATTACAGAACTTTGTATTTTTAGAATGTTTTTTAAATCCTTGTATGTATATGTTTTTGTTGGATATTCGATATCAAAGCTCAGTTGAATCAATCACAATATTGAATCCCACTTAAAAAGACGATTCATTTAATAATGTCTGTTTTTAGAAAAAAAAATTATAATATGTATTAATATCTATAATTATAGTAATATAATGTGAATGTAATATGCTTATAAATGTAGCAATGGACAAGTTTCAATTTTAAAAATTGATAAAAATCCAAATATGCGTTTAATAATTATTTCTATAATTTAAATCTATGAAACTCGAGTCCCGGTTCTTGAAACACACGTGCACGTAAATTGTGCGATTAAAATCAACGAGCAATTGCAAAAATTAAGTAATTAAGCCTTAGTTTTATAATAATATAACATTTTTAATATTAAATAACTTCACCATCTTCGACTACTGAATTCTCCTGATACGGCGGAACGACTTGGCTGAGTTGATGGACATGGTTCATCTCACCGTATCCTTGATAATTGTTAACACTTTGTTCTTTCAATTTATCCAAATCCCAAGTACTTTCTTGTATTACATTATATCCGTAATAGTCCGGTTGCATTTGATTGTTAATTTCAGTTTGAATGTCTGTGTGCTGATGGGTTTGATAACAATCCATACCGGGAATTTCTTGCTCAGCGCTAAGAATATCTCGAACACTGAATGGCGTAGCCGATATTATAGTAGACAACATTCTAATACATTGTAAGTATTGCCAAGCAATCGAGACTTTTGTCTATTATATATATTATGCACTGTGTAAAAAGTCACGAGAAGTTGATTAGCTCAAATGTATTATACATTAATATCGCAAAGTCCCGATTCCCATTGTAAGAAATCCGCATGGCCAAGTACACGTTGATATAACAAAAGTCTTGAAGATCTCTCCAAAACCGTTGAACTTTGGAGATTATCAACAGAGTATAGGAAGAAAGCAAGGTTTAATCGTATAACACACGACCTTCAAATCACGAGGGTAGCTGAACACGAGTGAACAGTTCGGAGGGTAAATCTATAATGTTTCTTGGTTTCTCGTCGAGTCAAGTGTCAGTCTGTAGACATACACCAATGCAGATTGCCTAAGCGTGTGTGCGTTCCTGGGTGGAGATTCACGGACACTGCTTTCTCTACCAACATTATCCCACGACCAAAAAATGCTCACATACCTTTTACATATTGCTTCTTAAAAATATTTGTATCTAAGCATTTATTGCATTATTCATTGTTTAATCTCTGTTACGATATTTATCCCAATATTATTGCCCATCCTTCTTAACAATAAATACGGCATTTTTTTCATAGAGCGTGTTTTTTTTTTGTGTTCAATTTCAACGTATTCGTTAACAACATTAGAAGGCACAATTACTTTTATTAGGAATTGTTTACAATTGTAATACAGACAGGAGTAGTCATAAATCATTTTGGGGCGGGGATTATTTTGTGAGTGCCGCCTATTGAGAAACGATCAGCCAATCTGCGACAAAGGTTAAGGCAACAAATATTTAGTTAATATTTTGTATAATAAGTATCTTTTAAATGCCCTAGTTAATATACTAAGTCAATATCATTATCTTCATTGCGAGTTGATTATTATTATTCATTCAATCTTGTTAATATTCTGCACACGCATGAGATATTGAATAATTTAAAATTAATAATTTGAATAAACATTATGTTTATTAATTGCCTTAGATGTATAAGCCGTAGAATTTCAAAGCCAAATAAGTAATAATAAATATATACAAAAAGATTAAGTAGTAAATATAATTAAAAAAATATATAAATTAATATAGCTTTAAATGAATATAGCTTACTGGAATGCAACGCTTGTAAAATTTTTTTAAAAGTATTTTTATTATTACTTGAGAAACAGAAATTTAACACTTGCATCTGAAAAATTCGTTAGTTTATATTTCGGCTTTAGCATCAATTTTTATCACATTGAAATTTATAAAGATAATCGTAAAATCAATAATTGATGCAAAACACATATGAACACCAACACACATTCGCACGTATACGCATATGTGCAATAAATTTAAGAATTTTTCAAAGAATTTATGAAATTCAATATGGGTTATGAATAATCAATCGCTCATTGAATTACATATTTCCGTACATAGATAAACACGTACAAATAAATAAATTACTAAATCTTAAAACATTACGTACTTTTGTTACATTCGAAAAACAATGTATTTTATAAAATAATTAAAAAAAAATTTGAAAACAGATAAGATGCAATTATAATTTCATTCTTTATATTTTTGCTCAAAATTTGGCAATAATTGATAGTTTTTAACAGACGATTTTATTGGAATAGTCGATACTTTTAATTTTTTTATTTAATAAGTTTGTCATTATCGGATAAATATGTTTATATTATTGATTAGTCAAAAATTAAATTGTAATTATCTAAAACAATCGTTGTAGATTGAGAAAAAAAAAATTTTATTATAAATTACCGACTCATACGTCGTATTCCTATAAGAATGTTTAAAAAATTTTTTAATTATTTCGGTAAAATATTTTGTTACATATGTGTTGAGAGTCATATCCCATATTTTAATAATCATTTTATGTTATGAAGAAACGTAATATTTTAATTATTTTACATATTAATGAGAATAATTATTATTTGTAATGTAGAAAGTAACTTTTACCTAAGCATTACTTAGCTAATGATAATTTGCTCTTCATAAGCTTACTTAAGCTTAAACCTTTAGTAGTACAATTATTGTACATTATTTCTAATAGTTTTGTAAAAGTTATACAGATCCAGAGATCAGTTGGAATTATTTGAACATTGCACTGCCATTTAATCAAAACCAAAAATGGAGGAAAAACTATGGTTAAAGCAATGCCAGTTGTTTACCCCTGCCTTCTTTGAAAAAGTAGGGATTTTCTAAAAATCTCGTATAAACAAGGTTTCAAATTGCACAGCAAGACATAAAATAGATTATATAGTGAGTGAGTTGTCGAAGCGATCTTCGCATCCTTAGTATTACTTTTGAAAGATTCTGGAAAATGTAAGGCTGAATAATATTACAAAGATGGAGTGAAGTCCATCACCACGTGTCTAGACAACCAGATTCATGCAATTGTCTAGGCGGCTTATGTAAGAAAAAAAAAATGGAAAAAGAAAAGAAGTAACATTGGTGAATGTTCCAGTACTGCTGGCGAGCATAGGAAAGGACTCTTTCGAGGCTGACCTCTTCGAGTCGCGTCACATCCGCCCCGATTCCGGAAGAGGACTCTTTCATTCCGGTTGTCCATTCGGCGAGAGGCGGAGATAATTTATGGTAACAAACCTTATATAGCGCTTAAGAAGTTTCAGCCGATTGCGACTCGACCTCTGTCGATTATTCACACTATTTCTTATATGCTCACAATTAACTTTTCTTTACTGCAAGAATCGCTTAATAATTCATATTTAAGATTGAAAATTTAAAGTAATAATGTAAAATATATAAGGTCATATAGCACAAAAATAACCGAGTGTTATTGTATCGATAATTTACCCAATGATGATATAATTGATTTTGTTTTTAATATATTGATAAGTATACGAGTGTATATTTTAACTTTGAAATAAAAAAAAAATTAATTCAGTTCAAAGACTTAAAAAAAAAATTTAACTTCATAGTATAATTTTCATAGTATAATTTTGCAATAACAATATTATTACTCTACAGCGAATGCTATATTGCGAGCAGAAAACATATTGTTAAATGTTAAATAATGTCGTAAAAAAGTGTACAATACGAAAGTTCATCCAAATTTCCAAAGTTTGTATTATTTTTCATAAGCATTGAAATAATCATAAATGATTGGCACTCTTATCAGGAAAAATTGATGGTAAAGCGATCGCCAATAAAATAAATATATATATGATAGTGAATCGCAGAGTTTTGCCAAAAGGAAGAGAGGGCTCGAAGTTTAATGAAAGAGCCCGAGGAAAGGACCTCGGAAGTAGAAGAACCAGAGAGATCCTGAAATGCGTTTGCCATCGTGGGCGGCGGTGATCGAACGGCATCGGCATCGGTGTCGGTGTCGGTGTCGGTGTCGGTGTCGGTGCCGGCGTCGGCGTCGGCGTCGGCGTCGGCGTCGGCGTCGGCTTCGGCTTCGGCTTCGGCTTCGGCTTCGGCATCGATGTCGGCGTCGGCGTCAGCCAACGTGACATGGCCCAGAGCGCGGCTTCTCACACAATGGTCCCTTTTATGCAGGCCGCAGTCCGTTAGTGCAACTGGACGCCACATTGCCCATATCGTCGTTCGCTTTTCCTCCTCGAGCCTCGGCGTTTTTTGCCCCCCGCGACAACTTTGCGTTCGCGCTAGGGCATCTGCTGCGTGCGAAAACCCAATGACAGGGATATTTTTGCGCGCTGCCCTCGGCTCGAGAAAATCGTCGGGGCCCAGCTGGCGCCCCGTGTACTTTGACTCGGCAATTAATCCCTGACGTTTGAAATGTTACACGCTACCGGCGTAACGACGGCTACTCCCTTTGGACTTATACCACGCGACAGACTCGTATTTGCTTCGGTAATTACTCGATGTCCAGGCACTTTATTTTCTAGACAGATAATCATATGAATTTGTCCACCGATTCGATCCACACAATCCGATAATCGTACTCGCCGTCGTTCTAATCAACTACACTTAGCCTTATTCGAATCCACTATATCAGGACAATGGTATTTTTTTTTTGTTTCTTTTTTTTTTTATATATACACTTTATATTACGAGCATTACAAGCTCATTGACTTGAGAATGAGATGCATAAATAAATATTGTAAATAGAGTTCATGGTTTACAAAAGCCACACGTAGTTTGCGTAATGTAATAGGCGCGAAAAATGGGTAACGACTGTTCGAACTTCCAGGCGTTCGTCTTGGCGCCACGTCGCGGGCGACCTGACACTTCTACGTCTTTCCCACAGTCAAGGAGACGCCCTCGTTATCTTCCGATGCTTCCAACCCGCCCTTCGACGATGTCGCGTTGCTCGGAGTTATACACATATAAAATAAATGCATCGCAAAACGTCGTGGGAAATGTCGAGCAAAGCCGATAAAAAGTAAATCGATGGCGCGACCAACGCAATGAGGATCGAATTACCGTCCTGTAAACATTCAATCGTCTCGTGGCTTTATTTTCTTGCACTCGCCACGGTACCTCAACGATTTGGCCAACTTTGACCTTAGCGAGGCTGCTCGAGCATGTGCTACTTTTACATCGTTCAACATAATTTCTATTCTCGATCAGAATTCGCTTGACTCTTGGCATAAAAAACAAAACAAAAACAAAAAGTAGCAAAAAGCTGAATCTTTGTGAAATTTAGTAAAGTGTGATTTATCTGCGCGAAGCACGGAATTTGAACGAGATCGCTTCGTCAAGGGTTTAGGATGCCAATAGGCACGTCTGGATTATGTTAAGCCTGAGAAAAAGGAACGCGACTGCGCGCGCCTTTACTCGTCTTCTTTGGTGGGAAAATTAAATGCCTTGTTCGCTCTTTTTTCGAACCTTCGAACAAGTACATTCTAACAATTTACCATGTATACTCTCATTAACTTTTTATCTTTCGGGTATTTTTTTCAGATCCACTCAATACTGTGACTGACACGTGACAACTTAGCTTACGATGGACAAGCAGATCTAGTGACCTATGTTTTATTATGACATCATACCATAGTTATTCTTGAATCATTACATTAGTATTTGAACATCATTATTCAGGTTTACAATTAGCTTTCTTTTTATATATTCGATTTGTACGAAATAAAATTAATAATGATAAATTATAAAAGTCTAGGAACGCTTATTATTATATAATTTCTTAACTTTCTGTTCAACATAAAGAATACTTGTCTTTTATTTATTTCATTTCTCAATTTGATTTTTAAACAATTTTTAAATAATTATAATTATTGCTAATTATGTATTTCAAAATATGTCACAGATACTGTAGAACCTTTTATATATATCGTCTTCGTCCAATTTATATAAATGCTCATGCATATAATGCTTATAGAGATAACAAAATAATTGTCATAATTGCATAAAATGAATATTAATGAAATGAAATATTAATGTGACGAAACAAAAATTAATATAAAATTAAAAATAATTAACATGAAACATTAAGACTAATATGATAATTCATATTGTAATTGCGGAAAATCACATATTTTGGCGACAGATGACGTCTATTATAATTAAGGAATAATTAGTGATAATTTCATTATCTTCTTACTCTAATGTGCTGACTAATGAATGGTCGATTGCACAAAAAAATTATTATATTATTTATGAATTTTATTTATTTTTTTTTTTAAATCACTTTATTTATGATGTATTTGACATATATTGCATATGAATCTGAACACATCTTTCATTAAAATTTTAATATTCATTGTTGTTGTTTTCAAAAATATATTTACTTTTTTTTACACAATAATTATTTGTAACAAAATATTACGAAATGTAAATTAATAGACTGTGTATAATTGTAAAAATAAAAACTCAATAAAAAGTATTAATTAAGCATTAAAATGTGTAAAATATTCAACATTACGATAAAGAAATAGTATTTATCACAAAATATTGCTTAATATAGTTTATAAAAATATAAAAAATGTCTAATAAGCACTGAATTAAATTTAGTATATTATATACGTTACATTCAAATTATACTGCACAATAATAGTTTATCTAAACAATTTGAATGCATATTTAATATTATTGTTAAATAACTTAAATAATATGTGTATAATTTATAAATATATTATTTAAATATATTATTTAATAGACATAGAAATGGAAATAGAATAAAGAAATCAAGACTAACTTATCTTTAATTATATATTAAATCTAAACAGTATTATTATAAAGTACAAAAAACTTGATAGAATCCATGTAAGTAAATGATTATACAAGATGCAAAAATTATTGTGATATGCGTCTGAAATATTTGTAAAATTGAAATCAACTAAAACTGTTATTCTAAATTTTATTAATTTTCACAATATTCATTCATATATAGAAGTCATCAATAAAATAAATATTTTATTAAGTTTACTTAAATATTTTAGTATTTCCAATTTACTAATTAAAAAATCTCATTGCATATGTTAGAATTTATTTTTAAAAACCGTTATATATACATTTACAACATACGAATTAATAGTTTAACTATTTAACAACTAACATAATAACAATCATTATTATTATTTTTATTAATATAATTATTTTAATTTATATTTTATAAACCACACAAAGTTAAAAAGTTATAAAATTTAAAAGTTTTAAAAGTTTAAAAATAATATGTATTCAGAAACTATAAAAAACTTTTGAAACTCAGTTAAAACAAATTTTTGGTTCTCCTAAATTCTTTAAGAACATAATTTGCAATATTATAAGAAATATAAAAAACAAATATTAATATTACTTAAAATATGAAATATTGCGATATTGGGATGATATCGCGAAAAATAATTAACTAGACACAACATTCATTGTTTTTATATTTTTAATTTATTTAATAATTTATTCTATTTGTATTTGTAGTCCTAAAAAAAATTTACCATATTAGTATAAAAATAAAATATCAAAATATCGTATGTTGTATTAAAAAATTTTTATTATTATAGTCAGTAAATGGATTGTTGAAGACTATTAAAGAATAAAGTTCAAACAATTTCATATTTAGTTTTAGAATATTAAAATTTTTGAGTTGCGATTTTGTTTTATTTATATTTTGTATAAACGATTAGGCAACAAACCTTTTTAGTATTCATTAGTGAAATTATATCAATATATTTTAAAACGTATACGTATTTATGAAACAATTTAAATAATTGGGTTCAATAATAACATTTATTAACTCATTAAGCATTATGATTCTACCAGAATCAATATAATACATTTGAATTATCGCTATCTTTATTAAATGTAATTTTATTATTCAAAATGATTTTCACTACTAAAGTTGCATGTTATGCTGTTATTGTCAATTAAAATACAATTTCTATAATTAATTCCATATATAATAGATTAATTACATTTTTTCAATGTTTTTTATGCAATAATGGGATTATGTAATAACGTTTTAATTTGTTATATTAACAAGGAATTGATAAATGTAGAAAAAATCTATGTCGTTTAATAGTAGTGTTTATTAAAACAAAAATTTTAATATTTGTAAGGATAGCTTCAATTTTATACGTCTATCTATAAATTATAGTCTATTATAGATTATTAATTTTGTCTCTGCAACATAATTAAATAAATATAAAAAATCTGAAAGTCATATTATAGTTGATATATTGTTTATGTGAAGTATTTGAAAAATTTTATGAAATGTAGATAAAAAAAAATTAATTGTGTAGATAAAGATACTGTTTATTTCCACATTATATTACGTATATTTTACTTTGATTTTGCAGTGAGTAAGTTGAACTTCTCGGAACTCTTTTATACTTATCTGTAAAGTGATTCAATAGTACTTCATTTGCTGTCCATCTTTAATTGTTGTGTGTAAAGTTTAAAAATTAGGAGAAAAACTATAATTTGAAATAAAATTATATAAAATCTAAAATAATTAATAAACTTATTTCAATTTTTAATTTTACTAACAGTGGTATTTTTAGTAGTGTAATTTTACTGAAATATTTTTCCCTTTAAATTGTTTGGAAAAGTCTTTGTGAAAATTTAATTATTTGAAGAGAATTATTTGAATTATAAGAATCTATTTTTTGTAAAATTATTCTCTGCATGCATAATATTTCAATGTAAATATCAGTAAAAGTTTTTCCAATAGCTTTCGATTCCTTTCGAACTAATTAATCTGAATATTAATTTAAGTACGTTGATATAGGCCTTATTTACCATATAATAACATATTATTTTGTAATGTATAATTATAATAAATTATCTTATTTGTATGATAATTTTTTATTTCTAATGATTATTTATATATTTAATCACTTGTATTTTATATAAGCGATGAAACAAAACAAGCAAATTTTGATAATAAAATATTTGTTAATCATTAATTTATATTTAAGCATAAGAAGTATGTATAGGAAGATGAAATCTATTTATATTGACTTGAATACACGTGAATTAATAAAATTAAATATGATGTTAAACAAAATTATGAGCATCTCATTTTAAACAGCGAACAGTAGCTGAATACCAATTATGTCTTATCAAATGACTCATTTTTTATTTGCTGCCTAAAACTTAAATATGCTGAGAAAAACAGGACGTAGTTAGTTCTGGATTATGTCAAGCAAATGCGTCTCAGCCTTTGTCAGTACAGTAATGACTAGTAAAGATAAAATCTACCTACAATTTAAGCATTTTTTACAATTAGTTATAGTCAATTTTTGTTAAACATTTTTTGTTATAAATTTTTCACGATTATATGCTTCTTGAGTAAAGCTGTAAACTGCTCATTAATAAACATTTTTATACTTACACGCTTATAAATTTAGATAGTAAACATTTACTGGTAGAATAGTGTATTAAGTGTGCTTCAATATATTAATAAAACAATCTTTAAACATTAATAAGAATATTGTTTCAAATAATAAAAACGAAGTATTAAAAAACCTTTATGTTATGGGAATAAAAATAAAGGAAGAAAATAATATAATTATTAAAGTTAATAGTGATTAAAGTATATATACATTATTGAATGTGACATATTTTTGAATAAAAGTAAAATATTAAAACAGTATAAAATATACAAAGCCATGGATATCGTTTGTAATTCATACATAAAAATTATTAGTTGATAACAACAAAATTTTTACGTAAAGTGACAATTAAATTTGCAAGCTTTTTAAATTAAAAATAACTCGTTTTTTAAATCTATTTAAAAAATATTTTGTATCTACATTATATTGTCGATAAATTATCACTCGAACTGTTGGTTAATACGAGGTCTGGTAATAAAGAATACAGTTTTATCCTATGTGTAATACCAAACTGTTCACAATATCGCCGCTAGATGTAGATACGAGCATTTATGAGGTTTCAGGTTTAGTTTTCAACTACCTAACTACGTACAGATTTTTTGAACTGGATACTTATCACTGTTTTCTATCGTATATAAAAATTCCAAATAAATAAAACAAATGTAAATTATATTATATTATATTATATTATATGTATATATATATATATATATATATTTTTTTTTTTTTATTTATTTATTTATATTTACATACGTGTCAATGCATACTAAGCGTGATTACTATTTACTGCGTATTGTATATGATTATTATTATTAGTATATTAGTATTTTTAAATAAACATAAATACAAGATGTAAAACACATTTAAACCAATTGCACATTTTCATAATTTATTAGTTCAAATAATATCTATATTATAAATGCAGCATGCTACATATAAATATATTTACAAATGAATTTTAATAACAATAATTATCCAAATTTATAATAATACGGATTACTTTACATAATAAATTACAAAAATTTTAAAGTATAAATTTGCGGTATAATACTTTTATTCGATTATTAACATATTCTTCACTGTTATTCTCGATAGTAATTTCTAATAGTAGTAAAATTTTATTGGAACAAATTTGTACGCTAATTTTAACTCTTTATTACGGATTTAATTTGATAGAGATAGATATCAAGGAGAATAGTTTTAATTCTTGAATGAACTGTTTGACTAGTAGAGGAACACGTTCTAATTTCAGAATATTTTATGACTATATTTACATATTTGATTTTTTAAATTTTAATTCTGACTTTAAATCTATAAAATATTATCGTATTTATAAAGCACAGAAAACGTAATATTTTTTATTCAAAGTTGATTTTATTTTAATAATAAGTAAATCTAATTCATTAGGTTTAAAATTAGCGTTGTCTTTGAAACATGATGACAGAGATATTTTATGTTACATTTAAGTAAATGATATAGTAAGTTACATTAATTTTTTCATTAATCTTAATTTTACTTTATTATAATTATAAAACATAACAACATTTATTGATTAATATGAAATCAATACTGAAATATATATGATTTTTATGTAAAAAATTTCTTATATCCAAATAATCATATGAATGGTTACAATTTTTATATTTCTTAAAATTTTTACAAAGTGTAACGTTAATTATATATAAAAAATCATTTAATTATCTACAGACAGCATGTATATTTTGAAATTTACACCTTATTTAATAATAAATTATCTTTATAATAAGTAATTATGTTTAATTTTATGAAAATAAAATGTTTTTATCAACAACATAGTTGATTCAATTTTTTAATATTATTAATTTGAAGTTTCCAATCATTTATGAAGCTCAAATACTTCTGAAGAGATATATTAATTGTTGTTTCGATGTTTGTCATACTTTTTTTTGTCATACTTTTTTTTTGTCATAATTTTTTTCTTATGTGAGTTGTTTAATAATACAGAAAATTTGCGTTAGTTAGATTATTTATTATGCTGATATTTTTATTCTATTAATAATTTTTAATAAAACGTTGATATAATTATATTTAATTAATTCAAGAATTTTAATATCTTATTATACATAATTAACTTGTTTTTTTAACATCTGAAATTTATTTAAATGTGAATTTTTATGTACGCAAGAGGCTATTTAGAAAATAAATTACAAAAGTAATTATTTCTCTTGCTTGCGTAATAAAATACAGGTAGTAAAATTTGTGAATTCTATGTTTACATAAATGTTTAGTGTAAGTGCACACTTGTAGAAATTATGTTAAATGGCAAGTAAAATCAAGATGAAAAACGTAAGCTTATTTTTCAAACAAGTGAATTCTTTACATCGTTTACCGAAAGTGTTTAAATGTTGGTTAATTAAAGTAATTTTAAAAAATTATGAATCGCCTTAAAAGGCACACTTAAATCCAGCACTTTGTGTTACACAAAAACTATAATATTTATTTCATTCTTGAAATATATTATAATATTTTAACTTTAATTATTAACATTAAAAAATATAAAATAATTCTCTTGATAGAAATAATTTAAATAAATCTAAATTTTTTTTCTAACGTCGACACAAAAACAAATAAGGATTAAGTAATTTTTATAAACGTAAAACTGTGTTTCAAACAGCTTGTTTTTCTTTCATTAAATCATATTGATTTATAATTATAAAAACAATTTTAGATGTAAATTGCATCATCATCTTTAAGTAATAATATTACAAAGCTTTAAATCATTCATTAGGATCCGAAATACAGTATTTATAATATATATTAAAACAGTATATTTAAAGTATATATTAGTTTTTAATGTCTTAAAGTTTCTAATTTTAAATTGATTTTATATTACATTTTTTTTGTAATGTATAATATTCAGAGCAGTCACTCAGTAATATATTAAATATAATTAAAAAAAATTATATTTAAAATGATTTTACATATATATATATATATGTATATATTTATATATTTAATGTCAATACCATATAATAATGATTTTTAATATTAATATTATAAATTGTTCTTTGTGATTTAATTTAATTTTATATAATTTATATTGTATTCTTTTTCTACATAACTTGGCGTAAAAATGTCAGACCTTTTCTTTATTTGGGATATTACTTCAGTGTAATATAAATTATTCCATTACGGATTTAATAAATGATTATTTGGAAAACGACTTTTAATAATGTGTTTTCTAATAAAAAAAAATATTTTATTTTATTTTTAATGCCGACGATACGCGTGAAATTCTTTATTCAGAAATATGAAACTATATAGCTATATAATATTTTATTTATTAGGAAGTAATAAATTTTCATGAAAATATATCATTGTTATTAATTTAGAAAATTTTCTAATTATGACATTATCATTCATTAGGACATATATAGCTTCATTACAATCGTTTACAATGTTATCCACTACCATAGACTTAATCTTATTAAAAATTATATTCAAATTATAGTAATTATATATTTCATTTCAAATAGTTAAAAATGAAAGTACTCGTCAGGAATTTATCGCATTCTCGGAATTCAAAGATAAAAAATTTACGTTACGATGTAATTAATGAAAAATTTCATAATACGATTTATCAATACTTAATCAGTGGCGCTCTATTAGTTTTTAATCAATTATTTAATTATGTATAAAAAATTCCATCATACGAATAACAATTATTGATGACAAAATTTTATGTTTATAATATATGGTTATATAATATGGTTATATTATAAATCGATTGAATAATTAGAAAACTTGTGCATAAGAATATTTATTAATCATATCTGACAATCCAATATTTATAATTTTTTCTATTACAATATTTACATATTTTCGTTCTTCTAATTAATGCGCAAATTATTTTAATTGCGCGTTAAAAATATTATTTTTTGAATATATCACATTTGCTATAATTTATTATAATAAATGAAAATAATTATTATATAGATAAATTACTCTTTTTAATAAAATATCTTCATTTTTAGATTTTTTTTTCAAAATGTGGAAAAAAATAATATTACAATGTACATATGTTTTTTTTTATAAAATCTTGATGTTACAAAAATATGTACACTTAATAATTAACATAAACACATTACATTATCTATATAATTCACTGAGATTGTATCTTTATTTTATTAAGTCAAGCTTATCTAAAAGCCTACAAAGTTTTGAAATAATTATAAATTTTGAGTCATACTAAAAATTAAGCTTTTCCTATTTTTTAGTTTTTAAATTTTATAAGTCTCATATACTCATATACTCATTATTTATGTGACGATGTATCATAAGTTTACAAATATGCCTATAAAGAAAAAATTACTATATAATTTTTATCTCTACAATAAGTGCTTATTAAAAATGAATTATCGTTTATTAATCTAACAATTTTTATTGTTATTTTTAGATTTTTATTAATATTTTAGATTTTGAAGGATGCTGCACGTATTTAATTCATTTTGAATAAAATGTAAATCATTAAAAAACAAAATATTTTAACTTCTCTAATTTATTATAATTTTTTGCTTCGTAAGATTTAAAAAATAATTTTTTAATTTTTACCTAGTGATATTTGAAAACATCGTTCTATCTCCGCTTCATTCCTTATAAAAGTTGAATCAACTATTAAGAATATCAATGAATCGGTCGGTCTTAAAATCATGGTATAATTAGTTATAATTATGAATGAAATGAATAAAAAAGCATATATATAAATATATATATATATATATATATATATATATATATAATCTACAAATCTTCGTATCTTCGTATCTTCGTGCTTGATGTAATAAAAAAACTCTTATATCGTATTTTCTCTAAGTTACGCATTCGCACTCATTACTTCACGAACATTAAAATTTACAAAATGTTCTCTCGGTTCCTTCTACTCAGCTGATTATGTGATTATGGGTGCTGATTACATCGAATTTTTCGTTTGTTTGTAAATTCATAACAATAAATTTATTAATGTATTTACAAGTCGTAGTTAGTCGATAAGATAACAGATGGGAATAAAATGGTTTTGCTGGTGTGTGTAATTGGACATGGAAAAGTCCGTGAAAGGTCCGGTATTTGACAGCTCCGTCGGCGCACGCGTGACATTCCACTTGATTTCGTATTTGACATTCGTACATAAATTTGAGAAGTCATTGTCGAACGGTTAGCGTGGAATTTATAGAATGCGTGGATAAAAGAGAATTGTATAGTGAGAGATCGGAGGCTCGGTGTGAGCGCTCCTCGGTCCTCGATTTCAGTCGAAAAGGGCCTTGATCGTTTGATTGGAATGCCAGTTGTAAAAATATAAGATGTACAAATAGCGTGTGTGCCGATGAAATACGACGAAGACATTAAGATTATGATTAGTATTATTAGAGATATTTCTCGCGAGACCGCTGAATAATAAGCTCTTGTTGCTATGCTTTATTACAATATTATTCGATGAGTGTTGTTAATCGGTAAGACATAATGTTGTATCAGATCCAGAGAGAGAGAGAGAGAGAGAGAGAGAGAGAGAGAGAGAGAGAGAGAGAGAGAGAGAGAGAGAGAGGTAGAGAGACAGACAGACAGACAGAGAAACATATAGGCAGACAGATAGATAAATAGATAGATAGATAGATAGATAGACATATAGATAGAGAGGTAGTGAGAGACCGACTGCTTGCTGAGAGGCACGGATCATCGGCTCAAGTGGTGGCTCGCGGTGGTCCAATTTGTCTCGGGTCTTGATATTGTTACAAGCTCATTCTTAATAATGCGATCTATGGATCATTTATCTGGCTCTTTTTTGGCTCGGTCCTTCTCCACCGAACCTACACCAGGTATATCATGGAGTGCTGCGTTTATAAGCCTGACCTACTATTGGACGTCGCTTTAGCTTTGGTCTCTTTTGTATGAAATCGTCACGTGTAGGCATCCGCTGACTAGATAAGCCAAGGCTCCTTATCATCCTCGCTATTATTTTAAAAATATTTCGTTGAACCTTCTCCACTGATTTTTCTTCCTCCATTTTTTTTCCTTTCACGTCGAATGTTACAAATTGCTTATCGTGTCCGTATATTGGTATCTTGTTCATTCCTCTTATCTCTCTTCAACTTTACTCACTTTTTACTCTGGCCCCTTCTTTTACTTCGTTTCTTCTTCTCGTTTCTTTGGTCTAACTAATTTTTTAGAAAAACTCTCTCGACACACTTTCTACCTGATTAAGTTTCGCCCATAAAAATGTGCCTCGTTTTAATTACGTTTCATTTCCTCCTTATACTCTTTTTGTAAAAAATAGCTTCTTAATTTCACGATGACTTTTTTCTTACACCATTTTGATTTTGACAACTCAGTTAAAAAGAATTTCATTCTCCATTTTACTCTTTATCGTTGTAATATTATATTGCGAGTATTTGCTTTAAGATAAAATTAAAGTAGTTATATTATCGAATCCGAATTAAATTTTGAAAAGATTGTTATTGCATTTTAATTTCATTGTGTTAATAACAGTTAATTACGTTACAACTAATTTTCATATAATGAAATTTGTATTTTTATTATCTATTTTGAAAGAGGGATTTAATTTATATTCCATAGTCCATTATATTGACGCGAATAAGCAATGTGATTGTAATAAAAGAAACTTAAAAGGAAAAAATACGATAGATAAAAAAAAAGCAGTACAAAAGTTTGTCATAAATGGATGATAAATGATGATTAGAAAGAAAAATGGCCGTTAGTATATATTTTCTCTAAAATGTCGTTTTGACCCATTATTATTCATATCATTAAATATAAATTGTTTACGATTATTATGTAAATGTAAATTATAATATAGGTAATTACTAAGATGACATGATGAAATGATGAAATGAAGAATAATGGGAACGAAGTGACGAACGAGGTGAAACATTGTTATGGCTTTGGATTGCTTCACTTTTGTTTCATCGACATCATTCATTCCTAAAGCATCCGCACAATACAACATTTTACTCGAAGCATTCTCTTAATAAAATAAATATTTTCAAATTTTGTCGTTCCGTCGAAGTGACGATTTCCTATGCCATTCCTCTAATTGATACAATTGAAAGAAAAATAAGAAATATACGGATACGTAGCGATCGCAGTTCCGAGCAATCGAATAAGAGTCAAAGATCGACGCTGACCATAAAGGAGAGGGGCAAAGGAGTGGTGAAGAAAAGAAGATAAAAGAGTCTCGAGAGCCAGAGGCTCCGGATTACACCCCCTGCTGTGTAATATATAGGAAGCAAGTATCTCCTTTGAAAGGCTTGCTCTTTCTGTTTCTGTGCCGGACTAGCTAACCTTCCATAATTGATATGAATGTCTTTTAGGCCTGTTCACGAACATCGTTCTTGGTCGCTTTTGAAAATAAAAGCCACGCCGCCAACTCGCACTAAGCCAGTTGAGTATTTGAATTTCAATTCCCCAACGTTCGGGGCCCACTGTCCAGTGAGTTCCGTTCCCAGACATCCGGATATAATACATTGGAACATTTCTCGCTTGCGATATTACTTATTTACCGCTGAATTTTCAATTTCACGTCTAAATTTCAAAAATTTCCCTATATCTTATAATGAATTAGTGACGATAAGAGAGCACTAATTATCGAGATTACTACACTTGTGTCTCAATATTTTTCGTCGAAGGTAATGAAAGTATCTGTTAATTAGCTCTAATTAGCTTTTAGATATTCTCATTGATGAGTAACTTATCACTTAGTGACAACTGTCTTAACATATGGTAATTACTTAACCACGCGTAGTTATCTTAAATAAAGATAATTTGTTATTTAGCCATTATAAATTTGCAACTACAATACAGTTCACATTCAAGAAAAATATATTTTGTAGTTTACCATCGTATTTACAATTAACATTCAGCTTAAATTATTATACTTTACTATTACTTTTTATTTTCTTACCGATAGACTCTTTCAAAGGAAAATTGTTTCAATTGTATTTTATAAATGCGACTTTTATAAAAACGTTTATTAATTTTTTAATGATTATAGAAACACGATTGCGTCATACGTTCATTAATTATGATTCATTAACGTTCATTAAAGATTATTTATAATATAATTTGTTGTCATATGACGAGCATGAAATAAGTTACCAATATGTTAACATGCGGAAATCGATATTAAATAGAATTTTCAAAATTAATAATAATAATACACGAGCGTAAATGGAAGATTTCAAATAATTTCTCGGTAGAATCGTTAAATACGAGCGCGTATTATGTCTGTAGTTCATGATAAAAATTCATATAAAAGATCAGAATTGTATGGAAAAGTAAAACCGAATATTTCACGTGGCTTAGATTCATTTCCGTTTTTCATTTCGTAAATCCCGCAGCTACATAACTATAGTTACAAGTCGGACTCGGCACACAAAAGAAAGATACTTACACGATATAGTATGGACGATCGGTAAAAGAATCCGAAGGAGCGAGCACATGTTCGAGGAAGCCAGTCGCCGAGTAATTAGTTAGTTGATCACGCGTCGGGAGCTCCGAATTGCAGTAGTGTTGAGAGATTCCGATGAGGAGGAAGAGGAAGAGAGCAAGAGAAGAGAGAGAGTGAGAGAGAGAGAGGGAGAGAGAAAGATAGAGAGAGAGAGAGAGACAGATAGAGAGGGGGCGGGGTGGAGCGAGTTAGCTAGGGTAATTAGTACTTACAGATACTCTTGCGCGCGCTTTTAATGATCCTCGGCAAGTTGCACAAAAATCACACCATTAGGAAACCTCCCATCTTTGCCTCTTTCTTCTTCCTATACTTTTTTCATCGTGACTTTCTATGCATCTTTTAAACGTCTGGAATGTTGGATTAATTCGTTCGTTCGTTCGTAGCAATATAGAGAAGCAAGAATTTTTTAAGACTGGATAACTGCAAAGTCGCGATTAGAACTGCTTTTCAGTAAAGACGTTAAAATCCTTGGTCTTTAATTTATTTACTTTCCCTTCAGACGCTCGATTCTCCTTTTATACACAAAAATTATACACGTCCAATGATAAATTTGTACAGGCAATATTGCAAATATAGTTTTTTCTTTTAAATGTTTTAGTTGAAATATTTCAAACGCATACTCAACCATTCGATTTAAGGGGACAGTTTTTGAATTAGCCAAGAGCTGCATGTTTTCGGACAAAAATTGTTTTTTTTTTTTTTGAGTATAAATGTAAACAGAAAGAGAACCTGATGAAATCTAATTAAGCACTTGAAAAAATCGAGTTCTACTTTAGTTGTGCGAGAGATTGTGATATCAAAAAGCCAATATATAACATAGTTGACTGCTGTTAGCAGTATTATAGTATAATGCAAGGGCATAAAAAGGAGGAGCTAGGAAGAGGGTGAAGTGGCGAGAGGGAGTGTGGGTCGGAATAAAGATCTGGTCTTCGCATATATTGCGATTTAAGAGGGCCCACTCGAACATAACGTGCAGTTGGGCCAGAAAGCAAAGCGAGAGATTACGATCTAAGCATCCCCGAGAAACAAATGCCGAGTGCAGCGCCTTTGTCGGCTTTCGGGTCGAGTCTTGTTGCATATTACCGACACCTGCGTGTTCCTTTTTTTGACTTTGCCCATCTCGTTTATGCACTCCTACGATACTTCCTCGGCTTGTAGTTGCGCTGCAATAGTTCGTATTGTAATATAAGGCTCTCGTAAGTCGGCGAATGAATTGCGCTCAGCATGCACGTATCAGAGCCAAAATACTGCATCTGACATTCTTGTTGCTTGCATCATCTCCGCGCTCACTTACATCCGATTACAAGTTCTAATGGAAATTAACTACGAATGACATTATACCTTTATTAACTCTTTATTCTTTCCGAGCTAGCATGTATTTTACACGTGTTTTTTCGCTAAGGTCAACTTGTATAAGGAGCTGATGATTAATTACCCCAGGCATCAATTTTGTAATATGCTGATTAACATGTTTATGTTGCTCTATAATAGGGGTCGATATTATTTGAGTCTGACTTAAAGTATTTCTTGCGTTTGTTCGATCGTACTTGTAACATCGACTAGTCTTGAATGTAACAAGGGCAATCTAACATCGCCCATCGCATACAGGACTTTCTCTACACTTTTATTACGGAGCATCTATCTTCCCAGCTATTACGAACAATTAAATTATCCAAAAGTTACGTCATATCTAATTCAAAAATCATTTTTAATATTAAAAATTTCAATCTATGTTATTAAATTGTCTTATTAATGCAATTAAAAAAATTAATTCTAATTATACTCGTGCATGATTATAATCGAAAATTTATATTTATATTGTAATATTTTAATATTACTCTTATCAATATAATGGAGTTGATATCAATTTAATGAAGTTGAAATATAAGTCGTTAAATAAGAATTGCAATTTTTAATTGTAATTAATAATTATAATACACTACAATATTATCAATATTTAATTAAAACATATTGTTGATTGATAAGAATTTTAATCTTTTTCATTTAACAAAACAATGTCAAGACTTCGATTAGGCATATATATTATTCTATAATGTTGCGCATTTACTCACAGTATAGATATTAATAAAGAATTATTTTAAACTCTACTTAAAGTAATAATTTTGTTATAAATTAAATTTATAAAAATGCGTAAATATTAAAATAAAACAAATATTTTAATTAAATTATGAATGCATCTTTAATCAGACAAATTTTATCTTTCAAAACTTAAAATAGAAAAGAATTTTAATTCTAAAGTAGTATGTTCTAGTAAAGAGATACTACACACGACTTTATAAAAGAACTGCTCAAGACTTTTCGTAAACTTAGGTAATATACTTTAGAGTAAAGAGAAAATATTCCTTATTTTAATTTTTATATAAAGTACCTTCAAATTTAGGCTATATAACTGCGTTCATATCTTGAGAAAATAACGACACCAATAAAACAACTAGTGTAATGTGTGAAAATTTAATAAAAAATATAATAGTGTTGATATAAATAATAACTAACAGGTAAGATTATAAGTAAATTGTTCGATTTAATTTATTCAAGGATCATTATCAATTATGTACTCAAGAAAAAGTAAAATTTTGTGTAACGATCATTTGTAATTAAAATATATACTAACGTAATTGTTAATTATATTAAAGAATATTTTTCATTAAAAGATTATCATTAAATGTGTAAATAAATAACTCGACAAGTTCTCAATATAACTATCTAATCATTAAAATATTATAAAGATATATTTGTATTATTACTAGTTCTTATTTATTGCTTGTTATTAATGCCAAATTGTTAAAATGATATATATATATATATATATATATATATATATATAATGAATGAAAATGAATAAAAATACAGCAATCATTGAAGTGGTAACCAGTAGTAAGAAACAAAAACTATAATTATTTGATACTGCAAGTATCAAATAGAAAAATATTTGGAAAGTGAATCAGTCATTTGGATGTACCTCGTATGAAAAAAAATTCTTCTGATTCAAGGAGGTATTTTATTTTACATAAATCAAGAAAGTTAAATAGGTGTAATAATAGTCAGGAGTATAACTCATCGATTATCGAATTAAGGGAATTGTGGAGGGAACCAGTCTAATATGAGGCCTGGGAAAGGTTGAGAGCTCCGTGATCCAGAAATTACACGGATTTTTTTTTATAAAGCAGGTGTATTGGTAATGAAATCATGTTCAGGAGACTTCTTAACGTGGGAGTAGCAGGGAATGAATTTTCCAGACGATTGGTCGCGTAGTTCAAAAAAGCCAAAAGACGAGATGTCGTGTATGGAGAAGTGGGATGCCAGGTAGTATTTCCTATTAAGTCAAGAAAGTACGAGTGTTGAAGATGGAGAAAGGGAGAGAGAGAGAGAGAGAGAGAGAGAGAGAGAGAGAGAGAGAGAGAGAGTGGAAAAAGGTTAGTAAGCGTTACATAGGATCATCACGGTTAATTTGTATCTTCATGGGACAAAGCTGCGTACATTACGGGAGACAGAGTGGAAAAATTTTTTTCTTCTTTCACCACCCTGCTTGTTTGTCGTCGTTAAAATCATTCTCAAATATTTCTCTCCTCCTGGAACGTGGCGCTGTAGTCACCTGACGTAATTGGCTCTGCATCTTTGCAGCCAGTCGCTTAACAAGTTTGCTGTTTTGCGTTTGAGGGCTTATACCAAATAAAAATGTTGGAGGAGAAAAAAGGGGTAAAAGCTGAATTCGAGCCCGTGTTTCCCTGACTTCTGGGCAATTGAAGGCGACGCTGAGAGTGGTCGAGGGCCAAAAGGAGCAAAATGAGCGGATCACGTCATATCGGGGCCAAGGATCGGCGCGGTCGCCTTTGACGAGGATGACGGACTCTAATCCGCTCAAGTTAGACAAACAAATGACAATGGAGATGGTTATCTACGAAACTAGCTTCTCCCTCTCCCTTCCTCTCTTCGGGCAAGCAAGATCCGTGAGTGCTATAAGAGCATTCAGCGCGAATTCGTGTTGGCCTCTATGACTCTCGCAGGTGGCTCTAACGACGTTAAGAGCCCTAATGACTGATACGACACGCTAATTGGCTTTAAGCTGTAGAGAGGAATGATGCTGGACGACCGAACCCCCGATACATCTCTTTTTACACGACTTACCTTGATTTTTCAGTGCGGATCACTTGTCATCGTACTCTTCTCGTTTAAAGTTAAGGGCGCCCATCGGATTAAGCAAGGCCTTAATTAAACGTGTTCGCGGGTCCAAAATTTTTATCAAGTTTCAACGAGGCAAACACTTGACTAGGCATAAAAAAATATTATTACCTTTTAAATTTTTTTGCATGTTTATTTAACATTTTACAATTTCATGCAGCATCAAATGTCTAATTTACTATTGTTATTTATATAAGCGCAGAAATATTTTCAAATATACAGCTGGATAATTAAATAAGAAGTGGTAATATATTTTCAAGTGCTTTGGCTTCTTTAAAATTAGTGCGCTTGTAAGTTTATATTAAAATAGGTTCGGTCTTATTCAGCTGTCTTAATGCTCGACAAACTTGATATAATGAAATTAAGTATATGAGATAAACTAAAAGAGGACGAACAAAAAGCCAAAAAAAAGTCAATTTGTTTGGCAGTAGAAAATGAACATTTATATACTTAATAATTTATTCGATATTTATATAAAAAGTTGTTTTAAATCTTACCAATCTTAAACTTAAAACGATAAAGTATGAAAAATATTGAAAAAGGAAAATACTGTTAAGAAGAATGAAAATGATTATTTAAATTAAAGGTATTATTATATAACAAACAGTAATTTATTACACAGTGATGACTTAGTTAATAATTAGGATTTAATATTAACAATAGTTACTTTTGATGTTACATAAATTTTTTAATATCATATTCCAATTTATTTTACACATAAAGCACGCATTTTATTTAAAAATATTCAAATGTCCAGTATTCTGATAAGTCAATTTACTTAATTAATTAGCATGATAATAAATGCAAATGAACAATAGAGTTAAGAAGTTTATAAATTTAAACATATCAGAGCTGGATTAAAAAAAAACAAACAAACAAAATAACAAATAAAAAACAAATAAATAGCAGTAAAAAGTGGAATGTTGGATAAATGAATAATACTCAACAAAGTGATAAATATTTTGTGATGAGATGCTTTTGTCTAAAGGCCACCACTACATCTTCCATTTTTTACCTTTAATACATTGTACAATAATTTGTGTGTATGCGTACTTGTCCAAGGATTCTTGGCTCTTCGTCTTCTTCTATTTTTTCATTCAATTGAAATACATTGGCTGCTCTGCATTGGTTCCCCTTCTCAGCTACCCTCCTAACCTAAACCTCTTCGTTCTCTGAATTCGTTTGTGTTCGCGCTTCGATACACATATAACGTAATCGCGACTCTCCTCTCTCCTTTAGCTGCTCGCGCTCTCTCTCTCTCTCTCTCTACGCGTGCGTACAGATCCCTTTCCTTAGACGGCGCTACCCGTAAATACGAGAGCGAGGAAGTTCCGAGGGCGAGGGAGAGATGGAGCGGTTGGCTGTCGGTGGGGCGGTGGGTGGGCGGTATGGAGGGGGAGGGGCAGTTAGATGGAGCGAGCGAGCAAGTGAGAGTGAGAGAGAGAGAGAGAGAGAGAGAGAGAGAGAGAGAGAGAAAAAGGGAGCGTATGGACAAAGAGCCAAGACGTCTCAATCCCGAGAGAGTGCGCGCCTTGGAGGGTCGCTTACCGAGCCTCTCGAGAGACCGCGAAAACGTGCAGACTGCGAGGGAGAATGAAAGGAGGGAGAGACTGCAAAGGGGGTACCACACACCGGGCCTCACAGATCACCCCGCTATCGTGTCGGGCAATCTCGCGGCATCGAGATGCGCTTGTTATTCCTCTCTCCCTTGCTCCTCCCCTTTTCCTATCTCCACCTTCTCGCCATTCTTTCCCTTCATTCTTGTTGCGTAGAGAAGACTTTTATCGCGTGGCACTCACAGACGATACCACGATAGACAGAAGGTAGTACCACATTCATCTACAGGATGATATGCGCCTGTGACGAGTATGAGTGTTCATCAAAATCATTGATTCTCGTACAAAATTGGTAGGCTCTTGATATCGTTAAAATCGTACAACGAGGGATTGTCGTTAGCGTAGGGACGTTAATAAGGAGTAAAGGAAGTAGATTGGTGCACACCCTCAACCCGATCCAATATTCCGCCAAGCAGTTCAATTCAGATTATTCCGTTACTATTCTTCATCTTCGAGCTGTTTCCATAGTGTTGCACGCTTCCGGAGATTTTTAGATCCCGATGGCTTATTCAAAAGGGAGGCCGCGGCAATTCGTGAGATACACGGTATCGGTATCAATACGATGTGTCTCGCAGAATCCGCGATTGTAAAGACAACATATTTCCGCGAGTGGGCTTTTGTGTTCGAGGGCCTGCTCGACACAATCGGTCGCCCGTATTTCATGCGAGTCGTGCATCGCTGTCAATACATAAAAGTGCTCACTTCTATTCTTGAAATTCATGTGTCGCCGATAATTGATTTATCACACATGGCAATATTTGCTTTTGTTGTCCTGAATTGGAATTAAGTCTTTCGTTTCTCCATTTGAATTGCTCGATTTTACCTCCCCCCCCCCCGACGCCGTCATCCCTCCTCTCACAATCCCCACCTACCTCTCACCATCCCACCCTCCCACTCTCTCTCTCTCTCTCTCTCCCTTACGTTTTTCTTTTCTTTTTTTTACATTATCTACTTTATGTATCGGTCGCATTGGCCATTCTATTGTGCGGCTTGAAAAATTTTTGATATTGTAAAAAGAGAATTTCACAAAACGAGTTACTTGACTGAGAGTATTCTGTTTTCATCGAATGAAAAGTAAATAAATACTTTAATTAATTTATGATTAGTTGTTAAATACTTTATAACATATTTATCTATTTTATTAAAGATAGGAATTTCAAACAAAAATTTCACTTTTCACTATATTTAAATCCGTACTATCGGTACGCATTGAGTTTTTTGTTGTATGTAAATAATTAGTTAAATATTGATGATTATTAAAATATTGTATTTATAACAATACATCACTACTTAACAAATACTCCATATTTCTCATTTTTATTCTTTTAATAAAATTTTATTGTTAATACATAAGCGTGAATATTCTTTTAAGTATGAATTTACCAAAAATTCACAGTTAAAATGCTTTCTTGACTTAATTTTTTAGCTTTTATAATATTTTTATTTTTCAATGATACATTTACAATAAAAATGTACAGTTAATAATTATTAGAGTATAAGTAAATGTACAAAAATTAAATACGTGTACAAATAACGGATCGAAACACAAGTAACGAAGAATAAATCTAAGAAAAAAAATATCTATTAAGTAAGTACATTTACAAATTAATCTATGTATACTTACTTAAGGAATACGTTTTCATTTCATACATATTCTAAATTTGCATATCGTGTTGTATTTTGTGCGTGTGCGCGCGCGCGCGCGTGTGTGTGTGTGTGTGCGCGCGTGTTTGTGATTGTGCGTGCGTGTATGAATCTGTTGTACAAGAAAGTTAAAAAAATTCATCCTTCTTTACTGTTATCGGAATAAGGTTGTAAATTCGTTTCAGTGTGACAAGAGTCGTAGATCAGGGATCTCGTACAGTAAAGTAATCGATCAATTGTCCGTTCGTTCAATTTATGCAAAATTGTAGCTTCCGTTCATCACGCAAAGACCAGCAGGTAAAAGACGCAGGCAGACTGCTCGAAACACAATGACGATTTGTGCTTTCATTTATCCATTACAATATATTTAAGCAAATATATACTTGCTTATTTTTCATTTTTCTTAAATTTTTAAATCGCATCTTTTATACTGTGAAATTTCATAACGTAAAAATTTTGTTTTAAAACGTACAATTGTATCTATCATATTATCAACTATTGTTTTCGATCACTTATATACATTATTTTAAAACATTCTTCTTTTTCTTATATTATGAAGTTAATTTTTGATGTATATCAGGAATTATCATTTGCTCCATGAAAGAAGATCCATAAAGACAGGGTATTGCATGAGTCAATAAGTTTAGTTTCTCACTTGACGTTTGTTAAGTTGTCGGTGTGCAAAGTATTTTACTTCGAACAAAAGCCATTCAACAGTCGTGCTCTAATTTAATTTTACATTAACGGAAACTGGAGATGTAAGTGAACAAGACATGAGCAATTCAATAATTGAGACACAAAAGGATAGGAAAAGGAAGCTAAGATTCGAAAAAGCATCAGGAGATTAGAAGAAGGGGCGAAAGGAAGGACTCAATCTTGTACTAACAAAGGTAGAAGAAGATATAATAGCCAATCAAACGATGGGGACAAAAAGTCAGATGAAAGCCTTGTAAAACGAATGTTGTTTAAGATCGACCAGAATAAGGGCCAAGGTATAGATAATATAAAAAGCGTATCTAGCGCATGTGCGCACCTTCGAAAATATAAACGTTATTTTTCTTTTAAAAAGTTTCTTTCCTGTTACCCATTCGATCTTACAGGGGGAGATATTAATTAGAGTAATTACTGCTAACTACCTGGTTATTAACGCTTGGTCCGAAATACTGTACAGCTCCATTTCTCATTGATAAAAAACTAAATAAACAACACTGATAAATGAAAACCAATATTACTTGCCTGTTGTTTTTAATCTTTCCTTCATTACTTCTCCTCTTATCAAGTCTTTCTACCATGCTTGCTATTGGTCATGTAATGGAATATTTTCTCCAGCATTTATAAGACACAATTGTCGAGTATTTAATAATGATTGTTAAATAAAAATCGAACTGCTTTCTATGTGAACAGCACAGAATAGTGTGATTAACCGACGAGCTAATTCACTCATCTGATTCTTATAAATTATAAATTAAGGTGACGTAAATGTACAATAAAGCCCATTCGAAGGAAGTGCCTCGTGAAAAGCCGATAAATACATAACTTCACGAGTTTCTTATTCGCGAGTTTAGACAGTATTCGAAGAAGACTACGAAGGTCTTACAGCTTATGCTAACGTACTCAAATTTTCCAGCTGACAGCTGAAAAAGTACCAAGCGGCATTAATTGTGCATGCATTTGTTGATAATGACTGTGCAATAGTTAACTGTACTATCGAGGTTTAATGAAGGTACAAGGTGGCAACTCGATAGCGACAATATTGATTTCGAAGCATTTCTACAGGCTGTATTCGTGTAGGTCCGAGTCGACACTCTCGAGCACATTAATCGCTTTTTAATATTTGTTTGTCACAGGTTTCGAATGTAGAGATGGTTGAAAGAGCGTTTAAGAAAGACAATTCGTATTACGTTTCATTGTTGAAAGCTCTCGCTAAGCGATTCCCTCTTTGTTCCGTAGCCCAAGCTCTCTAATCAATTCCAATTAGAGAAGGGAATATTTACTCTCGAGGCCCAGGAGCGCAGACTATTAGCAGTCACATCCCCTCTTCTTTTATCTCTTCTCATCCAGCCGCTACAGGACAAAAAGAAAAAAAAATGGAGTCCGTTGAATCGCTCGGTTATAAATCAAGTAGTGTTCTGTGCGCTGCGCGCTTGCGCGAAGATGGGGGGGGGGGATAAGGGAAAGAAGCGGATCTCGATTAACGATGATGATGCTACCAAACTCGGTTGGTACATTCAGGCCTGCTTACAGTCGGTAAAACAGAAGGTAATTATAATCAATAATCATTGATAGAGGCAGGTAATTTGCCGGATAGCAAGCTGCTTCGTATATATTTTTTGCGCATTTCTGTGGACCAATCGAGATTGAATATTTAAAAGAGCCTCGGTAATAAATGTAAATATGGAATTGACGCGAGCCTTCGTGCCTCGAGGCAAATGAGTTATTACAAATTATTATGTTAGTGTACCCGTCTTCTATTCTTACCATGAAATTGCATAACAACATATCTACAATAAAGTAATAGGGTTATTAATCGATGTACTTATAGATTTAAAAAGTATTTTCAGACAATGTCACCTTATATATTTTTTTTTAATTAACAGTTGGGCTTTCTAGTTTGTCATACTACATTTAGTCTCTGTAAGCAAAGCTCCAAAAACCAAAAACTGTGGATGGAAAATAAGGGCGTTAATCAAGATTCGCGCTTTAGTAGCCATCAGTAATAATTTTATTACTATTACGACGAGTTAATTATTACGAGCTTCGATAATTTGTCAAAAGCATCAAGTAATAAAGCGAATGAATCTACATTCCATGATTAAATTAAAAAATGCTAGGCGCGATGAGCTGTTAGAATTGTGGGTCGAGGAGGAGAGGCAACTGGCTCGCAGATCTAAAGAAAGAACGATATAAAGAGTAAAACAACGAAACAACGAGAACGTTGGTAGGACGTAAAAAAAAAAAAAAAAAAAAAAAAAAAAAAAAAAAAAAAAAGAAAGGAGAGGCCGACTGTAAAGCAAATGAGCCGCGCGATATCCGCGAGCAGAGAAACAAATCTTCCGGGACTGCTTAACAATCGACCGTTTATTCGAGTGCCTGGACCAAAGATCGCGCCTGGAGATCTTTGCCAGATTCCGCGGAAGAGGAAAGCGAACTCGATTTAAAATTCAAATCTTATGATTTGTGGTCTTGGATACTCGTACTGGAGAACGACTCCATTAGAGACAGCGAGGCGGGTTATATCAACCCGCCCTGGTCCTTTGTTCTAAGTCTTGCAAAATTAAGCGATTCTGGCAAAATTACAATTCGTCCCATGGGCCTTTGATCTATATCTATTTTGTTCTGCGAGGACTTCCAGGCGTGCGCTTTTTTCGCGCGGACGCAAATAAACGCCTGGTGCGTTTACCTAGACGGGCGGCAGTGGTGGTGACGGAGTAGGAGAAAACGTAAAAGGAGTTGACGAGCCTCCGCTAGCCGAAAAGCAAAAGAGTCGGAGCATCTGCGCTAAGAGCGCCACTTAAGCAGCACTTAAAGCGTCATTAGTCATCGCGCGCGAAGCTTGGCAAGTGCACTTTGGCTCGCCTCAACCTTTCTAAGGTATTCGAAAGGGAAGAAAGAGATGGAGGATACGTTATGGGCCCCGTAGTCCTAGAGTTTTTGATAAACGAGGCGTTTGTGTGACTTGCAATTAGGCGGTACCACTCTATAATCTACGGGTAATAATTCGAGATTTTGGTGCATTGGTCGTGGATTCACTCAAGGACGAGCCTTCGCCTCCCTTACACTTCCTTTCTGTTATCTCTTGGCCTATTGGTTGCATTTCTACATTAATTTACATCCACATTTACTGACTGTTATCATATTAAATAAACAATTAGTTATAAATAATTTTTTTAATTAATTCATCGGGTCAGTGATAATAATAAATAATGCCTATTTCAGTCACCTACTAGTCCATACCGCGCATCCGTTGATACGAGTGAATAGTCGAATTGAATAGTCGTTGCCACTATTTTTCAATTTGTTTCTTTTTTAACGCATCTATTGTCGAGATGAGTAATGTGAAAAATTATGCTTCAAGCCTAACAATAAACCATTATAGATGCAAAAGACTCTCGACGAATCTTATCTATAGTGAGAGAAAAGAATATAAGGAAATAAAATAATTCTTACACCATTATATTAAGCAAAATCATTTATAAAGGATAATTTTTCCGTTTCTTATAAATTGTTATAAAGGTATATGCTTATATAGACATTTACGAATACTATCATAATATTTTTTTACAGAACTCTAAATATGTATTTAATTGCCTATTACTTATGTTATGTATCTAACAAAATTTAACTTTCGTATTGTTAACTACGGCCATTAAATATTTATTAATTGCAATATAAAACTGCTCTTATCGTTATTGTATTACGATTTTAATTACGGTCGCTTAGGTAAGACACTTAAAAAAATTAATTTAGAAAACTTTACCATATGGTAAAATAATTAATCCCTACTATTCTCACGTAGCGATTACATTTATATGCTCAACATATGAATGATTGAATAGCCTCTAACGAAAAATTATGTTTGTAGCTGATGTTAGTTGGAACATAAATAACTTAAAATTTGCTGGTCGTAAGGGGAACAATAGAAAGCCATGCCAAGCAGAAAGAGAATTATAAAACTGTGTAGACGCGCGAAAGGCGGGAAGGAACGGAGGAAGTAGCGACGACTGGGATGGGAAAGGACAGGCTGCTGAGGGAGAGGCTTGCATAGCAGCCGTACTAATTACAATAGGAGGGGCGCGGCATGTTGGTTCGCTCGCAAACCTCAAAGAAAATTAAGTAGATTTAATTAAGGCGCGCGATACGAGCGAGCGCCGTCGTCGCCACACACTCTAACAATACGTAGATATATTTAAATCGTTTGCTAAGGTTTCAATTTTCTCCATCTCTTCCATTAACGCGGCCTCTCCACTTCTCTTCTTCTTCAGCACGTCTTTCGCGTGCATTCCATCTCTCTCTCTCTCTCTCTCTCTCTCTCTCTCTCTCTCTTTCTTTACTCTTACTCTCTTGCCCATTCCAACGGGCTAACGCTTCACCTTCCTTGTATACATTTTTCTAACGCGACATTGCTTCACTAGTCACACCGCTATACAATTAGAATGTACTAATTGATTTGTTATGGCACATCTATCTACAATCCGTTGCATTTGATGATTCAACTATATTGGGGCGCCTTCGTAACTACTCCCAACTACAATCACCTCACGATTCCTGTTTAACTTTATAATCTTTGCCAAGTAATGAATTATTATTCACGCAGCTGGCAGCAAGTTTAGAAGCGTAGTTTTTCAACATTCAATCGCTTTCGCTAGCCAATATTGACATTAGCTGTAATTCATATTTCTTTAACTTAATGGTTACAATAAAGTTAAGTTGACTTTTAAATAGTATCATTCGTTGCAATGAGAGGAGACAAGTTGATCGGCGGTGTTTTTAACGCGATTCGAAACTTTAATTTTTCCCCACCTTCTCTCCAATAATGAGTAAAAATTTTCAACGAGCTTTTATCATTTTAGACGAGCATTTCATCTTCATTTCATCAAACAAAAAAAAAAAATAAATAAAATAAATACTAGGTTTCATGAAGGGAGGGGAAATAGTATTTTGTATAATAAGCTTCGTCAGCTAATTTTTCTTCATGCTGAGCCTAGAAAAATAAATAGGAAAATTAAAAATGTATGATTATTTGCATTTTTTAAATATACATCGTCACTGCAAATCTAGAAACTGTATTATCTAAATTATTTAATATTTAATATTAAAAAATTTCAAATGTTATTAGTTTACTTTAAGGTTAGTTTATTGTATAATTTTTGAAAACTTTTGGGATCTAAGATAATGTTATATTTTCCTATAGACAAATTCGTGCGACGATGCTCACAGACTTCAATTCTCTCAAAAGGATTTTATAATTACTTAAATAACTTCGAATTGTTTTTTGTAAAAAAAAAAAAAAAAAAAAAGATAGAATAGACATACTTGACGCATCGAAGCGACTAAATGTAAGCTTTTAAATATTTTAACTGCGTGGCAAATACATCTATCATACGATTATATTATTCAATAACAGAATGTTACATATCTCAGCAAATAGCTACATAATCTCGTCCATTTTCTCACACTTCCATTTCCTCTTTGTTCGAGTGTGATTAAGTCATATTTCAATATTGTAATTAACAATAGTAATATCCCATTACAAATGAGAGGTTATCTTTAACATATAATAGATGCAACTTGTACAGACAATGAGAATTACAAAGTCAGCAACTTTACTTTTAACAGACGTATGTGTCATTATACCCACAATCGGTATAATAGATCAACCTGGAATAGTGATTATATCGATTAATATTATTCATTATTATGTATTTGCCTTGTCTAAACTGAAATTAACATGATCGAATGCAAAGACTAAAGCTCGTAAGATTGGAGATTGACATGTCGATATATCCCTACTCTCCATCCCGTTAATGTATTATATAATAAATTCTATAAAAAAAAAATCAATACAAAAGTTACCGTTTTAGATTACTTTTCGTTCTCTGCAATTTATACGTATCCCATCGGTAATGCAAAAGATATTTAGATAACCAATAAGCAGTAGTCTCAGTGCCGTGGGAGTGTAAACGCACCCCAGGTCAAAATATTAAAAACTACTTCTTTACGTTAATGATATTGGCGCAATACTCGACACATGGATCATCTCCCAAATATCGCAGTACTTTTTTCCTTTATCACGCGGACCGACCATTAATAATTTCAAGTGTGCGAAAGGCAAACAACGCGGGTGAGCATGACTCGTAATCGTGTTTGCCGGCAGCTTAGTTGCGAATTGATTTTCGAGGCAGTTTGAAAAAGAGGCTTCTGTTTCTGAAATCCGAATGTGCGCACCGATGAGAGCATATATCATCCCCGTTAGAGGATATAATCAGCATTGTACTCGTCTTTTGTGGTATCAGGCTTAAATTCGAGGTTATAAATAGCATATGCGGTAACATGCCGACACTCAATACTGCACGCAGCACATTTTATTGCTCGCTGTAGCGTTCAAGCTAATAAATATGCAAGAAATATTATCTTTAATAATTCTAATGTTATTGCTTGCATCGTTTTTATATACTAATTAAAGTGTAAATGTTACTAATGTTGCATAAATTCGGTTTATCCTTTTATCATTAACGTGATAAGCACCTATATTATACATAACTTATTTATATACTTATATATCTTATTATGTGTTATTTATTTAATATCTTTTCTCATTATCTAATTATTGGTTTGCAATTATCCTTCTATTAATTCGTGAAATCAACTTTACAACTTACATCGTTGCCAACAAGATTTCATTCAAAGAACATTATGTGCATATTAATATACGCAGAATAAAAATGAGAATTAAAATAGAAACTGATATATCTAAAAACATTATCCAAAACAAAAAAATCCAAAGCCAAAAAAAAATTACTTTTTAGTCTTGTAATCTTCTATTAGTCTATCCTATTAGTTATTTTTGTTTAATTTAATTTTACATGATGAATTAGAGGTTGTGTAGTAGCCTTGCACATTCTTATTTATTTATTTTTTTTTTTTTGTAATATTGATTTGCTATGTAAATATAAATATTATAATGACTATTAGTTTCTCTTGTTTTTGAATATTATTTTATTGTACATTTTAGTGTAAGTTTGTATATTAATCAAACCTTTGAAATTAAGCACTAATCACGATCATATATTGAGTTAAAAAATTCTTCTCTTTTGTAGTTTTTAAAAAAATTGAAGGTAAAATTACTTGTTAAGATTATATTGACATTCGAGTTGTGTTATCTCTCTCTCTCTCTCTATCTCTCTCACTTACGCCTTTTTTTTCTTTTTCTCTTTTGTCTTTACGACTGTCTTTAGTAAAAATCGAAGCAGCTAATAGCGTCTCGCACTCATTGAAATGCCAATTAATAACACTTTCTCTGACTCCTGGAGCTGTTCGCTTGCTTCTGTACGAGTGTATGCGCAATGAATAGCTGAAGTTTCACCGCATTAATTATCATCGGTATGAGAATTAACGCCGGAGTGACCTTAAGAAACAAAGAAAGTCCGTGCTAAAATAATAATTTCAGAGTCTATTTTCAGCTTTATTGTATTTTTTTTCTCGCATAATTATTAAAAGCCCATATTCTTTATTTTTTTGAATTCAAATAGTACTTGCTGACATCAAAATTTGATTATCGTCCTTGCCATCTTTTCACCATTAGTTCCACATCGGCATTGATATATTGTATAAGATTGCGATAAATGCTTATAATAAACCATAAGAAAATTTTATTATAAAAATACGACGAGAAAATGGTGAGAGGGGCGGTAATGCATTTTGGCCTAAAATCATTAGAGGCTATAATTCCTTATGCAAGAGCCGATCTCTCCTGCATTCCCATGATGATCAGAAACTGACATACGTTCTAGCACGGGGCAACTTATTAAAAAGAAGATCGAAGTGGGGTGTCAATGGAGATTTACCCCAGGAGCTGTTTTAAGCTCCCTGTGACGTCAATAAAAATCAAGCCCGTATGAGGGGGGTGGGCACGTAAATGCGAAAGAAAGACTGAAAGGGAGGGTAGGCGCGAGCTACGATAAGGCTGAAGGGAAGACAGGCACGCGCTCGAAGGGTCTTGTTTTATTGGTTTATTTATCATGGTGTAACCTCGTTGGCTTAACCGAGGATTACGCTCGTCAGATTTTTATTAGCTCGACTGCATCATTTCAGCCCTTAATGTTGTATACGCTACCGCCTTTTCATGCTTGTGTATTGTTGCTGCGAGGCAGCACTACATAGTCCACCACATTGTATCGGAAATTCTCACAGCGATGGCCAAATATCGAGACGATGTACAAAACCAACTGCTTTATTGCCGACCCTCCGATGAAAATTGTTTTTTTTCGAGCGACCTTTTAATTCTATGTTAATCGGCGATTATACATTTAAACGATCCGTATCATCATTCTTAATATCAAAAATCACTCTCTGTCTTGTTAGCATTGAGCTTCATATTATAACGTATACTTACATTAATAATTTGATATAGAAAAAGATTTAAATTTCCTATGGCAATTGTTTTGCTCGAACAGTAACGAATTTACTGTGCACGTCTTTTGAATAATCAAGAAATTTTCAACATATTGCTTAATAGAATTATCAATGACTTTTATATGAAATTTATAAAAGTTAGGTTTTCATAAAAGTATTAATAATTGACAAAATAACTTTTTTAATTAAAAATTTTCAATAACATTTTTCAATTTCAAATTAGTAATGGAAGAAATGTTGGAAATTATAATTATGAAGAAAAGTGAAATCTTTTGTTATGGAAAGCCATTATCGAATAATACTGTAAAAATAAGTAGTAAGACATGAAATATATTTTCATTATCGTAATTTTTTACATACGTTTCAGTGTTTTTATTGCATAGATTATGACTTATCAAACTAAATAAATATAATTTGATTGAAATTGCATATCTTTGTACAATTTGTTTATTCCTTTGGATCTTTTTAAACTTGATTAAGCCATATCATTAATATATTAAATTTCGAGTCATATAATTTATTAATAGTATCGATAATTAATTTATCCGTATAAGCCAATTATATACGTCAATTCTCCTTAACATGGTAATATTATTGATATAAATATATATATATATATATATATATATATATATATATATTACACGTGATTACGATATAAGTATCAATTTCTAACAATGAAGTACTATCAAATGCTATATTTCGCAGCAGAATCGATATAACGTATTTGTAAGCATTGTATTTGCGCAATTAAAGTACCTCATTATAGAAGAATAATTTCGGCTGTACCTTTTTTATATTCAAACTTGTTGACGGGGTTATAGAGTTTCTCCCGCCCCTCTATCCTAACCTAAAAAGGAAGCGAGTCTTGCATCCCACCTTAGCGTTAAGAACAGATTTCGACTGCGGAAGCCGCGAACAGTCGTTCCTGGAGAGGATCCAATCTCTTTTCGGCGATTTTGCGTGGCGAAGGAAGGAGAGGCCGCCGGGCTAACAAGGCCCTTGGCTCGATACTTTTCCGCGGTGGCGGCAGTGGCGTCGGCAATATATTAGAGCCAAGCTTGGGGGTCTGCAGTATTGTCATTGCGGCCGTCCTTCTCCGCGGCTGTCAGGGCGCGGGCCGTCCTTTGTTCCGCGCATGCAAAATCAACAGGGCAAGAAAACGACAGGGGCAAAAAGGGCGGTCCGTTGAAAGCATGGGGCCCCAGGGCAAAAACGTCCCGGGGAGAGAGACGTCAAAGCGATCGGCGCTCGTTACGTGCGCGCTAGTCATACACGGCAGAGGAACGACTTTTTAATTGAAAGTGATTATTTGGTCGATAATGGGGGACTCGTACGTCCCTCCGTTCCTCCGTATAATCAAAATAAGTTTTCATTAAATTCGCCTTCGGCTCTCAGAGAGCGCCAGATGAACGCCGAGGGATCCCTTAGCCGCTTCCGCGCTGCTCGTAAAAAAGAACGTCTCAATCTTCTTGAAACGTGGCAGACGCCATTTTCTCTTTTTCTCAAAGACCTATAGCTGCTTTCTTAAGTGGAGAACTTTCAGGGTGGTTAATTGCTCGAGCTCGAAAAAGAAGACGAAGCGAAAAGAAATAAAGAGAAAGGACAGAATAAAGCGGCTGTCGTAGCAGCACCAGCAGCAACGGTAGCAGCAACGGCACCAACAGCAGCAAAAGGAAAGAACGTGCTCGAGAGATCGTATATGCGTGCGCGTCCTCCATAAAATTTGTTTGCTTTGGCAAGCGCACACGAATGACTTAGAGAAAAAGAAAGTGCAAAAAGGGATCCGAGTAGGTGGGACTTAAGGTACGAAACCGACTGATAAAACCGTCTCAGTCTAAAAGGTTTAAAAGGTGTGCCAACGACAGATAAAGAAAGATAGATGAATATATATACATACATACAAACATATATATATATATATATATATATATATATATATATATATATATATAGAGAGAGAGAGAGAGAGAGGGTGAAGAAGAAGGCAGTTTCTGTTGGTTAACGGATGATTTAATTAAAAGGAGCACAAATTACGGACTCGGCAAACGCTAATGCTTCCGTGGAGCGTTCGAGCTCCTTTAATTGAGCGTCTCCTTCTCACATGCGTTCCGGCTTTTGATAATCACTTGACGGGTATAAAGTTATTAAAATAAACATTTTTTTCAGCGATGCGCCTTTTTCAATTAAGACATTATCACACCTGGCCTCGTTAGCCGTTCGATAAACGCGTGTCGCGCTTCACGATTACATTAATAAACCGATTGATAAGTATCCAGCGTTAATTAGCAAAGATCCCAGAGTTAAGGCTACTTCCATATTGTGACCTTACGATCATCTACTGAATCATAAGTCTCTTCACTTCACTAGCTGAATGATTCGATGATCGTAAAGATGAAAACTTAAAGACACCTGGTAACTTTTTATCGTTACACACCTCATTTCATTTTTCTTCGCGATTCTCCGCTCAATATTTTCCTCCGTAATCTTTATTACAATCACGTATTTACACGTTATATATTTTATGACCATATTTTAAATGTAAATAAAATTTTATGGACGCACGACCAGAAATCTCAGCAGCTTTTCTTGATAAGCAATCGACTTCTGCGGGCACCAATATACTTCGACACTGTCACCGGCATCTCTTTTTTTGATTGCTCAATACTATCAACTAACTGTATAATTAAGGAATACACTACCACCACACGAATAAGCGAATTGAATCATACTGTAATTTCATTGACATTCGTTAAAAATCTATTGAGTTATATGCTCCTTTTCGTGGCGTATCAATGGGATTTCATTTACTCTTTTAATGCATATTTATATGCTGGAAAGGATTTAAAAATATTTTAATTTATATCCAATAAACGAAAAATGTTATTGTTTGACAAATACGTGATATATTATAATTTTACCATAAGAAATGCGACAAAGATTTCAGTGCAACAAATTATTGAAATCGAATATTCATAGTTATTTTGAAATACAAACTCGTCGGATTAAAATTTTTTAAAATATTTCAACTCTATAAACATTAATGTCCATACAAACAAAATAACATTATGACTTAGTTATATAATACTTTGAAAGCGTAATTTATAATTAAGTGAGTGAAAAATTTTACTTTCAATTAAAATAAAAAAAAAAAAAATATATATATATATATATATATAACATAATTTTTTCGAATACTATTAATAATAATTAAAAAATTTTCTTTTACTATTTATAAATAAAAGGAATTTCGTTTTCAACTGTAGATTCAGTTTATATGTTAAAACAGACTAAAATTTCACAGCGTACAGTAAAAATAGTAAAAATAGTAATAACGCAAAAATCCATTTAGATAGCTAAGTATTATTAGCATTATTTTCCGTTCACAAATTCACATATCTTAATTTTTTCTTATGAACAGGCCACAATAACCAACCAATTATGGATCACTTTGAAAAGAGATAAGCGATTGTAATTAATATATCAAAACTCTTTGACAGAAACAAAAAAATAACCATTTGCCATGTTATACTGTAAATATAAGTTATAATGTTGTAAAATACTCAGATTTATATTATTTAAAATTGATATTATTGCTATTCTAGGAGTTGTTAATATAAGATGTTTATTATCGAGGTTCTACAAATTCAATAATTTATTTGAAGGAGCTCTCAAAAGTTTTATTTTGTACATAATATTTAATATGAAGAATTAAATTATAATGATCATTTATCGGTATTATCAAGTGCCTACCATCAGGTGCTTGTAATTCTTGGAATAAAATAAATTTACGCATATATTTATAATGGTTAAATTTGTTAAACAATTTTGCGCTTAGTCTATAAATTTGATTTGATAAAAAGTTGATAAATGTCGTTGAGTTTATTGACTTATTGAAAAGAATTTTCAAGCTGAATAATGTCGGTGGTGGGTTGGAAGAGAGGGGGGGGGGGTTGTGGTGTTTGGGTCGATTTGAGCGAAGAAAAGGAGAGCAGAGAATCTTTGGTCTCTCTGCATAGCGTTGGCTAATAAAGAATGTTTAAAAGGAGGGGAAAAGTTAAATCGGAAAACGTAAAAACGCAGAGAGACAGGTTTCCGTGCTCGGGCGAGATGTATTTTATTATTTAATTTCAAGCGAGCGAGAAAGGCTGGCAAGCCAGGCGAAGGCATTATGAGGTATGAAAAAATGCCCGAGGCGATATTGTAGGCGGATTTTGAAGCGAGTGCAAATGTCTCCGGCGTCCCAGGCGTCCCAGGCGTCCCAGGCGTCGTCGTAGTCGTCGCCCGTGTCAGACTCGCGCACGGTGATATTATTATTCGTAATGAACGGGTTTACGAGGCCGCAAATCATACTCGTGTTCATATTTCGAACAGCCACCGCCGCTTCTCGTTATTCAGTTTAATGCTGCCGGTATTTGAATTTTCAATCCCTGCCATTATACCTTACAATGTCGAGCCTTGAGATAGACCAGGAGAGCTCGAGCCTCATTCTAATCGATATTCCGCTTGCGCCAACTTTTCTGGATTCCACACTAGGCAACCAACCGACCTTTCCAATTATGTTGCCAAATTTTGCTCACTCTATAATGACTTGACAGTATTTTTCAATTCACTATCATTTTTGACTGCCTAATACAAACTCATGCATACAATTAATCTCAGTAGTTCGTTTATTGCTTAAATTATGAATTTACGACGTAGCGAATTACATTAATAATCATTAGGCTAAAATTATATTTAAACATATATTGAAACCAGTGACTAACAATCAGCTAGTTCTAAATAAGTAATTAATATTCATAAGTACCTATTGCGTTTATGCACGGTTATTCAAAGTTAAAAATTGCAGTGGTAATGTCTTTAAGAGATAGATACCTAATACATAATTAAAAATTATAATAAATAATTGAATTAATTATATGATATACTGAAGTGCAACTAAGCAAATAACGTGGCTGCTTTTATATTAAACAATGCGATTGTAAGAATTTTTTTCATTATCACAAACAACTCTATATAAATGAAATTTATAATTTCACATTTGTATTTATCTGCGTATGTATGGGATTGTATTCTATAAACTGAAGAAATTCTATAAACTGGAATTTGTATCATATAAACGATTAGTGAAAAAAATTACAAAATTTTTATTTATATATTTTAAAATGTGTTGTATAATAATATCATATTAGAATTTTTCATTATCGCATATTAAATGCCTTCGAGTCAAATTAATTTCATTTCATAGCATAATGTCTGTTATATCGGACAGAAGTTTATTGGTAAATATTAACCAATTAGTTTTTTAAAAATTTGTCTTTGCCCAGCATTTGGCTTGATGCGAGGGTAAAAGCGAAATAATATTTTAAATAATGGGTATACCTCGGCAAGATCTTCAACATTGTTCTTCAACTTTTAGAGAATGTTTTCGTAAGGATATAGGACTCGAGGGGTTGTGGTATTTGTATACAGATTTCGATCATTAACTATTCATTAGCATAAAATCGAAATGTTCACGATAGAGTTATAAGCCGGTTAAAGTTCTTGAATTGCGCAGTCTGAAAAGGTTCCGATGCGAGTACACATGGTCGGAGCGGCGTCTTTCTTTAGAAAGCTAGAAGTCCTTTATTTCGGGGCAAAGGCGCCGACATCGGCATTTCAATACCTTGGCGAGAGATTCTTGTCAAAGTGTTTGTCTACGTCGTCTCACGGCGAAAAGATCTTCCACCTGGTTCCAGTCAAAGGGTTGACTTTTGGCCTTTCCTCTTCAGCCGTACCGTACTCCCTTTTACACGACTAAATATACTTTAAAAATTCAAAATTCCTTAAAATAACCTCCATTCTTCCTGTCACGTTTATTGAAAGATGTAGGTAATGTTTCGTATTTGTATTTATTAAAAATTGTTATAAGGCAAAATATTGAAAATTTTATCCGTACCAGAATGTTGTTTTTTTCTATTGCTTATGGATGAACAAATATTCGATCGATATTATTGTTTTAATGTGATATTATAAATACTATAAGTAATTAATTTAACAAAACATTGTTTATATATTCTTGTTTCATGTGAAGATGGTATATTATATTTAGAAGAAAATATGCTGCTATCTGAATAGAAGTTGCTCAATTTAAAAAAATTTTATTTTGAATTTATTACATGTTAAGCAGTAAAAACAAACTACACTAGGTTAAGTAATTTGAAAATGATCTTAATATTGCAGCTCTTAAAAGTACTCAAGATTTTTGTTTTCTATTTATGCATATAGTTCATATTTATATTGTGTATAATCTATATTGTAAATGTATTTAAATTGTTTAAAAATATTGTTTAAGGCTTTCTAAGCCGACGATCAAATGATCGTAGGACATATGTCACTTACAAATCACTTACAACATTAACTTCGGATTCTAAGCTGTATAAAACATGTTTATAATATTCGATAAAAAAATTGATTTTTAACTATTCAGCATAATTAAATATGTTGAATAATATAATTTGTCGCCTGTTATAATTAAAAAGCTTAAATGGAGTGATGCAGGATTAGGCAGTTAAAAAATAATTAATTTACTAATATTATCTTAAATAATCATCATCATCATCATAATCATGGGAAATTAAGAAAGATCGAAACAATTATCGGTATAAATATAAATACTGATATTTCTATTATAGCATACAAACAAATGAAGTTATAAATATAATTACGAATATTCGGATAAATTACATTTTTTTACTATTTATTGCAAAATTAAAGAAAGTCGTATCATGTTTAAGGCTTTATAATGTATTTCTTATTAATTCATAATTGCTCTTTATTGAAAAAAAAGAAGAAATTTGCATTAAATTAGAATATTTTAATAAAATTTCTTACACGCAACAACAATAACATTTAATTTTTTTAATAAAAATTAATATTTATTATTAATATTAATTTATTATATAAATTTATATAATAGAAATATAATAAATAAATAATAAAATAAAATAATAATAAATAAATCTTAATAAAAATTAAAAAATTAAAAAAATTAAAAAAATTTCGTTTAAAAAATTCAGTCAAACTCGTGATAATATGAGTTTAGAATAATTAATGTTGTGAATGTAGTGCGTCATCTGCAATATAGGGCATATCAAATTAAAATGGCTACTACTGCGAAGGAACATCAGATATTATTTACATTTGTATTTGAATATGCAGCAATGTAATATATCGATTAAAGAATGATAAAAGAAAAATTCAATAAGTGGCAGACTAAGTGATTTGCGGTGGAATAAAATTATAGATGTCATTGTCAAAGTAAATTATTGTTCTAGGGTAAAGGTAATTGGATCCAAAAAGGAGATATATATATATATATTTTATTCACAAGTACAATAAAAGTTGCACTGATTGACGATCAGTCATAAAACCCATTTTGTTATAACGAAAAGCGTGCACATATTAAAAGCTTCGGTACAATGAAGATTTTCTACAAGCGCGTGTTACGCAATTACTTTTCGGGGGCGTGGTACATATTAAGCAGCCTCGGTAGTGAAGCCCAATCGATCAATCTCGCATATGCAGTATTAAAATTTTTGCCCGCCAAATTAAGACGGTAAATCATGAAATGTGTGTGAACGAACGACTCTGTGACCTGAGCTCATTCTCAAACTCGCATTCGCGCGCGTGATGAATATAAATGAAATGATCGCCGCGTTTACAGGCCTATTAATCCCTTCCTAACTTATGTCGTCTTGGGCGCACGTTGTATCGCCCACCAGCTATAATATTAGTCCGATCGATCATCGGGCTGCGCCCCTTCCATACACCTACACATAGAAAACTCAGTCACTTTCCCATGAAGTAATACTCTGTTCATCTCAAATCCTATAAGTATTGAGACACGGCGACGGCTAAGTCTTCATCGCTTCTGTAAATCGCAACTGTGGGCTAGTTCGAGCACAAAAGTCAGCAATTACCTACAAATAATATACAAATCTTAGCGTAAATAGGTTAACCATGTGTAATTCATTGTTTCCCACGCGAATATTTCCCTCCCAAATCTATCTAAATTTATCACTTTAGATGACAAACAGAATTAGGAATGTAAATAAAATTTTTTTCCACTCAATTAATATTTATTTATATAAAGCTTACAAAATGAGCGCTTAAATTATTGTTAATGATAATATGGCGACGATATTGTAATGTTATATTTCAAGTTGATAATGCAGATATTTTTAATGTCTTTTAAGTAGTTATTTTATTATTTTTTGTTTTTTATTTATTTATTTATTTATTTTTTATAGCCTCGCCGATTCTTCATTGTGTAATACATTTGTTAATACATATAAATAAGCACCTGTGAAACGTGGAGTAACTTTTTTTTTTAAATATGTTGGACATATATTTATATAAGTTGATCTCTAAAAGTCGGGCAATGAATGCTTTTCGGTCGCGAGGCAGTAAAACGACGGTAAAACGCTTAATTGAACGTAAAATTTACACAGAGCGCACGCTCGTCGACAATCCTCACTTTTCCCAAAAATATTGATAAATAATATCATCTTCGATTTCACGAGGAGAGTAACACAAGAAGAAACCGAGGGAATAACAAAGCTTTTACCGCTGATATGCTCGTATAGGTGCTATGAAAGCCTGACACTAGTCCCGTTACAATGCGAAAGATTCGGATTTGGAAGTGTTCGTAAATGCGAAATCCAGTACTAGTTCGGGGAACGGATCGGGAATATGTGGCGCCGCTTGTAAACCTCCCGATCTACCCTCGCCGACTATCTTTTATTCATGACGGCGCGTATGTGCGGCTATTTCCCTACTTGAACTTGCATTTCTCGGACGTTTCACGCTATCTCATCGGCTATCTAAGCATCTAAGGTCTACCTTTATGTCCCGCGGACGTATATCCGCGAGCTCCGGGATAACTTACTCTCAAACCAACTTTAGGTAACAGCGTTATTATGGGCCCGAATCAGATTCACAAATCCATGCACGCGAATGACAGATGAGCGCTTAGTATTGTCATTCTACGTAAAATCGGCATAGTCTGGCTGAAGGATATTCAGGCTCTTCAAATCTATTTTCATATATCGTAGATGTAATTATCGACGGATTAGAGCGGTCGTTGCTGACTTTCGCGGCCTTTAAGAAGTAACAAATATTTTGCTGTCTGACAAACGCCGCTGTGGATACTCGATATCTTTATCCAATAATTGTGTCTGCAGTATACAAACAAGCCCATTATAATTATAACAATATCCGATCACAGTCGGAGGAGGAGTGCGCTCCTCACGAGGAAGGTAACTTTACGCCTCGAGTTTACAAAGATTAACCACGAGCGCGAAAAATTTTTCCGCGCAAGGTGTCTCGATAAGACATACTTATAAAGTACTTTTCCTGAAATGCCAAGGATATTTAAGCCTGCTTAGGTTTTACCGTTGAACCTGGTAGATTTTTTGCTTCCAGACATACTGGCACACGTGAAGAGTTGCTTACTTTACGAGTCTCTCGCGCTCTCACTTGGTCTAAATTCGATCAGCAGCGGCTGCACGATATACTCTTGTTCCCTACGGGAGCCAGAGATCGAACGAGATCGTGTCTTATAAATTCCATTCGAATCCTTTTGCATTTCTCCTTTGTCCTTTAGCTTGGTGCGAGGCTTTTTCCGCTCCGCGATTCTTTCCCGCCTCCTTCACACCTTCCTTGTTCGACCTCTTTTCGCCAACCATCTCGCGCTCCCTCTATCAAACTTTTTCATTCGTCGCAGTTGTCGAACTACTTGTGCCATTTCGTTTTCGTTATCGCGTCCAATTTTGTGCTCTCTTCCGAGATATCCCAGCTTTGATAACGAAACGAATTTAAATAAGTTGAAAAATCAATATTTAAATCCGGTTTCTTCTCTCTCGGTGCTCGATGTTTCTCGCATTCGTCCGCGTACGCGTTTTAGCTGCTCCGCGTTTGTACGCCATCGTCTACGTGAAAATTAAGTATTTCATGACCAAGAGCGTAAGTTCCTTTTGATAAAAAAAAAACTTATTTTTTCCTGATTCATTACAGAATCTAATGCAAAATATAGCGTCAATGTACTCATATTTTACTCCTCATCACTATACCTACCCAGATTTTTAAATAAAATGTAGGCTACTCTTGGATACGATAATAATAATTTACATAGAAGAGATTTTACATAGAAATACTTGCTATTTCATCTCATTTCTATGCGAGATCATGCAATTGAATAATACAATTGAAATGATATCCTAAGACAATGCCTCTATCGCTTTATATTTATCTCGTTATTAATCTGCTATCCATTTCATTACATATCTATTTCTCTATCCATTCATCTGCTTCTTTACATTTCTTCCTCTACGACCGTTTCTTTATTTATCCATTTATCCGTCTCATTATCTGCTTCTTTGTTTAATCTATCTCTCCGTCCCTCTATCGATCCATCCATCCATCCACCCATCCATCCATCAGTTCATCCGCCCATTCATACGTTTATCTGTCCATCTATACACCCATCCATCCATCCATCCATCCATCCATCCATCCATCCATCTATCTATCTACTCATCTTTTCATCAAGTAAACTTGAAATTATATAAGTTTGACATATATTCTTTAATATGGAGTATTTCTAACGAGAGTAATTATTAATAGTAGCTATAGTAATTATACATCATAATGTTTTCATAGTAAAATAAAGAAGAAGAAATTAATTACGAGAACAAACTAGTTACATGTAAATTACACGATAGTTGATAAAGATTTACATGACTTTTATGATAGAAACATGAAATTCTATTATATAAACACTAAATGTTGAAGTTCACTATTAATTTATTTAGTATAACAATAACATCGCTTAGATATCCATTTAGACGTTTTAAAATAAAAAAATATATAATTTTAAAAGAAAATTTTAATATATCTTAATGCTTTTATAATTTGAATAAAACTTAACAATATTGTTAAAAAGAAAAAGCTGGCACAAATTAATGCAATAAAAATGTATGTTATGTAATGAAATAACATTAATTTTTTTTTTTAATTAAATGTATTAATTTATTAATCTGATTAATTTATGTCTTAAATGTCTTTGAATTATCGACGAGATATTATTGATTGTAAATGGAGGAAAATAAAATAAAAGCTTTAGCAGGTAGTAGCAACAATTTTGTGACACTATGCAAATATTATGATAAGAAAAGGGAGATATTCAATTTCATAAGAATTAGAGCGAGATTTTTGTGACCCTTGATTTTCCTTTATTGCAAACTCACATAATCTTCTTGGGAAGCGATGAAGGGAAGGAGCATTCTGAAAGGAGTACGAAAGAAAGAGACAATTAACTTTTCTCGAGGATGCTTTTCATAAAAGCTGATTTAAATCCTGTGGCTGTTCTTTCTTTTTTAACGTGCTTGACTTATTTCTTTTTTTATGACCGCCAAGTACCCAGGAAAATATTACTCTTTTTTCTCTTTTCTTGGCAACTTGAATTTTCCGAGCTTAGGCTGCATGCAGGGTAAAATAATAATTCTAAAGAAATTTCATAACTGTCTCAGGGCAGTCTTCCTTCTCTTGAAATCTGAAGTCAGGAGCACATTAAGGAGTACCCGGTAAGTGTAATAAGGCGAGCACCATCTCTAAGAGCCATGATTCTTCTCTTCCTCCCCCCTCCCCCCTCCCATCTCTAGCTACCAATTCACTGCTCTCGCACCCCAATTGTACTTCACCCTCAGAACCTATCTACTCGTGAAATACGACACTAAAATATATGCATGTTGAAGAAAGCTAATAAAATTCCTATTCGCCATTTTTTAAACGACCTCATACTTTATTTCTTTCCCGTTTTCCAAAACGATGTATTTATGCTTTCCCTATAGCTTGTTATACACATAATCAAATTTATGAAATTTAACATTTCAGGTATTCGTTTGCACCAATGTCATTTTCAATGTCTTTAAAGAATAATTTATTCAGCAATTTATTTAATGCTACTGCAGTTACTATTACAATTTACGTATACGTTATTTTATTCCAATGTTTGTAAATAATTATAATATAGGAAATAAATGAACGAGAAAAATATTTTGCTTATTATTTAAATATTTTTACTTAAATATTTAAATATTTAATAAATTACTTAAATATTTAGCAAAGAGAAATTTGTTAGTTAACGGAAGTCTACTTTCTATTAAGCGAAAGATTCTTTTCTTTCATTACGTGTATTACAATTTTCCGACACTATGTATTTCTATACTTTTTCACACACCTTTGTACCTTAATATCCACTTTAATTTTGTAATACTCACTGTATAAAGCATGCATAATTTCTTAATCCGAGAACAAATGTAAACAATAATAAAAAAATATATCTAATTTTATTATTTTTACTATTCGAGCATGAAATAAAACAGCGATTTAAGAATTTTCGGAATAAAGTCTTGAATAAATACGGGTTTATTAAAACCAACGACGTTAATACTAATAGTATAATGCTTTTGACATAAATAAATACTTTATGGAATAAGTATAATATTTTATAATTATAGAGTCATTAGGATTATTATATAGTCAATAATGGAAAGTTTAATTAAAAATTATACTTTGTACTTTAATTACTTAAGTTACTTAATATTATATTAAAATAACACGCTACATTATAATATGACTTTTTATTATAGTTTTTTTTTTGTTTTGTTTTTGTTTTTTTTTTAGTTTATATATAATCTCTAAATATCTAAGATAATATAAGAGCTGCTCGAATTGTACATATTTGTGTTTGTGAGCTTTATTTTACATTAAATTCCGAAATTACAGAACATATCATGGTGCCAGATTATTAATTATCTTGCAATTTTTAGAATTAAATTTCGGCTAATATATTATGTGTAACTTAACTTTTGAAGAAAATTTCAGTTGACCTCAATTAATTTGGAATTTTGAGCATGTTTCCCGTGGGACTCAACAGTCTCCAAATGACATGGAAAGAAAGAATAATGAAAATTCGATATACGAGGAAGGATTTGGGTGAGTTTGGGCACTGGTCGACTATCGTATAAGTACCGACGGCACTTGCGATCTGTCAGGCGAACCTCTCACTCCGGCGCTTTTTCGCGACTCGTTTTATTCGCATTCAAATGGCGGCACTTTAATTTGCATGCTAAGAGCCCCGGCACCCACCCCCAAGTGGGCCGGATTTCCATTTAAATTCGCAAAATGGCGTCGCTGGAGCACGCGGGGCTACAAAATTTTTTATTGAAAGATTCGATGCAGATATGTGTGTGTGAGAGAGAGAGAGAGAGAAAGGGAGAAAGAGAGCAGCGAAAAACTTGTCCACCACCCCTTCTTCTCTTCTCAGTTCAGTACGTCTACCAATGCGCCTGCGCGCAAATACTCCGAAGCTATTTCGCGAGATAAAACGCCCTTTATCTCCTACACTCCGCCCCTCACTCGTCGGCGCGCGTTTCGATTCTCGCTTCCTCTGCTCTTTTCCCTTTTCCTCGTTTCCCTTCACTCGCACACCCCCGCGGCCCGACGACTCTCACCCTACCTCACACAGGCGATTTTTCTCCCTCTATCGTTTCCTCATTCGTTTCTGTCCTCCAAATCACGTTTATGGCGTTTACGGACGAGTATTTTATTCACGTCTACTGGACGCGAATCGGCCAAGGCTTGCTCGCTTTGTCGAAACTCGCGGCGACGTTATAAATGTCATCCGCGCGCCGCCTACAAAACTTTATCATTTTCCTGGCGCACCGGATATTCGATACGTAGTACGCACAGTAATAGCTTAACTATATTCGTAAAATGAAAAAAAAATTTTTTTTCAAGCGCTCGATTTATTGAATCTCAAGCTCGAGATATTGTGTCAACTTTTCGCGGAATCCAGGGCTGTTAAATGTTGAAATGAAGTTCATTTTATCATTTCTCTATACGCACTAACATTTCAGAGGTCAAACAAGCCATGGTTTTTTTTTTTTATCGTGATATCTTCCTGATTTTCTCATACGTACCTATCATTTGTATAAAAAGCCACATTTTTCCAGCAGTTATCTGAAAGAAGAGGAGGAAACTTACTGTCCACAAGGTCGGAATCACTTTTATTTCCGTTGAATACCAATTTGAACTTTTTCTATCATGATTGTTTGTCCACATTGACTTAAATAACATAAGCAGCTAGAAATAATATTGAATTAATTTTCTAGTTCTAACGAATAATTGGAGAATTTTTCTTTTTTTTATTATTTATTTAATAATTTTTAATTATTATTTTTAAGCAATTTAATTAATATTTTTAATTAGATTTCATTTATGGGTATTGACCAATTACAGAAGTACATTGAATCAATTATGAAGAAAATACACGCATTAATTATTTACATTATAATTAATAATTGATTATATTATTTATTCTTATGAAAGTGATTGGACGAGGCAATGTAATGTCATGAAATGCACTCAAATCTAGTTAATTCAGAATTGTATACGCGCATAACTTAAATAAGAGGAATAGCAAGAAATTACAATAATATAATAGCATAATATAAAAGCATCGATATAAAAGCAATGAAATCCAGCGTTGTTTTTCGCGAGCTGGTGAACGAATAAACGAGAGGAAAACTCAACAAATCCCTAAAGAATAATGTGAGTGTGTGCGAGAAAAAGAGAGCCAAGTGGCCTCGGCTTTCCCGAGGCGCAAAAAACGGGTGAACCTTTGTTTCACCCCAAGCCTAATCTAACGCGTTCTTTTCCTATCAGAATTCAATTGTAATTCGCGGGGTTGGATTTATCGGAGCAATACCAAATAGTGAGTAGATTTAATACAGTGTAAAAAATATTTAAGTACGAAGTACCCTGATTTCGTTAAGAACGAAAGCTTCGGTCGTTCAAATTTAGAACGAACAATGGGGCACAGTTTCTTTCAAGAAAAAGCACATATTCTACCTTTTGTTTACAGCAGTTCTCGTCACTCACCGCGACGAGAACCAACTGGCCAAACATAAGTAGAGACGCGCACCGCTGACTCAACCTTATCGGCTTACAAGTCAAACCGCCCGATTTCAGAGCCCGACTTCAAAGCCGCCGCGATGAGCAGAGGAACTTGGGTATTGTTTACCTAGCTATTAGGCGCTTAGGGGCTAACGGAAGCGACGAGCGCAATGCCGTCGTTACCATTGCCGTCGCGCAAAGAACAGTCGTCCGCGATCCCCCGCGGAATGTATATTGGATTCTGGTCGTTGTGCGAGGGTGGCACACGAGACGTTTTATCGGCTGCCGGCTTGATATAGTGGGCGGTAGCCGTTGCCACTGTTAGAGGGCTTAATCTCTCACGCTCGGTTAGCTCCTATTCCTAACCTCCCTCTGAGCGCCCGACCCCGGCTCAACTTTCCTTCCCGCCCAAGCTTCCCTCGCTCCATTTCCGCCCCGTCATTTTTATACTCGCTCTCGCTCTTCCAACCCCTCTCCCCCTATCCACCCAGCAAATTAACGAGCTACCCTTAACATGCTTCTTTTTATTAACAATTACCCGACGATCAATGCTATCACCCTCGCTTACGACCATCCTGGTGGAAGGATCTTTTTCCTCGCAAAATTAGAACCCATCGATACTCTGGCCCGAGCAATGTATGTACAGCTGGAGAAAAAAAAACGTCTTTCAAGCTGATAATATTTTTACATTCATCTTATTTAGTATCTCACTCGTGTGAGCACATTTTTTTTTGTTTTTTGTTTTTTTGTTTTTGTTCAAATAAAGTCAATTGGTTCTATAGAGTTTTATACCAGATTAATGAAAGTGTTTTCTACGACAACTTTTATATTTAATTTCCTTAATTTAGGAATCCTTACACCTCTATTTATCCTCTCAATTTGACGAAAAATTAATTCTACTTTAAGTAACAACTGCGTATTATATACATTTATAATTTATACAAATGAAATGTTTATACATCATATTTATATCAAATATAATTTATATATATAATTTATAATTATATTACTTTATTTTACCTAGAAGTACGTGTGATGGATTTGTATTTGTTTCTTTTTCTTTTTCTTTTTTATTGTTATTAATTATTAACCTTGTTTAATAATTTACTTACTAGAAAATTAAATTAATCTTATATTGTTCTATAATTCATATTGGCAAGCATTAGCTATTATCGAATACAAATCTTTAATTTTTAAATTAAAAAAGAAATAGTATAAACGTAATAAACATGATATTTAACAATTTTTTATAATTTAATTGATATACTTACTACATTAATATTATTACACAAAGTCGTGAATAAATTACTAATAACATAATTTCATAATCTCATACAAGCATCTTTTCTATAAAATGATAGATATCTTTGTGGGAAAAAAAAACGGAAAATACTAATAGTGTTCCTACAGCTTTGTAATAATGTAAGGCAACAATATTGTCAAATCAGAAATGCTGTTCGCACCTTCAACACACGGTTCGATGATTTTTTTTCTCAATTCTATCTTTGGGACATAATAAAAACGTGATTTTGATTAATGGGAAATCAGTTGAAAAATCACGAAAGAAATGAGAGGGTGATTTGAGACAAGATAAGAGAAGTTAGAGAAAGAGAGAGAGAGAGAGAGAGAGAGGGAATAAAGAATTTGGTATGAGTAAGGCTAAGGCTCATGTCATTTGTCATCGTATCCCGTTAAATTCGGCACGTGCTTCGCGTCCGTTAGACGGAGACACACCGCGGTGTCTCTCTTCGGGCGACGGTAGGGCTCTTGTTATCGGTGCCGTACCATCTCGAAATCATCGGACAATGAGCGCACTAACTGGATAAGTGCGAAAACGACCTCCTTATCGGCCAACTCGCGAGATAAGGCATCCCCAAACTTCGTTATTACATTATGCTCTTCCCCCCTCATCCCTTTCTCCCACCTATAGGATAATGTATTTTGAGCCTACAACCCCTAGCCTTTAACCTCATCTCCCCTCTCTTTCCTCACTTTACTAGAAAAATAGACCGAGAGCGCGATGGTGCGATTACATTGTAATGGTAATGTGCACTGATATGGCTTCAGCTCGATCAACGATTTTGCCAGGCAGCAGGAACAATCACTTTTCCCAGTCTGCAAAAACAATCGTCTTTTCCACCGTCAGTGTGCCTTTCCTAATGACTCTGTAACCTTCTTCTAATTACCGTGCATCGATTAAATAAATAAAAAACGATATGTTAGCTTATTTCTTCAAACATACAAACATATAAACGCTCGTACTTTAAGTCTCGAATTTTGTTTTATACAAATCAATTTATTTTTTCACGTCGCTTAATACCTTCGATTCTATCAAATATTCTACTTATATTTTTTTTAAGAGCAAAATTTTTTATGAATAAAGTATTTTTAAATAATGTTTTTTAGAATAATTTGACAAATAATCACCACTTAGTAAATGACATCTATTGTAAAAACGATGTTAGTTGGTGTCATATAATATATAGTATTTTATCGATTTCTGTATTATTAAGAATAGTGAAAAATAATCGTTTCAAGTTGGTTCTTATTCACTTTACAAAAACGCAATCTGAACGTTCCTTTTCAATTTAGACTCAAATCTTCAAGATTTTATCAAGGTCAATTTTATGAAAGTATATCAGTAACCGTGTATGTGGACTATAAATTTATGTGTCCACTATAGGAGACTTTATTAATAGTACTGGCCGATGTTCTAATTTATTCACGACAAGTAATTATTAAGTGCACTTTTTTTTAAAGAACAAATAAGTAATTGACAATTTTATAAATAAATACAGGCTGAATCGAACGGATAGGAATGATTTAAACTTTATACAAATATGTCGTATTAGCATCAAATCAAATCCATGATTTCTAACGAAAATTGCTAGACAATAATGCACGCAATAATACATTTCAAATAGTAAATATTTGTACAAATTTTGAAAGATTTCAGAAAATTTGTAGAATCTATATGGTGTACTTGTAGTAAGTACAGAAAGACACATTCGATGTATTCGTGAACTAATGAAGTAGAAATAGTTTTTATGCCAATAAGGTAGTTATATACAAAAACAGACAAACTTCAGAAAATGTTGTAATATATAAATAATTAAATTTAGTTTTTAATAAAAAAATTAATGAATTCCACCAGCTTAAGTAAGTATTGAGAAATTATATTTGAAATTTAATTATATGAATTGAAAATTAAATGCTCAAAATTACCGGGTACGAATACAAAAAAAAGTCAACTAAATTGAAACCGAGATAACTATAAAATTATTAATAGTTGACGATCAAGGTTAAAATTATTTTGGTAAATTTGAAAAATAATTCACTTTATTTTAACAATCGTCAAGGTAAGGTAAATAAACTTAATTGTTTTTTAATCAAAATATAATACTCGTGTATTGTTAAAGTTGAAGATAAAGAGCTATAAAAATATTTAAAATATTTATTTTGTTAGGAATAGATTACACTCTTGTCTAGATGAACGGTGCATGAAAAGCTGACTTATTAAAATTTACAATAATTTAATAAGTCAAAATGTCATAGTAAAAGACATACATATTTACGCATGCACTATCAAAACTAAAATTATCTACGGAATAAATTTATGTAATTAAAACTTACAATGTAAAACATAATTCATTCTCGTAATGCCATTAAATGACATTATTATTATGATTAAATATGCAAATTAATTAGTCGTTTGAAATCAAGCCTTATACATTCTCAAAAATAACATTTTTAAATAATCACTATATTAAATTAAATAATTATTAGTATAAAATATAAAACGGTTTTAATAAGTACACAAGTATCAATTAATATTAAAATACGATAATTTTTGTGAACCGTTGAAATCCGAACGATTTACAAATAAACCGTGATGAAATTCATGTTTAATTCAATAATGTTTGCATCTGCTAATGTTAAAAAATTAATTAGTAAATCAAATATAATTTATAATTATTACTGCAAAAAAATAATATAAACATATTTTAACATAAAAATTTTTATTTCAATTCAATATATATTAGACAATCAAAAATTAAAATATAAAATTTATTGTATTAAATCATTTTAAGTCATGAATACGTATTAATGCGTGCGTGTAATAAAGAATATCAGAAAACGTGTACCTTAAAGAAATTTTTTCCCACAGATATATAAGAAATATGAAACGCACATAAATAAAATATAACTAGTAAAAGGAAATATAAAAGTGAAACTAAAAAATTTTGATAAAAGAATCGTAAAATCGAAGAAATTAGTCGATATTTATTTATGCATCTATACCTCACTTTTTCAAATATATATTTACATATATAAATCAGCGAGTGGAACACTAAGTATGGCTATACGAGTAATACATTTTGTTTATATAAACACACATGGCACTAAGAGAAGGAAGGCTCTTAAAATAATGCTAATGGACTACAGAAAAAATTTTAATAAGAAAATTTATACTTCGTTATATTACAAAACAAATAGCTATTTTCTTAAATAATTTATAAATAAAGAACAACATAGAGATTACATCAATATTTTATATAACATGTGGTATAATAAGTCCACATGAGATTATAAATGCTATCGTTATTGTAGAAGAAGGCGTACATATAATATTTGATTTAAAGATCATTTTTAATAGAAATTCTTTTATTTGGAAAACTAATTAATTAATTATTAATTCTAAGTAAAGCAAAACATAAACAGAGTATGAAATACTGATCTTCTACAAGATATATGTGGCTTATAAAATTAAATAATACTAATAAAGCAAAGATTAAAATAATATTTAAAAAACAATAATTTTATCTTATCAAAATTATTTTTAAAGGTATTACTTAATTCAAATTGTTATTTGTAAATGGGAGAAGTAGCGTGTCAAATTTTATAAATAAAAAATCTATTTATACTTTATCTTGCTTTGAACATTCATTACAGTTCGGATTAATATGGTATTCAAAATTTACTCATTTGAGTAAATTGAGATGTTATATAATGTATTCATGAAAACTTCTAATTTATAATACATTTTTTAATGTATAATTAAAATTTATTAATAAATGCATAATGATTAACAATAAAATTAATGAGGTCATTATCATATATTAGTATAGTATCATATATTAATTAATAAAATTCTGTTACATAGTATAATTTCTTCATAAATGAATAATAAATATATAAAAATCTAATTATTTAAAATAATATTGTATTTATAAATGGACATGGCTAATATCTAGTAAATATAAATTTAATATTTAAATTAAATTTAATTTATAATTTAACAAATGTTAATACATAGAAATATAAGTATTTTAGCGGGTTATTACAGCTTATTTTGTATGCATGATATAAGCAATGATTATTATATAAGTTATAAACAAATAAGTAAAATACTAATATTTAAAAACAAAATATTTTTTATTTCCACTTGTTCTGACTTATATATAATTCTTCTGTGTAAATATTATATTGTGATTCTTACATAAGTTGCTTAATTATTTTAATGTATCAACGAGATTTAGATAAGTATTAGTATGCATATTTGATAATTGAAATGAACCAAATAAACATTTGTCTTTAATGAATATAATATTTCACTTTTCTGTCTTTACTTATAACTGTTTTTAAGAAATTATCTGCTCTATCATTAAAGTGAATTCAAGGAATTATAGTTAATTTTAAATTGCATTTTTATTTCAATTCAATAATAATAAGTTGATGATGCATCATCAGCTACACATACTAAAAGTAAAAAAAAAAGGAAAATGGATAAAGCGTAGTTAAAAAAAATAATGCTACATTCGCCGATTGTATATTTAAAACAATACTATTATAGAGTAAATTAGGAGCCTAAAGTGAAAGTAGTCTAGCACGATTATTGATTTTTCAATATATTTAATGAAACATTATGTGTAATCATAAAACTTGATAATATGTAATATAATGTGCAATCATAAATAGCTATACAAATTATTAAAGAATTTAACCAAATGATTATTTTAAATAATAAGAAAAAAATCCTTTTATATTTTCATTTAAAAGCTTTTGTGACTAATAATATTAAAATCTGGATTAATAAAACAAGGATCTTAATAAATCAAAAATGTATAAATATTTCTAATAAAATATAATCTATGATGGTAAGAAGTTGAATGAATTCGAATCAAAATTAAATTAAATTAAAAATTATTGTATTAAAAATGATTTACTTATTATATGTACAATAAGTAAATTTTTTTATCTGTGTTATTTTAAGTGCGTATATTCGTATGTATGTACGTATGTATAAACTTATGTATATATATATATATATATATATATATATATATATGTATACAATACTATTAACTTAGAATACGCTTACGTATATGTACATATCTGTATTATTAATTTTAAGTATACCTTATCTATTAAATATAGCACAAACGAATAATAATAAAATAATATATAATTTGAATAACAGATAATAATTTTCAATATTAACTACTGCATCAATATAAAATAAGTGTATTCAAATGAATTATTAATATTGTATTAATATTACATGCATATTAATAATTAATGTAAAAAAAAGTTGATTTGAAAATAATTTGTAATAAATTGCAATAAAGTCCAAATTGACATTTGGATAATTAGTAAATGTAATAGAATAGTCTATTTTTGATAAATTTAGCATAAAATAAATATATTTACTCCAATAATATTATACGGTAATAATGCTAATTGTCATGTTACTAGTGTAGGTACAATGTAGTTGACAAGTAATTCTGTAGTTGTACAATCTCTGCACATTCCATATATTTTATATTATGTAACATTGTAGATATTGGTATAATCATTAAGCGTAATATCTCTTTATTTATATAATTTCTTTATTAAATACGCAATTCATTTTACGTAATTTATTTTAAATCGATTACTTTTAATAAAAGCATTGATAAAATTAAATAAAGATATATTTGTTATAATTAATGAATATTTGTATTTTATGAACATAATCAAGTGACTTTGAGATGAGTTTAATTTGATTATTAATATGCCCTTCTTATCAAACAGTTTAATTTCTTTCAATCATTCAATACTTATTAATGATATGTAATAAGAAAGATTTATTTTGAATAGCGTGATGTGATTAGTTTATAGATGGAATATTTGACTATAACCGATAATCTCCGACAAAACGGTTGATTTTTTACAAATTTAATCGATTAAATGGGAAAATTGAACTTGTTATTGTAAATTATTCGTAATTTGTATTACATAAATAATATGTTATTAGTGAAAATAAGGGAATATTAATAAAAAAAAAAAGAAAAAAAAAGATGGTATTCGCAAATGTGGTATAAAGAAAGCTGTGTCTATGAGATAATTTGCTGTGATAAAATGAGAAAGGCTCTCAAAGTTTTTGCATACTCGTAGCACTAAGAGACTTTGGTAGAAGTTATGAAATTCGAATTATGCTTCAACAGTTACTTTAATATTACTAATTCAGGTCAGTAAATGTAATGAGTAGGTGCTGATTAGATGTCATAAATTTCGTATTACGACACTTGGAATGTAACGCGTGAAGGAAGTGACGCAACGATCGCACGTCTCTCGAACTCTCACATGAAGGCTCACAGGGTGTACTAACATGAGAAGTGTCTTCGCGGATCCTGTGAAATCCTCCAGAACGTATTTCTCGCAGCGACTCCTCGCGGTTTGGCGACTCCCGGTACCTACATTTACTTTTAGCGATTTAACGCATTCAGCCGCTGTATGAGAAAGGTGAAGGTGGAGGTGTTAAACGGAGACCAGGGAGAGCTCGTTAGGATTTTTCCGCGAGTGCTAAACGTCCCGGACAATGCTGTCCTCTGTGCCTGGAAGCACGCGCTAACGAGACGACCGAACAGAGCGCGCGAGGACCCGTCAATTGTTTCTGCAAACACGAACAATGGACAGTAGCTAAGCTGAAATACTAACGGCCGGTTTATACACTCCAAAGGGGCTCTCGTAAGCGACTATCTTTTCTTTTTTCACTCACTTCTTTTATCCCTGTCTTTTTCTCCTCATCCTCCTTCTCTATCTCCTCCACCTCCTCCACCGCCTCCGTTAGCTCTTCCTTTATTCTACCACTTTTTGGTCGTTGCTTTTTTTACTCGGAGGCTCTTCTTTCACTCTCTATGGCTTTATACTTTGCAACAGACTTTTTTCTATCTATTGAAATTTATTGAAATTTTAGCCAAACCAAAGCAAAATGTCCTCCTGCTAGAGTCGTAATGTAATAAACCATGTTTTACCGACGAAATCGACAATGAAGCCAACTGCCACATTCTCATTACTTAACACGGGCACACGCTGTGTATTCTATTTTAATTAGCTACTATTCAGACGTCATTGATGATTTATCAATAAAATCATAGAAAACCATTTCTATTTCTTTCATTTCATTTAAATTCAGAGCATGTTACTGGCCTTTACTTTTACGAGTACTATTTAATTAATTTGTGGGCAGTTCCGTCGAAAGTAGTTTATAAATGGTGCGTCGCCAACGTAGCTCATTATAATCGATTATAAATGCTCTCCAAGCGGTCAATATACTTCTCCACCAAAGTAAATTAAATATTAATTGTTTAATCGTATAAATTGACTCATTGCAAATGCATCTTTTTATCGTTATCGACAAATTCTTTTTTTATAAATAAGGAACTACTTAACAATTGACGGTTCTTGTCTTAATTACGACAATTTCTATTCTCCACAGCTTAACGCCTTTTAAGTCAGTTATAGATTACTTGGTAATTATTGCTAGTTCGAAAGATAGAATGTGTACCAATAAGAGATGCGAGATCTATAAATAGCAAGCTTATAATTGCGAATGTTAAACATTTAACTTTGTGCTGTTGACGTTGAATCCGATTACATATATCCTACTATCGTATCTTAAAATCGTATCGACAAAGTAGATTAAATGATATTAGGCAATTTTTATGGGATTATAAGATTCTGTAAAGGTTCTGTAAAGATGCTGAATAAATACTGGGGCGGAGAGGAAAGATCGAATGAAATTTATTATCCGTAAAATATTGAAAATTCCGCACTAATGAATTCATCGCGCGGGGCAGGCTTCATTGTTCTTGCCTAGTTCTTTGAGAAGTAGCTCGATGCCTCGTCGGCCTGTTGTTCCGGTGTAGTTTACCGTTTGGTAGAGGTTAAAACGAGTGGGCGATCGAGTGCGACGATGAGCGGGCAAACATAATCCTTCGTGTAAATAAACGACGAGCAACAGACCAGCCGAAAATGAAGTATCGTAATCAAGCAGCTGGTGGCTTTATTTAAAAAAGGAGATTGGGACTGCGATTTGTAGTTAATAAGAATATATAGCGTTAAGGTGGATCGAATCATCTGGATTTGAAAAGCCTGTTATATTTGTGAAAATAGTCTCGCGGAAGGGGCGCTCTTCTCGTGACAAAAACGACGCTTATCTAGCCAGTCGATCTCGGCGAAGCGCAGCGGCAGCCACGATATTATCGATATTTCTGTATGGCTTTCACAAAGTTTTGCACATCCCA